>NW_027327480.1:0-300000 GCF_047675955.1 Chlorocebus sabaeus | reverse complement strand
AGGAAAGAAGCTGTCTGAGAAACTGCTCTGTGTTCTGTTAATTCATCTCACGGAGTTACATCTTTCCCTTCAAGAAGCCTTTCGATAAGTATGTTCTTGTGGAATTGGCAAAGGGATATTTCAAAGCCCTTAGAGGGCTATGGTGAAAAAGGAAATAACTTCCGTTCAAAACTGGAAAGAAGCTTTTTGAGAAACTGCTCTGTGTTATGTTAATTCATCTCACAGAGTTACATCTTTCCCTCCATGAAGCCTTTCGCTAAGGCTGTTCTTGTGGAATTGGCAAAGGGATATTTGGAAGCCCATAGAGGTCTATGGTGAAAAAGGAAATATCTTCCGTTCAAAAGTGGAAAGAAGCTTTCTGAGAAACTGCTCTATATGTTCTGTTAATTCATCTCACTGAGTTACATCTTTCCCTTCAAGAAGCCTTTCGCTAAAGCTGTTCTTGTGTAATTGGCAAAGTGATACTTGAAAGCCCATAGAGGGCTATGGTGAAAAAGGAAATATCTTCCGTTCAAAACTCGAAAGAAGCTTTTTGAGAAACAGCTCTGTGACTCTTAATTCATCTCATAGAGTTACATCTTTCCCTTCAAGAAGCCCTTCGCTAAGGCTGTTCTTGTGTAATTGGCAAAGGGATATTTAGAAGCCCATAGAGGGCTATGGTGAAAAAGGAAATATCTTCCGTTCAAAACTGGAAAGAAGCTTTCTGAGAAACTGCTCTGTGATCTGTTAATTCATCTCACAGAGATACATCTTTCCCTTCAAGAAACCTTTCGCTAAGGCTGTTCTTGTGGAATTGGCAAAGTGATATTTGGAAGCCCATAGAGGGCTACGGTGAAAAAGGAAATATCTTCCGTTTAAAACTGGAAAGAAGCTTTCTGAGAAACTGCTCTGTGTTCTGTTAATTCATCTCACAGAGTTACATCTTTCCCTTCAAGAAGCCTTTCGCTAAAGCTGCTCTTGTGGAATTGGCAAGGTGATACTTGAAAGCCCATAGAGGGCTATGGTGAAAAAGGAAATATCTTCCATTCAAAACTCGAAAGAAGCTTTTTGAGAAACAGCCATGTGACTGTTAATTCATCTCATAGAGTTACATCTTTCCCTTCAAGAAGCCTTTCGCTAAGGCTGTTCTTGTGTAATTGGCAAAGGGATATTTAGAAGCCCGTAGAGGGCTATGGTGAAAAAGGAAATATCTTCCGTTTAAAACTGGAAAGAAGCTTTCTGAGAAACTGCTCTGTGTTCTGTTAATTCATCTCACAGAGTTACATCTTTCCCTTCAAGAAGCCTTTCGCTAAGGCTGTTCTTGTAGAATTGGCAAAGGGATATTTGGAAGCCCATAGAGGGCTACGGTGAAAAAGGAAATATCTTCTGTTCAAAAGTGGAAAGAAGCTTTCTGAGAAACTGCTCTGTGTTCTGTTAATTCATCTCACAGAGTTACATCTTAACCTTCAAGAAGCCTTTCGCTAAGGCTGTTCTTGAGGAATTGGCAAAGGGATACTTCGAAGCCCATAGAGGGCTATGGTGAAAAAGGAAATATCTTAGGTTGAAAACTGGAAAGAAGCTTTCTGAGAAACTGCTCTGCGTTCTGTTAATTCATCTCACACAGTTACATCTTTCTCTTCAAGAAGCCTTTCGCTAAGGCTGTTCTTGTGGAATTGGCAAAGTGGATATTTGGAAGCCTCTAGAGGTCTATGGTGAAAAAGGAAATATCTTCCGTTCAAAACAGGAAAGAAGCTTTCTGAGAAACTGCTCTGTGTTCTGTTAATTCATCTCACAGAGTTACATCTTTCCCTTCAAGAAGCCTTTCGCTAAGGCTGTTCTTGTGGAATTGGCAAAGTCATACTTGGAAGCCCATAGAGGGCTAGGGTGAAAAACGAAATATATTCCGTTCCAAACTCGAAAGAACCTTCTTGAGATACAGCTGTGTGTTCTCTTAATTCATCTCACAGAGTTACATCTTTCCCTTCAAGAAGCCTTTCGCTAAGGCTGTTCTTGTGGAATTGGCAAAGTGATATTTGGAATCCCATAGAGGGCTAGGGTGAAAAAAGAAATATCTTCCGTTCAAAAGTGGAAAGAAGCTCTCTGAGAAACAGCTCTGTGTTCTGTTAATTCATCTCACAGAGTTACACCTTTCCCTTCAAAAGCCTTTCGCTAAGGCTGTTCTTGTGGAATTGGCAAAGTGATATTTGGAAGCCCAAAGAGTGCTATGGTGAAAAAGGAAATATCTTCCGTTCAAAACTGGAAAGAAGCTTTCGGAGAAACTGCTCTGTGTTCTGTTAATCCATCTCACAGAGTTACATCTTTCCCTTCAAGAATCCTTTCGCTAAGGCTGTTCTTGTGGAATTGGCAAAGGGAAATTTGGAAGCCCGTAAAGGTCTTCGGTGAAAAAGGAAATATCTTCCGTTCAAAAGTGGAAAGAAGCTTTCTGAGAAACTGCTCTGTGTTCTGTTAATTCATCTCACAGAGTTACATCTTTCCCTTCAAGAATCCTTTCGCTAAGGCTGTTCTTGTGGAATTGGCAAAGGGATATTTGGAAGCCCTTAGAGGGCTAGGGTGAAAAAGGAAATATATTCCGTTCAAAACTCGAAAGAATCTTTTTGAGATACAGCTCTGTGTTCTCTTAATTCATCTCACAGAGTTACATCTTTCCCTTCAAGAAGCCTTTCGCTAAGGCTGTTCTTGTGTAATTGGCAAAGGGATATTTGGAAACCCATAGAGGGCTATTGTGAAAAAGGATATATCTTCCGTTCAAAACTGGAAAGAAGCTTTCTGAGAAACTGCTCTGTGTTCTGTTAATTCATCTCACAGAGTTACATCTTTCCCTTCAAGAAACCTTTCGCTAAGGCTGTTCTTTTGGAATTGGCAAAGGGATATTTGGAAGCCAATAGAGGGCTAGGGTGAAAAAGGAAATATCTTCCGTTCAAAAGTGGGAAGAAACTTCCTGAGAAACTGCTCTATGTTCTGTTAATTCATCTCACAAAGATATATCTTTACCTTCAAGAAGCCTTTCGCTAAGGCTGTTCTTGTGGAATTGGCAAAGGGATATTTGGAAGCCCATAGAGGGCTACGGGGAAAAAGGAAATATCGTCCGTTCAAAACGGAAAGAAGCTTTCTGAGAAACTGCTCTGTGTTCTGTTAATTCATCTAACAGAGTTACATGTTTCCCTTCAAGAAGCCTTTCGCTACGGCTGTTCTTGTGGAATTGGCAAAGTGATATTTGGAAGCCCATAGAGGGCTACGGTGAAAAAGGAAATATCTTCCGTTCAAAACTGGAAAGAAGCTTTCTGAGAAACTGCTCTGTGTTCTGTTAATTCATCTCACAGAGTTACATCTTTCCCTTCAAGGAGCCTTTCGCTAAGGCTGTTCTTGTGGAATTGGCAAAGTGATATTTGGAAGCCCATAGAGGGCTATGGTGAAAAAGGAAATATCATCCGTTCAAAACTGGAAAGAAGCTTTCTGAGAAACTGCTCTGTGTTCTGATAATTCATCTCACAGAGTTACATCTTTCCCTTCAAGAACCCTTTCGCAAAGGCTGTTCTTGTGTAATTGGCAAAGAGATATTTGGAAGCCCATAGAGGGCTATGGTGAAAAAGGAAATATCTTCCGTTCAAAACTGGAAAGAAGCTTTCTGAAAAAATGCTCTGTGTTCTGTTAATTCATCTCACGGAGTTATATCTTTCCCTTCAAGAAGACTTTCGCTAAGGCTGTTCTTGTGGAATTGGAAAAGTGATATTTGGAAGCCCATATAGGGCTACGGTGAAAAAGGAAATATCTTCCGTTCAAAACTGGAAATAAGCTTTCTGAGAAACTTCTCTGTGTTCTGTTAATTCATCTCACAGAGTTACATGTTTCTCTTCAAGAAGCCTTTCGCTAAGGCTGTTCTTGTGGAATTAGCAAAGTGATATTTCGAAGCCCATAGTGGGCTATGGTGAAAAAGGAAATATCTTGCGTTCAAAACTGGAAAGAATTTTTCTGAGAAACGGCTCTGTGTTCTGTTAGTTCATCTCACAGAGTTACATCTTTCCCTTCAAGAAGCCTTTCGCTAAGGCTGTTCTTGTGCAATTGGCAAAGTGATATTTGGAAGCCCACAGAGGGCTACAGTGAAAAAGGAAATATCTTCCGTTCAAAATGGGAAAGAAGCTTTCTGAGAAACTGCTCTGTGTTCTGTTAATTCATCTCACCGAGTTACATCTTTCCCTTCAAGAAGCCTTTCGCTAAGGCTGTTCTTATGGAATTGGAAAAGTGATATTTTGAAGCCCTTAGAGGGTTACGTTGAAAAAGGAAATATCTTCCTTTCAAAACTGGAAAGAAGCTTTCTGAGAAACTGCTCTGTGTTCTGTTAATTCATCTCACAGAGTTACATCTTCCTCTTCCAGAAGCATTTCGCTAATTCTGTTCTTGTGGAATTGGCAAAGTGATATTTGGAAGCCCATAGAGGTCTATGGTGAAAAAGGAAATATCTTCCGTTCAAAACTGGAAAGAAGCTTTCTGAGAAACTGCTCTGTGTTCTGTTAATTCATCTCACAGAGTTACATCTTTCCCTTCAAGAAGCCTTTCGCTAAAGCTGTTCTTGTGGAATTGGCAAAGTGATACTTGAAAGCCCATAGAGGGCTATGGTGAAAAAGGAAATATCTTCCGCTCAAAACTCGAAAGAAGCTTTTTGAGAAACAGCTCTGTGACTCTTAATTCATCTCATAGAGTTACATCTTTCCCTTCAAGAAGCCTTTCGCTAATGCTGTTCTTGTGTAATTGGCAAAGGGATATTTAGAAGCCCATAGAGGGCTATGGTGAAAAAGGAAATATCTTCCGTTCAAAACTGGAAAGAAGCTTTCTGAGAAACTGCTCTGTGTTCTGTTAATTCATCTCACAGAGATACATCTTTCCCTTCAAGAAACCTTTCGCTAAGTCTGTTCTTGTGGAATTGGCAAAGTGATATTTGGAAGCCCATAGAGGGCTACGGTGAAAAAGGAAATATCTTCCGTTTAAAACTGGAAAGAAGCTTTCTGAGAAACTGCTCTGTGTTCTGTTAATTCATCTCACAGTTACATCTGTCCCTTTAAGAAGCCTTTCGCTAAGGCTGTTCTTGTAGAATTGGCAAAGGGATATTTGGAAGCCCATAGAGGGCTACGGTGAAAAAGGAAATGTCTTCTGTTCAAAAGTGGAAAGAAGCTTTCTGAGAAACTGCTCTGTGTTCTGTTAATTCATCTCACAGAGTTACATCTTTCCCTTAAAGAAGCCTTTCGCTAAGGCTGTTCTTGTGGAATTGGCAAAGGGATACTTTGAAGCCCATAGAGGGCTATAGTTAAAAAATAAATATCTTCCGTTGAAAACTGGAAAGAAGCTTTCTGAGAAACTGCTCTGTGTTCTGTTAATTCATCTCACACAGTTACATCTTTCTCTTCAGGAAGCCGTTCGCTAAGGCTGTTCTTGTGGAATTGGCAAAGTGGATATTTGGAAGCCCATAGAGGTCTATGGTGAAAAAGGAAATATCTTCCGTTCAAAACTGGAAAGAAGCTTTCTGAGAAACTGCTCTGTGTTCTGTTAATTCATCTCACAGAGTTACATCTTTCCGTTCAAGAAGCCTTTCGCTAAGGCTGTTCTTGTGGAACTGGCAAAGGGATATTTGGAAGCCCCTAGAGGGCTATGGTGCAAAAGGAAATATCTTCTGTTGAAAAGTGGAAAGAAGCTTTCGGAGAATCTGCTCAGTGTTCTGTTAATTCATCTCATATAGTTACATCTTTCCCTTCAAGAACCTTTCGCTAAAGCTGTTCTTGTGGAATTGGCAAAGTGATACTTGGATCCCATAGAGGGCTATGGTGAAAAAGGAAATATCTTCCGTTCAAAACTAGAAAGAAACTTTTTGAGAAACAATTCTGTGTTCTGTTTATTCATCTCACAGAGTTACATCTTTCCCTTCAAGAAGCCTTTCGCTAAGGCTGTTCTTGTGGAATTGGCAAAGTGATACTTCGAAGCCCATAGAGAGCTATGGTGAAAAAGGAAATATCTTCCGTTGAAAACAGGAAAGAAGCTGTCTGAGAAACTGCTCTGTGTTCTGTTAATTCATCTCACAGAGTTACATCTTTCCCTTCAAGAAGCCTTTCGCTAAGGCTGTTCTTGTGGAATTGGCAAAGTGATACTTGGGAGCCCTTAGAGGGCTATGTTGAAAAAGGAATTATATTCCGTTCAAAACTAGAAAGAAGCTTTTTGAGAAACAGCTCTGTGTTCTGTTAATTCACCTCACAGAGTTACATCTTTCCCTTCAAGAAGCCATTCGCTAAGGCTGTTCTTGTGGAACTGGCAAAGGGATATTTGGAAGCCCCTAGAGGGCTATGGTGAAAAAGGAAATATCTTCCTTTCAAAACTGGAAAGAAGCTTTCTGAGAAACTGCTCTGTGTTCTGTTAATTCATCTCACACAGTTACATCTTTCCCATCAAGAAGCCTTTCGCTAAGGCTGTTCTTGTGGAATTGGCAAAGGGATATTTGGAAGCCCATAGAGGGCTATGGAGAAAAAGGAAATATCTTCCGTTCAAAACTGGAAAGAAGCTTTCTGAGAAACTGCTCTGTGTTCTGTTAATTCATCTCACAGAGTTACATCTTTCCCTTCAAGAAGCCTTTCGCTAAGGCTGTTCTTGTGGAATTGGCAAATTGATATTTGGAAGCCCATAGAGGGCTATGGTGAAAAAGGAATTATCTTCCGTTCATAACTGGAAAGAAGCTTTCTGAGAAACTGCTCTGTGTTCTGTTAATTGATATCACAGAGTTACATCTTTCCCTTCAAGAAGCCTTTCGCTAAGGCTGTTCTTGTGGAATTGGCAAAGTGATATTTGGAAGCCCATAGAGGGCTATGTTGAAAAAGGAAATATCTTCCGTTCAAAACTCAAAGGAGCTTTCTGAGAAACTGCTCTGTGTTCTCTTAATTCATCTCACAGAGTTACATCTTTCCCTTCAAGAAGCCTTTCGCTAAGGCTGTTCTTGTGGAATTGGCAAAGTGATACTTGGAAGCCCATAGAGGGCTAGGGTGAAAAAGGAAATATCTTCCGTTCAAAATTCGAAAGAACATTTTTGATATACAGCTCTGTGTTCTCTTAATTCCTCTCACAGAGTTACATCTTTCCCTTCAAGAAGTCTTTCGCTAAGGCTGTTCTTTTGGAATTGGCAAAGGGATATATGGAAGCCCATATATGGCTATGGTGAAAAAGGAAATATCTTCCGTTCAAAAGTGGAAAGAAGCTTTCTGAGAAAGTGCTCTATATGTTCTGTTAATTCATCTCACAGAGTTACATCTTTCCCTTCAAGAAGCCTTTCGCTAAAGCTGTTCTTGTGGAATTGGCAAAGTGATACTTGAAAGCCCATAGAGGGCTATGGTGAAAAAGGAAATATCTTCCGTTCAAAACTCGAAAGAAGCTTTTTGAGAAACAGCACTGTGACTCTTAATTCATCTCATAGAGTTACATCTTTCCCTTCAAGAAGCCCTTCGCTAAGGCTGTTCTTGTGTAGTTGGCAAAGGGATATTTAGAAGCCCATAGAGGGCTATGGTGAAAAAGGAAATATCTTCCGTTCAAAACTGGAAAGAAGCTTTCTGAGAAACTGCTCTGTGTTCTGTTAATTCATCTCACAGAGATACATCTTTCCCTTCAAGAAACCTTTCGCTAAGGCTGTTCTTGTGGAATTGGCAAAGTGATATTTGGAAGCCCATAGAGGGCTACGGTGAAAAAGGAAATATCTTCCGTTTAAAACTGGAAAGAAGCTTTCTGAGAAACTGCTCTGTGTTCTGTTAATTCATCTCACAGAGTTACATCTTTCCCTTCAAGAAGCCTTTCGCTAAGGCTGTTCTTGTGGAATTGGCAAAGGGACATTTGGAAGCCCATAGAGGGCTACGGTGAAAAAGGAAATATCTTCCGTTGAAAACTGGAAAGAAGCTTTCTGAGAAACTGCTCTGTGTTCTGTTAATTCATCTCACAGAGTTACATCTTTCTCTTCAAGAAGCCTTTCGCTAAGGCTGTTCTTGTGGAATTGGCAAAGTGGATATTTGGAAGCCCATAGAGGTCTATGGTGAAAAAGGAAATATCTTCCGTTCAAAACTGGAAAGAAGCTTTCTGAGAAACTGCTCTGTGTTCTGTTAATTCATCTCACAGAGTTACATCTTTCCCTTCAAGAAGCCTTTCGCTAAAGCTGTTCTTGTGGAATTGGCAAAGTGATACTTGAAAGCCCATAGAGGGCTATGGTGAAAAAGGAAATATCTTCCGTTCAAAACTCGAAAGAAGCTTTTTGAGAAACAGCTCTGTGACTCTTAATTCATCTCATAGAGTTACATCTTTCCCTTCAAGAATCCTTTCGCTAAGGCTGTTCTTGTGTAATTGGCAAAGGGATATTTAGAAGCCCATAGAGGGCTATGGTGAAAAAGGAAATATCTTCCGTTCAAAACTGGAAAGAAGCTTTCTGAGAAACTGCTCTGTGTTCTGTTAATTCATCTCACAGAGATACATCTTTCCCTTCAAGAAACCTTTCGCTAAGTCTGTTCTTGTGGAATTGGCAAAGTGATATTTGGAAGCCCATAGAGGGCTACGGTGAAAATGGAAATATCTTCCGTTTAAAACTGGAAAGAAGCTTTCTGAGAAACTGCTCTGTGTTCTGTTAATTCATCTCACAGAGTTACATCTTTCCCTTCAAGAAGCCTTTCGCTAAGGCTGTTCTTGTAGAATTGGCAAAGGGATATTTGGAAGCCCATAGAGGGCTAGTGTGAAAAAGGAAATATCTTCTGTTCAAAAGTGGAAAGAAGCTTTCTGAGAAACTGCTCTGTGTTCTGTTAATTCATCTCACAGAGTTACATCTTTCCCTTCAAGAAGCCTTTCGCTAAGGCTGTTCTTGTGGAATTGGCAAAGGGATACTTCGAAGCCCATAGAGGGCTATGGTGAAAAAGGAAATATTTTCCGTTGAAAACTGGAAAGAAGCTTTCTGAGAAACTGCTCTGTGTTCTGTTAATTCATCTCACACAGTTACATCTTTCTCTTCAAGAAGCCTTTCGCTAAGGCTGTTCTTGTGGAATTGGCAAAGTGGATATTTGGAAGCCCCTAGAGGTCTATGGTGAAAAAGGAAATATCTTCCGTTCAAAACAGGAAAGAAGCTTTCTTAGAAACTGCTCTGTGATCTGTTAATTCATCTCACAGACTTACATCTTTCCCTTCAAGAAGCCTTTCGCTAAGGCTGTTCTTGTGGAATTGGCAAAGTCATACTTGGAAGCCCATAGAGGGCTAGGGTGAAAAAGGAAATATATTCCGTTCCAAACTCGAAAGAACCTTCTTGAGATACAGCTGTGTGTTCTCTTAATTCATCTCACAGAGTTACATCTTTCCCTTCAAGAAGCCTTTCGCTAAGGCTGTTCTTGTGGAAATGGCAAATTGATATTTGGAATCCCATAGAAGGCTAGGGTGAAAAAGGAAATATCTTCCGTTCAAAAGTGGAAAGAAGCTCTCTGAGAAACAGCTCTGTGTTCTCTTAATTCATCTCACAGAGTTACACCTTTCCCTTCAAAAGCCTTTCGCTAAGGCTGTTCTTGTGGAATTGGCAAAGTGATATTTGGAAGCCCAAAGAGTGCTATGGTGAAAAAGGAAATATCGTCCGTTCAAAACGGAAAGAAGCTTTCTGAGGAACTGCTCTGTGTTCTGTTAATTCATCTCACAGGGTTACATCTTTCCCTTCAAGAAGCCTTTCGCTAAGTCTCTTCTTGTGGAATTGGCAAAGGGATATTTGGAAGCCCATAGAGGGCTATGGTGAAAAAGGAAATATCTTCCGTTCAAAACTGGAAAGAAGCTTTCGGAGAAACTGCTCTGTGTTCTGTTAATCCATCTCACAGAGTTACATCTTTCCCTTCAAGAAGCCTTTCGCTAAGGCTGTTCTTGTGGAATTGGCAAAGGGAAATTTGGAAGCCCGTAAAGGGCTTCGGTGAAAAAGGAAATATCTTCCGTTCAAAAGTGGAAAGAAGCTTTCTGAGAAACTGCTCTGTGTTCTGTTAAATCATCTCACAGAGTTACATCTTTCCCTTCAAGAAGCCTTTCGCTAAGGCTGTTCTTGTGGAATTGGCAAAGGGATATTTGGAAGCCCATAGAGGGGTAGGGTGAAAAAGGAAATATATTCCGTTCAAAACTCGAAAGAATCTTTTTGAGATACAGCTCTGTGTTCTCTTAATTCATCTCATAGAGTTACATCTTTCCCTTCAAGAAGCCTTTCGCTAAGGCTGTTCTTGTGTAATTGGCAAAGGGATATTTGAAAGCCCATAGAGGGCTATTGTGAAAAAGGATATATCTTCCGTTCAAAACTGGAAAGAAGCTTTCTGAGAAACTGCTCTGTGTTCTGTTAATTCATCTCACAGAGTTACATCTTTCCCTTCAAGAAGCCTTTCGCTAAGGCTGTTCTTTTGGAATTGGGAAAGGGATATTTGGAAGCCAATAGAGGGCTAGGGTGAAAAAGAAAATATCTTCCGTTCAAAAGTGGGAAGAAACTTCCTGAGAAACTGCTCTATGTTCTGTTAATTCATCTCACAAAGATATATCTTTACTTTCAAGAAGCCTTTCGCTAAGGCTGTTCTTGTGGAATTGGCAAAGGGATATTTGGAAGCCCATAGAGGGCTACGGGGAAAAAGGAAATATCGTCCGTTCAAAACGGAAAGAAGCTTTCTGAGAAACTGCTCTGTGTTCTGTTAATTCATCTAACAGAGTTACATCTTTCCCTTCAAGAAGCCTTTCGCTACGGCTGTTCTTGTGTAATTGGCAAAGTGATATTTGGAAGCCCCTAGAGGGCTACGGTGAAAAAGGAAATATCTTCCGTTCAAAACTGGAAAGAAGCTTTCTGAGAAACTGCTCTGTGTTCTGTTAATTCATCTCACAGAGTTACATCTTTCCCTTCAAGGAGTCTTTCGCTAAGGCTGTTCTTGTGGAATTGGCAAAGTGATATTTGGAAGCCCATAGAGGGCTATGGTGAAAAAGGAAATATCATCCGTTCAAAACTGGAAAGAAGCTTTCTGAGAAACTGCTCTGTGTTCTGTTAATTCATCTCACAGAGTTACATCTTTCCCTTCAAGAAGCCTTTCGCAAAGGCTGTTCTTGTGGAATTGGCAAAGTGATATTTGGAAGCCCATAGAGGGCTATGGTGAAAAAGGAAATATCTTCCGTTCAAAATGGAAAGAAGCTTTCTGAAAAAATGCTCTGTGTTCTGTTAATTCATCTCACGGAGTTACATCTTTGCCTTCAAGAAGCCTTTCGCTAAGGCTGTTCTTGTGGAATAGGAAAAGTGATATTTGGAAGCCCATATGGGGCTACGGTGAAAAAGGAAATATCTTCCGTTCAAAACTGGAAATAAGCTTTCTGAGAAACTTCTCTGTGTTCTGTTAATTCATCTCACAGAGTTACATGTTTCTCTTCAAGAAGCCTTTCGCTAAGGCTGTTCTTGTGGAATTGGCAAAGGGATATTTGGAAGCCCATAGAGGGCTACGGTGAAAAAGGAAATATCTTCCGTTCAAAACTGCAAATAAGCTTTCTGAGAAACTTCTCTGTGTTCTGTTAATACATCTCACAGAGTTACATCTTTCCCTTCAAGAAGCCTTTCGCTAAGGCTGCTCTTGTGGAATTGGCAAAGTGATACTTGGAAGCCCATAGAAGGCTAGGGTGAAAAAGGAAATATATTACGTTGAAAAGTCGAAAGAACATTTTTGATATACAGCTCTGTGTTTTCTTAATTCCTCTCACAGAGTTACATCTTTCCCTTCAAGAAGCCTTTCGCTAAGGCTGTTCTTGTGGAATTGGCAAAGGGATATTTGGAAGCCCATAGAGGGCTATGGTGAAAAAGGAAATATCTTCCGTTCAAAAGTGGAAAGAAGCTTTCTGAGAAACTGCTCTGTGTTCTCTTAATTCATCTCACAGAGTTACATCTTTCCCTTCAAGAAGCCTTTAGGGAAGGCTGTTCTTGTGGAATTGGCAAAGGGATATTTGGAAGCCCATAGAGGGCTAGGGTGAAAAAGGAAATATATTCCGTTCAAAACTCGAAAGAACCTTTTTGAGATACAGCTCTGTGTTATCTTAATTCATCTCACAGAGTTACATCTTTCCCTTCAAGAAGCCTTTCGCTAAGGCTGTTCTTGTGTAATTGGCAAAGGGATATTTGGAAGCCCCTAGAGGGCTACGGGGAAAAAGGAAATATCGTCCGTTCAAAACGGAAAGAAGCTTTCTGAGAAACTGCTCTGTGTTCTGTTAATTCATCTAACAGAGTTACATCTTTCCCTTCAAGAAGCCTTTCACTAAGGCTCTTCTTGTGGAATTTGCAAAGTGATATTTGGAAACCCATAGAAGGCTATTGTGAAAAAGGAAATATCTTCCGTTCAAAGCCGGAAAGAAGCTTTCTGAGAAACTGCTCTGTGTTCTGTTTATTCATCTCACAGAGTTACATCTTTCCCTTCAAGAAGCCTATCGTTAAGTCTGTTCTTGTGGAATTGGCAAAGGGATATTTCAAAGCCCTTAGAGGGCTATGGTGAAAAAGGAAATATATTCCGTTCAAAACTGGAAAGAAGCTTTCTGAGAAACTGCTCTGTGTTCTGTTAATTCATTTCACAGAGTAACATCTTTCCCTTCAAGAAGCCTTTCGCTAAGGCTGTTCTTGTGGAATTGGCAAAGGGATATTTGGAAGCCCATAGAGGTCTACGGTGAAAAAGGAAATATCTTCCGTTCCAAAGTGGAAAGAAGCTTTCTGCGAAACTGCTCTGTGTTCTGTTAATTCATCTCACAGAGTTACATCTTTCCCTTCAAGAAGCCTTTCGCTAAGGCTGTTCTTGTCGAATTGGCAAAGTGATACTTGGGAGCCCTTGGAGGGCTATGTTGAAAAAGGAAGTATTTTCCGTTCAAAACTCGAAAGAAGCTTTTTGAGAAACAGCTCTGTGTTCTCTTAATTCATCTCACAGAGTTACATCTTTCCGTTCAAGAAGCCTTTCGCTAAGGCTGTTCTTGTGGAACTGGCAAAGGGATATTTGGAAGCCCCTAGAGGGCTATGGTGAAAAAGGAAATAACTTCTGTTGAAAAGTGGAAAGAAGCTTTCGGAGAAACTGCTCTGTGTTCTGTTAATTCATCTCACAGAGTTACATCTTTCCCTTCAAGAAGCCTTTCGCTAAGGCTGTTCTTGTGGAATTGGCAAAGTGATACTTGGAAGCCCATAGAGGGCTATGGTGAAAAAGGAAATATCTTCCGTTCAAAACTGGAAAGAAACTTTTTGAGAAACAATTCTGTGTTCTGTTAATACATCTCACAGAGTTACATCTTTCCTTTCAAGAAGCCTTTCGCTAAGGCTGTTCTTGTGGAATTGGCAAAGTGATATTTGGAAGCCCATAGAGGGCTATGGAGAAAAAGGAAACATCTTCCGTTCAAAACTGGAAAGAAGGTTTATGAGAAACTGCTCTCTGTTCTGTTAATTCATCTCACAGAGTTACATCTTTCCCTTCAAGAAGCCTTTCCCTAAGGCTGTTCTTGTGGAATTGGCAAAGTGATACTTGAAAGCCCATAGAGGGCTAGGGTGAAAAAGGAAATATATTCCGTTCCAAACTCGAAAGAACCTTTTTGAGATACAGCTGTGTGTTCTCTTAATTCATCTCACAGAGTTACATCTTTCTCTTCAAGAAGCCTTTCGCTAAGGCTGTTTTGGTGGAATTGGCAAAGGGATATTTCGAAGCCCATAGAGGGATACGGTGAAAAAGGAAATATCTTCCGTTCAAAACTGGAAAGAAGCTTTCTCAGAAACTGCTCTGTGTTCTGTTAATTGATATCACAGAGTTACATCTTTCCCTTCAAGAAGCCTTTCGCTAAGAATGTTCTTGTGGAATTGGGAAAGGGATATTTGGAAGCCCATAGAGGGCTATGGTGAAAAAGGAAATATCTTCCGTTCATAACTGGAAAGAAGCTTTCTGAGAAACTACTCTGTGTTCTGTTAATTCATCTCACAGAGTTACATCTTTCCCTTCAAGAAGCCTTTCGCTAAGGCTGTTCTTGTGGAATTGGCAAAGGATATTTGGAAGCCCATAGAGGGCTATGGTGAAAAAGGAAATATCTTCCGTTCAAAAGTGGAAAGAAGCTTTCTGAGAAACTGCTCTGTGTTCTCTTAATTCATCTCACTGAGATACATCTTTCCCTTCAAGAAGCCTTTCGCTAAGGCTGTTCTTGTGGAATTGGCAAAGGGATATTTGGAAGCCCATAGAGGGCTACGGTGAAAAAGGAAATAACTTCTGTTCAAAAGTGGAAAGAAGCTTTCCGAGAAACTACTCTGTGTTCTGTTAATTCATCTCACAAAGTTACATCTTTCCCTTCAAGAAGCCTTTCGCTAAGGCTGTTCTTGTGGAATTGGCAAAGTGATACTTGGAAGCCCATAGAGGGCTATGGTGAAAAAGGAAATATCTTCCGTTCATAACTGGAAAGAAGCTTTCTGAGAAACTGCTCTGTGTTCTGTTAATTCATCTCACAGAGTTACATCTTTCCCTTCAAGAAGCCTTTCGCTAAGGCTGTTCTTGTGATATTGGCAAAGTGATACTTGGAACCCCACATAGGGCTAGGGTGAAAAAGGAAATATATTCCGTTCCAAACTCGAAAGAACATTTTTGAGATACAGCTGAGTGTTCTGTTAATTCATCCCATAGAGTTACATCTTTCCCTTCAAGAAGCCATTCGCTAAGGCTGTTCTTTTGGAATTGGCAAAGGGATATTTGGAAGCCCATAGAGGGCTATGGTGAAAAAGGAAATATCTTCCGTTAAAAAGTGGAAAGAAGCTTTCTGAGAAATTGCTCTGTGTTCTGTTAATTCAGCTCACAAAGTTATATCGTTCCCTTCAAGAAGCCTTTCGCTAAGGCTGTTCTTGTGGAATTGGCAAAGTCATATTGGAAGCCCAAAGAGGGCTAGGGTGAAAAAGGAAATATATTCCGTTCCAAACTCGAAAGAACATTTTTGAGATACAGCTGTGTGTTCTCTTAATTCATCTCACAGAATTACATCTTTCCCTTCAAGAAGCCTTTCGCTAAGGCTGTTCTTGTGTAATTGGCAATGTGATACTTGGTAGCCCATAGAGGTCTATGGTGAAAAAGGAAATATATTCCGTTCAAAACTCGAAAGAAGCTTTTTGAGAAACAGCTCTGTTTTCTGTTAATTCATCTCACAGGGTTACAGCTTTCCCCTCAAGAAGCCTTTCGCTAAGGCTGTTCTTGTGGAATTGGCAAAGGGATATTTGGAAGCCCCTAGAGGGCTATGGTGAAAAAGTAAATATCTTACGTTCAAAACTGGAAAGAAGCTTTCTGAGAAACTGCTCTGTGTTCTGTTAATTCATCTAACACAGTTATATCTTTCCCTTCAAGAAGCCTTTCGCTAAGGCTGTTCTTGTGGAATTGGCAAAGGGATATTTGGAAGCCCATAGAGGTCTATGGTGAAAAAGGAAATATCTTCCGTTCAAAACTGGAAAGAAGCTTTCTGAGAAACTGCTCTGTGTTCTGTTAATTCATCTCACAGAGTTACATCTTTCCCTTCAAGAAGCCTTTCGCTAAGGCTGTTCTTGTGGAATTGGCAAAGGGATATTTGGAAGCCAATAGAGGGCTATGGTGAAAAAGGAAATATCTTCCGTTCAAAAGTGGAAAGAAGCTTTCTGAGAAACTACTCTGTGTTCTGTTAATTCATCTCACAGAGTTACATCTTTCTCTTCAAGAAGCCTTTCGCTAAGGCTGTTCTTGTGGAATTGGCAAAGGGATATTTGGAAGCCAAAACAGGGCTATGGTGAAAAAGGAAATATCTTCCGTTCAAAACTCGAAAGAACATTTTTGAGATACAGCTCTGTGTTCTCTTAATTCATCTCACAGAGTTACATCTTTCCCTTCAAGAAGCCTTTCGCTAACGCTCTTCTTGAGGAATTGGCAAAGGGATATTTGGAACCCCTAGAGGGCTACGGTGAAATAGGAAATATCTTACGTTTAAAACTTGAAAGAAGCTTTCTGAGAAACTGCTCTCTGTTCTGTTAATTCATCTCACAGACTTACATCTTTCCCTTCAAGAAGCCTTTCGCTAAGGCTGTTCTTGTGGAATTGGCAAAGGGATATTTGGAAGCCCATAGAGGGCTACGGTGAAAAAGGAAATATCTTCCGTTCAAAACTGGAAAGAAACATTCTGAGAAACTCCTCTGTGTTCTGTTAATTCATCTCACAGTGTTACATCTTTCCCTTCAAGAAGCCTTTCGCTAAGGCTGTTCTTGTGGAATTGCAAAGGGATATTTGGAAGCCCATAGAGGGCTATGGTGAAAAAGGAAATATCTTCCGTTCAAAACTGGAAAGAAGCTTTCTGAGAAACTGCTCTGTGTTCTGTTAATTCATCTCACAGAGTTACATCTTTCCCTTCAAGAAGCCTTTCGCTAAGGCTGTTCTTGTGGAATTGGCAAAGGGATATTTGGAAGCCCATAGAGGGCAATAGTGAAAAAGGAAATATCTTCCGTTCAAAAGTGGAAAGATGCTTTCTGAGAAACTGCTCTATGTTCTGTTAATTCATCTCACAGAGTTACATCTTTCCCTTCAAGAAGCCTTTCGCTAAGGCTGTTCTTGTGGAATTGGCAAAGGGATATTTGGAAGCCCATAGAGGGCTATGGTGAAAAAGGAAATATCTTCCGTTCAAAACTGGAAAGAAGCTTTCTGAGAAACTACTCTGTGTTCTGTTAATTCATCTCACAGAGTTACATCTTTTCCTTCAAGAAGCCTTTCGCTAAAGCTGTTCTTGTGGAATTGGTAAAGGGATATTTGGAGGCCCGTAGAAGGCTTTGGTGAAAAAGGAAATATCTTCCGTTCAAAACTGGAAAGAAGCTTTCTGAGAAACTGCTCTGTGTTCTGTTAATTCATCTCACAGAGTTACATCTTTCCCTTCAATGAGCCTTTCGCTAAGGCTGTTCTTGTGGAATTGGCAAAGTGATATTTTGAAGACCATAGAGGGCTGTGGTGAAAAAGGAAATATTTTCCGTTGAAAACTGGAAAGAAGCTTTCTGGGAAACTGCTCTGTGTTCTGTTAATTCATCTCACAGAATTACATCTTTCCCTTCAATGAGCCTTTCGCTAAGGCTGTTCTTGTGGAATTGGCAAAGTGATATTTTGAAGCCCATAGAGGGCTATGGTGAAAAAGGAAATATCTTCCGTTCAAAAGTGGAAAGAAGCTTTCTGAGAAACTACTCTGTGTTCTGTTAATTCATCTCACAGAGTTACATCTTTCTTTTCAAGAAGCCTTTCGCTAAGGCTGTTCTTGTGATATTGGCAAAGTGATACTTGGAACCCCATATAGGGCTAGGGTGAAAAAGGAAATATATTCCGTTCCAAACTCGAAAGAACATTTTTGAGGTACAGCTGAGTGTTCTGTTAATTCATCCCATAGAGTTACATCTTTCCCTTCAAGAAGCCATTCGCTAAGGCTGTTCTTTTGGAATTGGCAAAGGGATATTTGGAAGCCCATAGAGGGCTATGGTGAAAAAAGGAAATATCTTCCGTTCCAAACTCGAAAGAAGCTTTCTCAGAAACTGCTCTGTGTTCTGTTAATTCATCTCACAGAGTTACATCTTTCCCTTCAAGAAGCCTTTCGCTAAGGCTGTCCTTGTGGAATTGGCAAAGGGATATTTGGAAGCCCATAGAGGGCTAGGGTGAAAAAGGAAATATCTTCCGTTAAAAAGTGGAAAGAAGCTTTCTGAGAAATTGCTCTGTGTTCTGTTAATTCAGCTCACAAAGTTATATCTTTCCCTTCAAGAAGCCTTTCGCTAAGGCTGTTCTTGTGGAATTGGCAAGTCATATTGGAAGCCCAAAGAGGGCTAGGGTGAAAAAGGAAATATATTCCGTTCCAAACTCGAAAGAACATTTTTGAGATACAGCTGTGTGTTCTCTTAATTCATCTCACAGAGTTACATCTTTCCCTTCAAGAAGCCTTTCGCTAAGGCTGTTCTTGTGTAATTGGCAATGTGATACTTGGTAGCCCATAGAGGTCTATGGTGAAAAAGGAAATATATTCCGTTCAAAACTCGAAAGAAGCTTTTTGAGAAACAGCTCTGTGTTCTGTTAATTCATCTCACAGGGTTACAGCTTTCCCCTCAAGAAGCCTTTCGCTAAGGCTGTTCTTGTGGAATTGGCAAAGGGATATTTGGAAGCCCTTAGAGGGCTATGGTGAAAAAGGAAATATCTTACGTTCAAAACTGGAAAGAAGCTTTCTGAGAAAATGCTCTGTGTTCTGTTAATTCATCTAACACAGTTACATCTTTCCCTTCAAGAAGCCTTTCGCTAAGGCTGTTCTTGTGGAATTGGCAAAGGGATATTTGGAAGCCCATAGAGGTCTATGGTGAAAAAGGAAATATCTTCCGTTCAAAACTGGAAAGAAGCTTTCTGAGAAACTGCTCTGTGTTCTGTTAATTCATCTCACAGAGTTACATCTTTCCCTTCAAGAAGCCTTTCGCTAAGGCTGTTCTTGTGGAATTGGCAAAGGGATATTTGGAAGCCAATAGAGGGCTATGGTGAAAAAGGAAATATCTTCCGTTCAAAAGTGGAAAGAAGCTTTCTGAGAAACTGCTCTGTGTTCTGTTAATTCATCTCACAGAGTTACATCTTTCTCTTCAAGAAGCCTTTCGCTAAGGCTGTTCTTGTGGAATTGGCAAAGGGATATTTGGAAGCCAATACAGGGCTATGGTGAAAAAGGAAATATCTTCCGTTCAAAACTCGAAAGAACATTTTTGAGATACAGCTCTGTGTTCTCTTAATTCATCTCACAGAGTTACATCTTTCCCTTCAAGAAGCCTTTCGCTAAGGCTCTTCTTGAGGAATTGGCAAAGGGATATTTGGAACCCCTAGAGGGCTACGGTGAAATAGGAAATATCTTACGTTTAAAACTTGAAAGAAGCTTTCTGAGAAACTGCTCTGTGTTCTGTTAATTCATCTCACAGACTTACATCTTTCCCTTCAAGAAGCCTTTCGCTAAGGCTGTTCTTGTGGAATTGGCAAAGGGATATTTGGAAGCCCATAGAGGGCTACGGTGAAAAAGGAAATATCTTCCGTTCAAAACTGGAAAGAAACATTCTGAGAAACTGCTCTGTGTTCTGTTAATTCATCTCACAGTGTTACATCTTTCCCTTCAAGAAGCCTTTCGCTAAGGCTGTTCTTGTGGAATTGCAAAGGGATATTTGGAAGCCCATAGAGGGCTATGGTGAAAAAGGAAATATCTTTCGTTCAAAACTGGAAAGAAGCTTTCTGGGAAACTGCTCTGTGTTCTGTTAATTCATCTCACAGAGTTACATCTTTCCCTTCAAGAAGCCTTTCGCTAAGGCTGTTCTTGTGGAATTGGCAAAGGGATATTTGGAAGCCCATAGAGGGCTATAGTGAAAAAGGAAATATCTTCCGTTCAAAAGTGGAAAGATGCTTTCTGAGAAACTGCTCTATGTTCTGTTAATTCATCTCACAGAGTTACATCTTTCCCTTCAAGAAGCCTTTCGCTAAGGCTGTTCTTGTGGAATTGGCAAAGGGATATTTGGAAGCCCATAGAGGGCTATGGTGAAAAAGGAAATATCTTCCGTTCAAAACTGGAAAGAAGCTTTCTGAGAAACTACTCTGTGTTCTGTTAATTCATCTCACAGAGTTACATCTTTTCCTTCAAGAAGCCTTTCGCTAAAGCTGTTCTTGTGGAATTGGTAAAGGGATATTTGGAGGCCGGTAGAAGGCTTTGGTGAAAAAGGAAATATCTTCCGTTCAAAACTGGAAAGAAGCTTTCTGAGAAACTGCTCTGTGTTCTGTTAATTCATCTCACAGAGTTACATCTTTCCCTTCAATGAGACTTTCGCTAAGGCTGTTCTTGTGGAATTGGCAAAGTGATATTTTGAAGACCATAGAGGGCTATGGTGAAAAAGGAAATATTTTCCGTTGAAAACTGGAAAGAAGCTTTCTGGGAAACTGCTCTGTGTTCTGTTAATTCATCTCACAGAATTACATCTTTCCCTTCAATGAGCCTTTCGCTAAGGCTGTTCTTGTGGAATTGGCAAAGTGATACTTTGAAGCCCATAGAGGGCTATGGTGAAAAAGGAAATATCTTCCTTTCAAAACTGGAAAGAAGCTTTCTGAGAAACTGCTCTGTGTTCTGTTAATTCATCTCACAGAGTTACATCTTTCCCTTCAAGAAGCCTTTCGCTAAGGCTGTTCTTGTGGAATTGGCAACGGGATATTTGGAAGCCCATAGAGGGCTACGTTGAAAAAGGAAATATCTTCCGTTCAAAAGTGGAAAGAAGCTTTCTGAGAAACTGCTCTGTGTTCTCTTAATTCATCTCACAGAGTTACATCTTTCCCTTCAAGAAGCCTTTCGTTAAGGCTGTTCTTGTGGAATTGGCAAAGGGATATTTGGAAGCCCATAGAGGGCTACGGTGAAAAAGGAAATATCTTCCGTTCAAAACTGGAAAGAAGCTTTCTGAGAAACTGCTCTGTGTTCTATTAATTCATCTCACAGAGTTACATCTTTCCCCTCAAGAAGCCTTTCGCTAAGGCTGTTCTTGTGGAATTGGCAAAGTGATATTTGGAAGCCCATAGAGGGCTATGGTGAAAAAGGAAATATTTTCCGTTGAAAACTGGAAAGAAGCTCTCTGGGAACCTGCTCTGTGTTCTGTCAATTCATCTCACAGAGTTACATCTTTCCCTTCAATGAGCCTTTCGCTAAGGCTGTTCTTGTGGAATTTGCAAAGTGATATATGAAGCCCATATAGGGCTATGGTGAAAAAGGAAATATCTTCCGTTGAAAACTGGAAAGAAGCTTTCTGAGAAACTGCTCTGTGTTCTGTTAATTCATCTCACAGAGTTACATCTTTCCCTTCAAGATGCCTTTCGCTAAGGCTGTTCTTGTGGAATTGGCAAAGTGATACTTGGAAGCCCATAGAGGGCTAGGGTGAAAAAGGAAATATATTCCGTTCAAAAGTGGAAAGAAGCTTTCTGAGAAACTGCTCTGTGTTCTGTTAATTCATCTCACAGAGTTACATCTTTCCCTTCAAGAAGCCTTTCACTAAGGCTGTTCTTGTCGAATTGGCAAAGTGATACTTGGAAGCCCATAGAGGGCCATGGTGAAAAAGGAAATATCTTCCGTTCAAAAGTGGAAAGAATCTTTCTGAGAAACTGCTCTGTGTTCTCTTAATTCATCTCACAGAGTTACATCTTTCCCTTCAAGAAGCCTTTCGCTAAGGCTGTTGTTGTGGAATTGGCAAAGTGATACTTGGAAGCCCATAGAGGGCTAGGGTGAAAAAAGAATTATATTCCGTTCAAAACTCGAAAGAACATTTTTGATATACAGCTGTGTGTTCTCTTAATTCCTCTCACAGAGTTACATCTTTCCCTTCAAGAAGCCTTTCGCTAAGGCTGTTCTTGTGAAATTGGCAAAGCGATATTTGGAAGCCCATAGAGGGCTATGGTGAAAAAGGAAATGTCTTCCGTTCAAAACTGGAAACAAGCTTTCTGAGAAACTGCTCTGTGTTCTGTTAATTCATCTCACAGAGTTACATCTTTAACTTCAAGAAGCCTTTCGCTAAGGTTGTTCTTGTGGAATTGGCAAAGTGATACCTGGAAGCCCATAGACGGCTAGGGTGAAAAAGGAATTATATTCCGTTCAAAACTCGAAAGAACATTTTTGATATACAGCTCTGTGTTCTCTTAATTCCTCTCACAGAGTTACATCTTTCCCTTCAAGAAGGCTTTCGCTAAGGCTGTTCTTTTGGAATTGGCAAAGGGATATTTGGAAGCCCATAGAGGGCTATGGTGAAAAAGGAAATATCTTCCGTTCAAAAGTGGGAAGAATCTTTCTGAGAAACTGCTATGTGTTCTGTTAATTCAACTCACAAAATTATATCTTTCCCTTCAAGAAGCCTTTCGCTAAGGCTGTTCTTGTGGAATTGGCAAAGGGATATTTGGAAGCCCATTGAGGGCTATGGTGAAAAAGGAAATATCTTCCGTTCAAAACTGGAAAGAAACTTTCTGAGAAACTGCTCTGTGTTCTGTTAATTCATCTCACAGAGTTACATCTTTCCCTTCAAGAAGCCTTTCGCTAAGGCTGTTCTTGTGGAATAGGCAAAGGGATACTTCGAAGCCCATAGAGGGCTAGGGAGAAAAAGGAAATATATTCCATTCAAAACTCGAAACAACATTTTTGAGATACAGCCCTGTGTTCTCTTAATTCATCTCACAGAGTTACATCTTTCCCTTCAAGAAGTCTTTCGCTAAGGCTGTTCTTTTGGAATTAGCAAAGTGATATTTGGAAGCCCATAGAGGCCTATGGTGAAAAAGGAAATATCTTCCGTTCAAAACTGGAAAGAAACTTTCTGAGAAACTACTCTGTGTTCTGTTAATTCATCTCACAGAGTTACATCTTTCCCTTCAAGAAGCCTTTCGCTAAGTCTTTTCTTGTGGAATTGGCAAAGGGATATTTAGAAGCCCATAGAGGGCTAGGGTGAAAAAGGATATATGTTTCGTTACAAACTCGAAAGAACCTTTTTGAGATACAGCTGTGTGTTCTCTTAATTCATCTCACAGAGTTACATCTTTCCCTTCAAGAAGTCTTTCGCTAAGGCTGTTCTTGTGGAATTGGCAAAGGGATATTTGGAAGTCCATAGAGGATTATGGAGAGAAAGTAAATATCTTCCGTTCAAAACAAGAGAGAAGCTTTCTGAGAAACTGCTCTGTGTTCTGTTAATCCATCTCACAGAGTTACATCTTTCCCTTCAGGAAGCCTTTCGCTAATTCTGTTCTTGTGGAATTGGCAAAGGGATATTTGGAAGCCCTAAGAGGGCTATGGTGAAAAAGGAAATATCTTCCGTTCAAAACTGGAAAGAAACTTTCTGAGAAACTGCTCTGTGTTCTGTTAATTCATCTCAAAGAGTTACATCTTTCCCTTCAAGAAGCCTTTCCCTAAGGTCGTTCTTGTGGAAATGGCAAAGGGATATTTGAGAGCCCATAGATGACTACGGTGAAAAAGGAAATATCTTCCGTTCAAAACTGGAAAGAAGCTTCCTGTGAAACTGCTCTGTGTTCTGTTAATTCATCTCACAGAGTTACATCTTTCCCTTCAAGAAGCCTTTCGGTAAGGCTTTTCTTGTGGAATTAGCAAAGGGATATTTGGAAGCCCATAGAGGACTACGTTGAAAAAGGAAATATCTTCCGTTCAAAACTGGAAAGAAGCTTTCTGAGAAACTGCTCTGTGTTCTTTTAATTCGTCTCAGAGAGTTATATCTTTCCCTTCAAGAACCCTTTCGCTAAGGCTGTGCTTTTGGAATTGGCAAAGGGATATTTGGAAGCCCATAGAGGGCTATGGTGAAAAAGGAAATAACTTCCGTTCAAAACTGGAAAGAAGCTTTCTGAGAAACTGCTCTGTGTTCTGTTAACTCATCTCACAGAGTTACATCTTTCCCTTCAACAAGCCTTCGCTAAGGCTGTACTTGTGGAATTGGCAAAGGGATATTTGGAAGCCCATAGAGGGCTATGGTGAAAAAGGAAATAACTTCCGTTCAAAACTGGAAAGAAGCTTTCTGAGAAACTGCTCTGTGTTCTATTATTTCATCTCACGGAGTTACATCTTTCCCTTCAAGAATCCTTTGGCTAAGGCTGTACTTGTGGAATTGGCAAAGTGATATTTGGAAGTCCATAGAGGGCTATGGTGAAAAAGGAAATATCTTCCGTTCAAAACTATAAGGAAGCGTTCTGAGAAACTGCTCTGTGTTCTGTTAATTCATCTCACAGAGTTAAAACTTTCCCTTCAAGAAGCCTTTCACTAAGGCTGTTCTTGTGGAATTGGCAAAGGGATATTTGGAAGCCCATAGAGGGCTATGGTGAAAAAGGAAATATCTTCCTTTCAAAACTGGAAAGAAGCTTTCTGAGAAACTTCTCTGTGTTCTGTTAATTCATCTCACAGATTTACATCTTTCCCTTCAAGAAGCTTTTAGCTAAGGCTGTTCTTGTGGAATTGGGAAAGGGATATTTGGAATCTCATAGAGGTCTATGGTGAAAAAGGTAATATCTGCCGTTCAAAACTGGAAAGAAACTTTCAGAGAAACTGCTCTGTGTTCTGTTAATTCATCTCACAGAGTTACATCTTTCCCTTCAAGAAGTCTTTCGCTAAGGCTGTTCTTGTGGAATTGGCAAAGGGATATTTGGAAGCCCATAGAGGGCTATGGTGAAAAAGGATATATCTTCCGTTCAAAACTGGAAAGAAGCTTTTTGAGAAACTGCGCTGTGTTCTGTAAATTCATCTCACAGAGTTACATCTTACCCTTCAAGAAGCCTTTCGCTAAGGCTGTTCTTCTGAAATTGGCAAAGGGATATTTGGAAGCCCATACAGGGCTATGGTGAAAAAGGAAATATCTTCCGTTCAAAACTGGAAACAAGCTTTCTGAGAAACTGCTCTGTGTTCTGTTAATTCATCTCACAGAGTTACATTTTTCGCTTCAAGAAGTCTTTCGCTAAGGCTGTTCTTGTGGAATTGGCAAAGGGATATTTGGAAGCCCATAGAGGGCTATGGTGAAAAAGGAAATATCTTCCGTTCAAACCTGGAAACAAGCCTTATGAGAAACTGCTCTGTGTTCTGTTAATTCCTCTCACAGAGTTACATCTTTCCCTTCAAGAAGCCTTTCGCTAAGGCTGTTCTTTTGGAATTGGCAAAGTGATACTTGGAAGCCCATAGAGGGCTATGGTGAAAAAAGAAATATATTCCGTTCAAAACTCGAAAGAAGCTTTTTGAGAAACAGCTCTGTGTTCTCTTAATTCATCTCACAGAGTAACATATTTCCCTTCAAGAAGCCTTTCGCTAAGGCTCTACTTGTGCCATTGGCAAAGGGATATTTGGAAGCCCATAGAGGGCTATGGTGAAAAAGGAAATATCTTCCGTTCAAAACTGGAAAGAAGCTTTCTGGGAAACTGCTCTGTGTTCTGTTAATTCATCTCACAGAGTTACATCTTTCCCTTCAAGAAGCCTTTCGCTAAGGCTGTTCTTGTGGAATTCGCAAAGGGATATTTGGAAGCCCATAGATGGCTACGATGAAAAAGGAAATATCTTCTGTTCAAGAGTGGAAAGAAGCTTTCTGAGAAACTGCTCTGTGTTCTGTTAATTCATTTCACAGAGTTACATCTTTCACTTCGAGAAGCCTTTCGCTAAGGCTGTTCTTGTGTAATTGGCAATGTGATACTTGGTAGCCCATAGAGGTCTATGGTGAAAAAGGAAATATCTTCCGTTCAAAACTGGAAAGAAACTTTATGAGAAACAACTCTGTGTTCTGTTAATTCATCTCACAGAGTTACATCTTTCCCTTCAAGAAGCCTTTCGCTAAGGCTGTTCTTGTGGAATTGGCAAAGGGATACTTCGAAGCCCATAGAGGGCTATAGTGAAAAAGGAAATATATTCCGTTGAAAACTGGAAAGAAGCTTTCTGAGAAACTGCTCTGTGTTCTGTTAATTCATCTCACACAGTTACATCTTTCCCTTCAAGAAGGCTTTTGCTAAGGCTGTTCTTGTGGAATTGGCAAAGGGATATTTGGAAGCCCATAGAGGTCTATGGTGAAAAAGGAAATATCTTCCGTTCATAACTGGAAAGAAGCTTTCTGAGAAACTGCTCTGTGTTCTGTTAATTCATCTCACAGAGTTACATCTTTCCCTTCAAGAAGCCTTTCGCTAAGGCTGTTCTTGTGATATTGGCAAAGTGATACTTGGAACCCCATATAGGGCTAGGGTGAAAAAGGAAATATATTCCGTTCCAAACTCGAAAGAACATTTTTGAGATACAGCTGAGTGTTCTGTTAATTCATCCCATAGAGTTACATCTTTCCCTTCAAGAAGCCATTCGCTAAGGCTGTTCTTTTGGAATTGGCAAAGGGATATTTGGAAGCCCATAGAGGGCTATGGTGAAAAAGGAAATATCTTCCGTTAAAAAGTGGAAAGAAGCTTTCTGAGAAATTGCTCTGTGTTCTGTTAATTCAGCTCACAAAGTTATATCTTTCCCTTCAAGAAGCCTTTCGCTAAGGCTGTTCTTGTGGAATTGGCAAAGTCATATTGGAAGCCCAAAGAGGGCTAGGGTGAAAAAGGAAATATATTCCGTTCCAAACTCGAAAGAACATTTTTGAGATACAGCTGTGTGTTCTCTTAATTCATCTCACAGAATTACATCTTTCCCTTCAAGAAGCCTTTCGCTAAGGCTGTTCTTGTGTAATTGGCAATGTGATACTTGGTAGCCCATAGAGGTCTATGGTGAAAAAGGAAATATATTCCGTTCAAAACTCGAAAGAAGCTTTTTGAGAAACAGCTCTGTGTTCTGTTAATTCATCTCACAGGGTTACAGCTTTCCCCTCAAGAAGCCTTTCGCTAAGGCTGTTCTTGTGGAATTGGCAAAGGGATATTTGGAAGCCCCTAGAGGGCTATGGTGAAAAAGTAAATATCTTACGTTCAAAACTGGAAAGAAGCTTTCTGAGAAACTGCTCTGTGTTCTGTTAATTCATCTAACACAGTTATATCTTTCCCTTCAAGAAGCCTTTCGCTAAGGCTGTTCTTGTGGAATTGGCAAAGGGATATTTGGAAGCCCATAGAGGTCTATGGTGAAAAAGGAAATATCTTCCGTTCAAAACTGGAAAGAAGCTTTCTGAGAAACTGCTCTGTGTTCTGTTAATTCATCTCACAGAGTTACATCTTTCCCTTCAAGAAGCCTTTCGCTAAGGCTGTTCTTGTGGAATTGGCAAAGGGATATTTGGAAGCCAATAGAGGGCTATGGTGAAAAAGGAAATATCTTCCGTTCAAAAGTGGAAAGAAGCTTTCTGAGAAACTACTCTGTGTTCTGTTAATTCATCTCACAGAGTTACATCTTTCTCTTCAAGAAGCCTTTCGCTAAGGCTGTTCTTGTGGAATTGGCAAAGGGATATTTGGAAGCCAAAACAGGGCTATGGTGAAAAAGGAAATATCTTCCGTTCAAAACTCGAAAGAACATTTTTGAGATACAGCTCTGTGTTCTCTTAATTCATCTCACAGAGTTACATCTTTCCCTTCAAGAAGCCTTTCGCTAACGCTCTTCTTGAGGAATTGGCAAAGGGATATTTGGAACCCCTAGAGGGCTACGGTGAAATAGGAAATATCTTACGTTTAAAACTTGAAAGAAGCTTTCTGAGAAACTGCTCTGTGTTCTGTTAATTCATCTCACAGACTTACATCTTTCCCTTCAAGAAGCCTTTCGCTAAGGCTGTTCTTGTGGAATTGGCAAAGGGATATTTGGAAGCCCATAGAGGGCTACGGTGAAAAAGGAAATATCTTCCGTTCAAAACTGGAAAGAAACATTCTGAGAAACTGCTCTGTGTTCTGTTAATTCATCTCACAGTGTTACATCTTTCCCTTCAAGAAGCCTTTCGCTAAGGCTGTTCTTGTGGAATTGCAAAGGGATATTTGGAAGCCCATAGAGGGCTATGGTGAAAAAGGAAATATCTTCCGTTCAAAACTGGAAAGAAGCTTTCTGAGAAACTGCTCTGTGTTCTGTTAATTCATCTCACAGAGTTACATCTTTCCCTTCAAGAAGCCTTTCGCTAAGGCTGTTCTTGTGGAATTGGCAAAGGGATATTTGGAAGCCCATAGAGGGCAATAGTGAAAAAGGAAATATCTTCCGTTCAAAAGTGGAAAGATGCTTTCTGAGAAACTGCTCTATGTTCTGTTAATTCATCTCACAGAGTTACATCTTTCCCTTCAAGAAGCCTTTCGCTAAGGCTGTTCTTGTGGAATTGGCAAAGGGATATTTGGAAGCCCATAGAGGGCTATGGTGAAAAAGGAAATATCTTCCGTTCAAAACTGGAAAGAAGCTTTCTGAGAAACTACTCTGTGTTCTGTTAATTCATCTCACAGAGTTACATCTTTTCCTTCAAGAAGCCTTTCGCTAAAGCTATTCTTGTGGAATTGGTAAAGGGATATTTGGAGGCCCGTAGAAGGCTTTGGTGAAAAAGGAAATATCTTCCGTTCAAAACTGGAAAGAAGCTTTCTGAGAAACTGCTCTGTGTTCTGTTAATTCATCTCACAGAGTTACATCTTTCCCTTCAATGAGCCTTTCGCTAAGGCTGTTCTTGTGGAATTGGCAAAGTGATATTTTGAAGACCATAGAGGGCTGTGGTGAAAAAGGAAATATTTTCCGTTGAAAACTGGAAAGAAGCTTTCTGGGAAACTGCTCTGTGTTCTGTTAATTCATCTCACAGAATTACATCTTTCCCTTCAATGAGCCTTTCGCTAAGGCTGTTCTTGTGGAATTGGCAAAGTGATATTTTGAAGCCCATAGAGGGCTATGGTGAAAAAGGAAATATCTTCCGTTCAAAAGTGGAAAGAAGCTTTCTGAGAAACTACTCTGTGTTCTGTTAATTCATCTCACAGAGTTACATCTTTCTCTTCAAGAAGCCTTTCGCTAAGGCTGTTCTTGTGATATTGGCAAAGTGATACTTGGAACCCCATATAGGGCTAGGGTGAAAAAGGAAATATATTCCGTTCCAAACTCGAAAGAACATTTTTGAGGTACAGCTGAGTGTTCTGTTAATTCATCCCATAGAGTTACATCTTTCCCTTCAAGAAGCCATTCGCTAAGGCTGTTCTTTTGGAATTGGCAAAGGGATATTTGGAAGCCCATAGAGGGCTATGGTGAAAAAAGGAAATATCTTCCGTTCCAAACTCGAAAGAAGCTTTCTCAGAAACTGCTCTGTGTTCTGTTAATTCATCTCACAGAGTTACATCTTTCCCTTCAAGAAGCCTTTCGCTAAGGCTGTCCTTGTGGAATTGGCAAAGGGATATTTGGAAGCCCATAGAGGGCTAGGGTGAAAAAGGAAATATCTTCCGTTAAAAAGTGGAAAGAAGCTTTCTGAGAAATTGCTCTGTGTTCTGTTAATTCAGCTCACAAAGTTATATCTTTCCCTTCAAGAAGCCTTTCGCTAAGGCTGTTCTTGTGGAATTGGCAAGTCATATTGGAAGCCCAAAGAGGGCTAGGGTGAAAAAGGAAATATATTCCGTTCCAAACTCGAAAGAACATTTTTGAGATACAGCTGTGTGTTCTCTTAATTCATCTCACAGAGTTACATCTTTCCCTTCAAGAAGCCTTTCGCTAAGGCTGTTCTTGTGTAATTGGCAATGTGATACGTGGTAGCCCATAGAGGTCTATGGTGAAAAAGGAAATATATTCCGTTCAAAACTCGAAAGAAGCTTTTTGAGAAACAGCTCTGTGTTCTGTTAATTCATCTCACAGGGTTACAGCTTTCCCCTCAAGAAGCCTTTCGCTAAGGCTGTTCTTGTGGAATTGGCAAAGGGATATTTGGAAGCCCTTAGAGGGCTATGGTGAAAAAGGAAATATCTTACGTTCAAAACTGGAAAGAAGCTTTCTGAGAAAATGCTCTGTGTTCTGTTAATTCATCTAACACAGTTACATCTTTCCCTTCAAGAAGCCTTTCGCTAAGGCTGTTCTTGTGGAATTGGCAAAGGGATATTTGGAAGCCCATAGAGGTCTATGGTGAAAAAGGAAATATCTTCCGTTCAAAACTGGAAAGAAGCTTTCTGAGAAACTGCTCTGTGTTCTGTTAATTCATCTCACAGAGTTACATCTTTCCCTTCAAGAAGCCTTTCGCTAAGGCTGTTCTTGTGGAATTGGCAAAGGGATATTTGGAAGCCAATAGAGGGCTATGGTGAAAAAGGAAATATCTTCGGTTCAAAAGTGGAAAGAAGCTTTCTGAGAAACTGCTCTGTGTTCTGTTAATTCATCTCACAGAGTTACATCTTTCTCTTCAAGAAGCCTTTCGCTAAGGCTGTTCTTGTGGAATTGGCAAAGGGATATTTGGAAGCCAATACAGGGCTATGGTGAAAAAGGAAATATCTTCCGTTCAAAACTCGAAAGAACATTTTTGAGATACAGCTCTGTGTTCTCTTAATTCATCTCACAGAGTTACATCTTTCCCTTCAAGAAGCCTTTCGCTAAGGCTCTTCTTGAGGAATTGGCAAAGGGATATTTGGAACCCCTAGAGGGCTACGGTGAAATAGGAAATATCTTACGTTTAAAACTTGAAAGAAGCTTTCTGAGAAACTGCTCTGTGTTCTGTTAATTCATCTCACAGACTTACATCTTTCCCTTCAAGAAGCCTTTCGCTAAGGCTGTTCTTGTGGAATTGGCAAAGGGATATTTGGAAGCCCATAGAGGGCTACGGTGAAAAAGGAAATATCTTCCGTTCAAAACTGGAAAGAAACATTCTGAGAAACTGCTCTGTGTTCTGTTAATTCATCTCACAGTGTTACATCTTTCCCTTCAAGAAGCCTTTCGCTAAGGCTGTTCTTGTGGAATTGCAAAGGGATATTTGGAAGCCCATAGAGGGCTATGGTGAAAAAGGAAATATCTTTCGTTCAAAACTGGAAAGAAGCTTTCTGGGAAACTGCTCTGTGTTCTGTTAATTCATCTCACAGAGTTACATCTTTCCCTTCAAGAAGCCTTTCGCTAAGGCTGTTCTTGTGGAATTGGCAAAGGGATATTTGGAAGCCCATAGAGGGCTATAGTGAAAAAGGAAATATCTTCCGTTCAAAAGTGGAAAGATGCTTTCTGAGAAACTGCTCTATGTTCTGTTAATTCATCTCACAGAGTTACATCTTTCCCTTCAAGAAGCCTTTCGCTAAGGCTGTTCTTGTGGAATTGGCAAAGGGATATTTGGAAGCCCATAGAGGGCTATGGTGAAAAAGGAAATATCTTCCGTTCAAAACTGGAAAGAAGCTTTCTGAGAAACTACTCTGTGTTCTGTTAATTCATCTCACAGAGTTACATCTTTTCCTTCAAGAAGCCTTTCGCTAAAGCTGTTCTTGTGGAATTGGTAAAGGGATATTTGGAGGCCGGTAGAAGGCTTTGGTGAAAAAGGAAATATCTTCCGTTCAAAACTGGAAAGAAGCTTTCTGAGAAACTGCTCTGTGTTCTGTTAATTCATCTCACAGAGTTACATCTTTCCCTTCAATGAGACTTTCGCTAAGGCTGTTCTTGTGGAATTGGCAAAGTGATATTTTGAAGACCATAGAGGGCTATGGTGAAAAAGGAAATATTTTCCGTTGAAAACTGGAAAGAAGCTTTCTGGGAAACTGCTCTGTGTTCTGTTAATTCATCTCACAGAATTACATCTTTCCCTTCAATGAGCCTTTCGCTAAGGCTGTTCTTGTGGAATTGGCAAAGTGATACTTTGAAGCCCATAGAGGGCTATGGTGAAAAAGGAAATATCTTCCTTTCAAAACTGGAAAGAAGCTTTCTGAGAAACTGCTCTGTGTTCTGTTAATTCATCTCACAGAGTTACATCTTTCCCTTCAAGAAGCCTTTCGCTAAGGCTGTTCTTGTGGAATTGGCAACGGGATATTTGGAAGCCCATAGAGGGCTACGTTGAAAAAGGAATTATCTTCCGTTCAAAAGTGGAAAGAAGCTTTCTGAGAAACTGCTCTGTGTTCTCTTAATTCATCTCACAGAGTTACATCTTTCCCTTCAAGAAGCCTTTCGTTAAGGCTGTTCTTGTGGAATTGGCAAAGGGATATTTGGAAGCCCATAGAGGGCTACGGTGAAAAAGGAAATATCTTCCGTTCAAAACTGGAAAGAAGCTTTCTGAGAAACTGCTCTGTGTTCTATTAATTCATCTCACAGAGTTACATCTTTCCCCTCAAGAAGCCTTTCGCTAAGGCTGTTCTTGTGGAATTGGCAAAGTGATATTTGGAAGCCCATAGAGGGCTATGGTGAAAAAGGAAATATTTTCCGTTGAAAACTGGAAAGAAGCTCTCTGGGAACCTGCTCTGTGTTCTGTCAATTCATCTCACAGAGTTACATCTTTCCCTTCAATGAGCCTTTCGCTAAGGCTGTTCTTGTGGAATTTGCAAAGTGATATATGAAGCCCATATAGGGCTATGGTGAAAAAGGAAATATCTTCCGTTGAAAACTGGAAAGAAGCTTTCTGAGAAACTGCTCTGTGTTCTGTTAATTCATCTCACAGAGTTACATCTTTCCCTTCAAGATGCCTTTCGCTAAGGCTGTTCTTGTGGAATTGGCAAAGTGATACTTGGAAGCCCATAGAGGGCTAGGGTGAAAAAGGAAATATATTCCGTTCAAAAGTGGAAAGAAGCTTTCTGAGAAACTGCTCTGTGTTCTGTTAATTCATCTCACAGAGTTACATCTTTCCCTTCAAGAAGCCTTTCACTAAGGCTGTTCTTGTCGAATTGGCAAAGTGATACTTGGAAGCCCATAGAGGGCCATGGTGAAAAAGGAAATATCTTCCGTTCAAAAGTGGAAAGAATCTTTCTGAGAAACTGCTCTGTGTTCTCTTAATTCATCTCACAGAGTTACATCTTTCCCTTCAAGAAGCCTTTCGCTAAGGCTGTTGTTGTGGAATTGGCAAAGTGATACTTGGAAGCCCATAGAGGGCTAGGGTGAAAAAAGAATTATATTCCGTTCAAAACTCGAAAGAACATTTTTGATATACAGCTGTGTGTTCTCTTAATTCCTCTCACAGAGTTACATCTTTCCCTTCAAGAAGCCTTTCGCTAAGGCTGTTCTTGTGAAATTGGCAAAGCGATATTTGGAAGCCCATAGAGGGCTATGGTGAAAAAGGAAATGTCTTCCGTTCAAAACTGGAAACAAGCTTTCTGAGAAACTGCTCTGTGTTCTGTTAATTCATCTCACAGAGTTACATCTTTAACTTCAAGAAGCCTTTCGCTAAGGTTGTTCTTGTGGAATTGGCAAAGTGATACCTGGAAGCCCATAGACGGCTAGGGTGAAAAAGGAATTATATTCCGTTCAAAACTCGAAAGAACATTTTTGATATACAGCTCTGTGTTCTCTTAATTCCTCTCACAGAGTTACATCTTTCCCTTCAAGAAGGCTTTCGCTAAGGCTGTTCTTTTGGAATTGGCAAAGGGATATTTGGAAGCCCATAGAGGGCTATGGTGAAAAAGGAAATATCTTCCGTTCAAAAGTGGGAAGAATCTTTCTGAGAAACTGCTATGTGTTCTGTTAATTCAACTCACAAAATTATATCTTTCCCTTCAAGAAGCCTTTCGCTAAGGCTGTTCTTGTGGAATTGGCAAAGGGATATTTGGAAGCCCATTGAGGGCTATGGTGAAAAAGGAAATATCTTCCGTTCAAAACTGGAAAGAAACTTTCTGAGAAACTGCTCTGTGTTCTGTTAATTCATCTCACAGAGTTACATCTTTCCCTTCAAGAAGCCTTTCGCTAAGGCTGTTCTTGTGGAATAGGCAAAGGGATACTTCGAAGCCCATAGAGGGCTAGGGAGAAAAAGGAAATATATTCCATTCAAAACTCGAAACAACATTTTTGAGATACAGCCCTGTGTTCTCTTAATTCATCTCACAGAGTTACATCTTTCCCTTCAAGAAGTCTTTCGCTAAGGCTGTTCTTTTGGAATTAGCAAAGTGATATTTGGAAGCCCATAGAGGCCTATGGTGAAAAAGGAAATATCTTCCGTTCAAAACTGGAAAGAAACTTTCTGAGAAACTACTCTGTGTTCTGTTAATTCATCTCACAGAGTTACATCTTTCCCTTCAAGAAGCCTTTCGCTAAGTCTTTTCTTGTGGAATTGGCAAAGGGATATTTAGAAGCCCATAGAGGGCTAGGGTGAAAAAGGATATATGTTTCGTTACAAACTCGAAAGAACCTTTTTGAGATACAGCTGTGTGTTCTCTTAATTCATCTCACAGAGTTACATCTTTCCCTTCAAGAAGTCTTTCGCTAAGGCTGTTCTTGTGGAATTGGCAAAGGGATATTTGGAAGTCCATAGAGGATTATGGAGAGAAAGTAAATATCTTCCGTTCAAAACAAGAGAGAAGCTTTCTGAGAAACTGCTCTGTGTTCTGTTAATCCATCTCACAGAGTTACATCTTTCCCTTCAGGAAGCCTTTCGCTAATTCTGTTCTTGTGGAATTGGCAAAGGGATATTTGGAAGCCCTAAGAGGGCTATGGTGAAAAAGGAAATATCTTCCGTTCAAAACTGGAAAGAAACTTTCTGAGAAACTGCTCTGTGTTCTGTTAATTCATCTCAAAGAGTTACATCTTTCCCTTCAAGAAGCCTTTCCCTAAGGTCGTTCTTGTGGAAATGGCAAAGGGATATTTGAGAGCCCATAGATGACTACGGTGAAAAAGGAAATATCTTCCGTTCAAAACTGGAAAGAAGCTTCCTGTGAAACTGCTCTGTGTTCTGTTAATTCATCTCACAGAGTTACATCTTTCCCTTCAAGAAGCCTTTCGGTAAGGCTTTTCTTGTGGAATTAGCAAAGGGATATTTGGAAGCCCATAGAGGACTACGTTGAAAAAGGAAATATCTTCCGTTCAAAACTGGAAAGAAGCTTTCTGAGAAACTGCTCTGTGTTCTTTTAATTCGTCTCAGAGAGTTATATCTTTCCCTTCAAGAACCCTTTCGCTAAGGCTGTGCTTTTGGAATTGGCAAAGGGATATTTGGAAGCCCATAGAGGGCTATGGTGAAAAAGGAAATAACTTCCGTTCAAAACTGGAAAGAAGCTTTCTGAGAAACTGCTCTGTGTTCTGTTAACTCATCTCACAGAGTTACATCTTTCCCTTCAACAAGCCTTCGCTAAGGCTGTACTTGTGGAATTGGCAAAGGGATATTTGGAAGCCCATAGAGGGCTATGGTGAAAAAGGAAATAACTTCCGTTCAAAACTGGAAAGAAGCTTTCTGAGAAACTGCTCTGTGTTCTATTATTTCATCTCACGGAGTTACATCTTTCCCTTCAAGAATCCTTTGGCTAAGGCTGTACTTGTGGAATTGGCAAAGTGATATTTGGAAGTCCATAGAGGGCTATGGTGAAAAAGGAAATATCTTCCGTTCAAAACTATAAGGAAGCGTTCTGAGAAACTGCTCTGTGTTCTGTTAATTCATCTCACAGAGTTAAAACTTTCCCTTCAAGAAGCCTTTCACTAAGGCTGTTCTTGTGGAATTGGCAAAGGGATATTTGGAAGCCCATAGAGGGCTATGGTGAAAAAGGAAATATCTTCCTTTCAAAACTGGAAAGAAGCTTTCTGAGAAACTTCTCTGTGTTCTGTTAATTCATCTCACAGATTTACATCTTTCCCTTCAAGAAGCTTTTAGCTAAGGCTGTTCTTGTGGAATTGGGAAAGGGATATTTGGAATCTCATAGAGGTCTATGGTGAAAAAGGTAATATCTGCCGTTCAAAACTGGAAAGAAACTTTCAGAGAAACTGCTCTGTGTTCTGTTAATTCATCTCACAGAGTTACATCTTTCCCTTCAAGAAGTCTTTCGCTAAGGCTGTTCTTGTGGAATTGGCAAAGGGATATTTGGAAGCCCATAGAGGGCTATGGTGAAAAAGGATATATCTTCCGTTCAAAACTGGAAAGAAGCTTTTTGAGAAACTGCGCTGTGTTCTGTAAATTCATCTCACAGAGTTACATCTTACCCTTCAAGAAGCCTTTCGCTAAGGCTGTTCTTCTGAAATTGGCAAAGGGATATTTGGAAGCCCATACAGGGCTATGGTGAAAAAGGAAATATCTTCCGTTCAAAACTGGAAACAAGCTTTCTGAGAAACTGCTCTGTGTTCTGTTAATTCATCTCACAGAGTTACATTTTTCGCTTCAAGAAGTCTTTCGCTAAGGCTGTTCTTGTGGAATTGGCAAAGGGATATTTGGAAGCCCATAGAGGGCTATGGTGAAAAAGGAAATATCTTCCGTTCAAACCTGGAAACAAGCCTTATGAGAAACTGCTCTGTGTTCTGTTAATTCCTCTCACAGAGTTACATCTTTCCCTTCAAGAAGCCTTTCGCTAAGGCTGTTCTTTTGGAATTGGCAAAGTGATACTTGGAAGCCCATAGAGGGCTATGGTGAAAAAAGAAATATATTCCGTTCAAAACTCGAAAGAAGCTTTTTGAGAAACAGCTCTGTGTTCTCTTAATTCATCTCACAGAGTAACATATTTCCCTTCAAGAAGCCTTTCGCTAAGGCTCTACTTGTGCCATTGGCAAAGGGATATTTGGAAGCCCATAGAGGGCTATGGTGAAAAAGGAAATATCTTCCGTTCAAAACTGGAAAGAAGCTTTCTGAGTAACTGCTCTGTGTTCTGTTAATTCTTCTCATAGAGTTACATCTTTCCCTTAAAGAAGCCTTTCGCTAAGGCTGTTCTTGTGGAATTTCAAAGTGATATTTGGAAGCCCTTAGAGGGATATGGTGTAAAAGGAAATATCTTCCGTTCAAAACTGGAAAGAAGCTTTCTGAGAAACTGCTCTGTGTTCTGTTAATTCATCTCACAGAGTTACATCTTTCCCTTCAAGAAGCCTTTCGCTAAGGCTGTTCTTGTGGAATTGGCAAAGGGATATTTGGAAGCCCATATAGGACTACGGTGAAAAAGGAAATATCTTCCGTTCAAAGGTGGAAAGAAGCTTTTTGAGAAACTGCTCTGTGTTCTGTTAATTCATCTCACAGAATTACATCTGTCCCTTCAAGAAGGCTTTCGCTAAGGCTGTTCTTGTGGAATTGGCAAAGGGATATTTGGAAGCCCATAGAGGTCTACGGTGAAAAAGGAAATATCTTCCGTTCAAAACTGGAAAGAAGCTTTCTGAGAAACTGCTCTGTGTTCTGTTAATTCATCTCTCAGAGTTTCATCTTTCCCTTCAAGAAGTCTTTCACTAAGGCTGTTCTCTTGGAATTGGCAAAGGGATATTTGGAAGCCCATAGAGGACTACGTTGAAAAAGGAAATATCTTCCGTTCAAAACTGGAAAGAAGCTTTCTGAGAAACTGCTCTGTGTTCTTTTAATTCGTCTCAGAGAGTTATATCTTTCCCTTCAAGAACCCTTTCGCTAAGGCTGTGCTTTTGGAATTGGCAAAGGGATATTTGGAAGCCCATAGAGGGCTATGGTGAAAAAGGAAATAACTTCCGTTCAAAACTGGAAAGAAGCTTTCTGAGAAACTGCTCTGTGTTCTGTTAACTCATCTCACAGAGTTACATCTTTCCCTTCAACAAGCCTTCGCTAAGGCTGTACTTGTGGAATTGGCAAAGGGATATTTGGAAGCCCATAGAGGGCTATGGTGAAAAAGGAAATAACTTCCGTTCAAAACTGGAAAGAAGCTTTCTGAGAAACTGCTCTGTGTTCTATTATTTCATCTCACGGAGTTACATCTTTCCCTTCAAGAATCCTTTGGCTAAGGCTGTACTTGTGGAATTGGCAAAGTGATATTTGGAAGTCCATAGAGGGCTATGGTGAAAAAGGAAATATCTTCCGTTCAAAACTATAAGGAAGCGTTCTGAGAAACTGCTCTGTGTTCTGTTAATTCATCTCACAGAGTTAAAACTTTCCCTTCAAGAAGCCTTTCACTAAGGCTGTTCTTGTGGAATTGGCAAAGGGATATTTGGAAGCCCATAGAGGGCTATGATGAAAAAGGAAATATCTTCCTTTCAAAACTGGAAAGAAGCTTTCTGAGAAACTTCTCTGTGTTCTGTTAATTCATCTCACAGATTTACATCTTTCCCTTCAAGAAGCTTTTAGCTAAGGCTGTTCTTGTGGAATTGGGAAAGGGATATTTGGAATCTCATAGAGGTCTATGGTGAAAAAGGTAATATCTGCCGTTCAAAACTGGAAAGAAACTTTCAGAGAAACTGCTCTGTGTTCTGTTAATTCATCTCACAGAGTTACATCTTTCCCTTCAAGAAGTCTTTCGCTAAGGCTGTTCTTGTGGAATTGGCAAAGGGATATTTGGAAGCCCATAGAGGGCTATGGTGAAAAAGGATATATCTTCCGTTCAAAACTGGAAAGAAGCTTTTTGAGAAACTGCGCTGTGTTCTGTAAATTCATCTCACAGAGTTACATCTTACCCTTCAAGAAGCCTTTCGCTAAGGCTGTTCTTCTGAAATTGGCAAAGGGATATTTGGAAGCCCATACAGGGCTATGGTGAAAAAGGAAATATCTTCCGTTCAAAACTGGAAACAAGCTTTCTGAGAAACTGCTCTGTGTTCTGTTAATTCATCTCACAGAGTTACATTTTTCGCTTCAAGAAGTCTTTCGCTAAGGCTGTTCTTGTGGAATTGGCAAAGGGATATTTGGAAGCCCATAGAGGGCTATGGTGAAAAAGGAAATATCTTCCGTTCAAACCTGGAAACAAGCCTTATGAGAAACTGCTCTGTGTTCTGTTAATTCCTCTCACAGAGTTACATCTTTCCCTTCAAGAAGCCTTTCGCTAAGGCTGTTCTTTTGGAATTGGCAAAGTGATACTTGGAAGCCCATAGAGGGCTATGGTGAAAAAAGAAATATATTCCGTTCAAAACTCGAAAGAAGCTTTTTGAGAAACAGCTCTGTGTTCTCTTAATTCATCTCACAGAGTAACATATTTCCCTTCAAGAAGCCTTTCGCTAAGGCTCTACTTGTGCCATTGGCAAAGGGATATTTGGAAGCCCATAGAGGGCTATGGTGAAAAAGGAAATATCTTCCGTTCAAAACTGGAAAGAAGCTTTCTGAGTAACTGCTCTGTGTTCTGTTAATTCTTCTCATAGAGTTACATCTTTCCCTTAAAGAAGCCTTTCGCTAAGGCTGTTCTTGTGGAATTTCAAAGTGATATTTGGAAGCCCTTAGAGGGATATGGTGTAAAAGGAAATATCTTCCGTTCAAAACTGGAAAGAAGCTTTCTGAGAAACTGCTCTGTGTTCTGTTAATTCATCTCACAGAGTTACATCTTTCCCTTCAAGAAGCCTTTCGCTAAGGCTGTTCTTGTGGAATTGGCAAAGGGATATTTGGAAGCCCATATAGGACTACGGTGAAAAAGGAAATATCTTCCGTTCAAAGGTGGAAAGAAGCTTTTTGAGAAACTGCTCTGTGTTCTGTTAATTCATCTCACAGAATTACATCTGTCCCTTCAAGAAGGCTTTCGCTAAGGCTGTTCTTGTGGAATTGGCAAAGGGATATTTGGAAGCCCATAGAGGTCTACGGTGAAAAAGGAAATATCTTCCGTTCAAAACTGGAAAGAAGCTTTCTGATAAACTGCTCTGTGTTCTGTTAATTCATCTCTCAGAGTTTCATCTTTCCCTTCAAGAAGTCTTTCACTAAGGCTGTTCTCTTGGAATTGGCAAAGGGATATTTGGAAGCCCATAGAGGGCTATGGTGAAAAAGGAAATATCTTCCGTTCAAAACTGGAAAGAAGCTTTCTGAGAAACTACTCTGTGTTCTGTTAATTCATCTCACAGAGTTACATCTTTCCCTTCAAGAAGACTTTCGCTAAGGCTGTTCATGTGGAATTGGCAAAGGGATATTTGGAATCCCATAGAGGGCTATGGTGAAAAAGGAAATATCTTCCGTTCCAAACTGGAAAGAAGCTTTCTGTGAAACTACTCTGTGTTCTGTTAATTCATCTCACAGAGTTACATCTTTCCCTTCAAGAAGCCTTTCGCTAAGGCTGTTCTTGTGGAATTGGCAAAGGGATATTTGGAAGCCCATAGAGGGCTGTGGTGAAAAAAGAAATATCTTCCGTTCAAAACTGGAAAGAAGCTTTCTGAGTAACTGCTCTGTGTTCTGTTAATTCATCTCATAGAGTTACATCTTTCCCTGAAAGAAGCCTTTCGCTAAGGCTGTTCTTGTGGAATTTCAATGTGATATTTGGAAGAACATAGAGGGCTATGGTGTAAAAGGAAATATCTTCCGTTCAAACCTGGAAAGAAGCTTTCTGAGAAACTACTCTGTGTTCTGTTAATTCATCTCACAGAGTTACATCTTTCCCTTCAAGAAGCCTTTCGCTAAGGCTGTTCTTGTGGAATTGGTAAAGTGATATTTGGAAGCCCTTTGTGGGCTATGGTGAAAAAGGAAATATCTTCCGTTCAAAACTGGAAAGAAGCTTTCTGAGAAACTGTTCTGTGTTTTGTTAATTCATCTCACAGAGTTACATCTTTCCCTTCAAGAAGCCTTTCGCTAAGGCTGTTCTTGTGGAATTGGCAAAGGGATATTTGGAAGCCCGTAGAGGGCTATGGTGAAAAAGGAAATATCATCCGTTCAAAACTGGAAAGAAGCTTTCTGAGAAACTGCTCTGTGTTCTGTTAATTCATCTCACAGAGTTGAATCTTTCCCTTCAAGAAGCCTTTCGCTAAAGCCGTTCTTGTGGAATTGACAAAGGGATATTTGGAAGCCCTTAGAGGGCTATAGTGAAAAGGAAATATCTTCCGTTCAAAACTGGAAAGAAGGATTCTGAGAAACTGCTCTGTGTTCTGTTAATTCATCTCACAGAGATACATCTTTCCCTTCAAGAAGCCTTTCGCCAGGGCTGTTCTTGTGGAATTGGCCAAGGAATATTTGGAAGCCCATAGAGGGCTACGGTGAAAAAGGAAATATCTTCCGTTCAAAACTGGAAAGAAGCTTTCTGAGAAACTGCTCTGTGTTCTGTTAATTCATCTCACAGAATTACATCTTTCCCTTCAAGAAGCCTTTCGCTAAGGCTGTTCTTGTGGAATTGGCAAAGGGATATTTGGAAGCCCATAGAGGGCTATGGTGAAAAAGGAAATATCTTCCGTTCAAAGGTGGAAAGAAGCTTTTTGAGAAACTGCTCTGTGTTCTGTTAATTCATCTCACAGAATTACATCTTTCCCTTCAAGAAGCCTTTCGCTAAGGCTGTTCTTGTGGAATTGGCAAAGGGATATTTGGAAGCAAATAGAGGGCTAGGGTGAAAAAGGAAATATCTTCCGTTCAAAGGTGGAAAGAAGCTTTTTGAGAAACTGCTCTGTGTTCTGTTAATTCATCTCACAGAATTACATCTTTCCCTTCAAGAAGCCTTTCGCTAAGGCTGTTCTTGGGGAATTGGCAAAGGGATATTTGGAAGCCCTTAGAGGGCTACGGTGAAAAAGGAAAATCTTCCGTTCAAAAGTGGAAAGAAGCTTTTTGAGAAACTGCTCTGTGTTCTGTTAATTCATCTCACAGAGTTACATCTTTCCCTTCAAGAAGCCTTTCGCTAAGGCTGTTCTTGTGGAATTGGCAAAGGGATATTTGGAAGCCCATAGAGGGCTATGGTGAAAAAGGAAATATCTTCCGTTCAAAACTGGAAAGAAGCTTTCTGAGTAACTACTCTGTGTTCTGTTAATTCATCTCACACAGTTACATCTTTCCCTTCAAGAAGCCTTTCGCTCAGGCTGTTCTTGTGGAATTGGCAAAGGGATATTTGGAAGCCCATAGAGGGCTATGGTGAAAAAGGAAATATCTTCCGTTCAAAACTGGAAAGAAGCTTTCTGAGTAACTGCTCTGTGTTCTGTTAATTCATCTCATAGAGTTACATCTTTCCCTTAAAGAAGCCTTTCGCTAAGGCTGTTCTTGTGGAATTTCAAAGTGATATTTGGAAGCCCTTAGAGGGATATGGTGTAAAAGGAAATATCTTCCGTTCAAAACTGGAAAGAAGCTTTCTGAGAAACTGCTCTGTGTTCTGTTAATTCATCTCACAGAGTTACATCTTTCCCTTCAAGAAGCCTTTCGCTAAGGCTGTTCTTGTGGAATTGGCAAAGGGATATTTGGAAGCCCATATAGGACTACGGTGAAAAAGGAAATATCTTCCGTTCAAAGGTGGAAAGAAGCTTTTTGAGAAACTGCTCTGTGTTCTGTTAATTCATCTCACAGAATTACATCTGTCCCTTCAAGAAGGCTTTCGCTAAGTCTGTTCTTGTGGAATTGGCAAAGGGATATTTGGAAGCCCATAGAGGTCTACGGTGAAAAAGGAAATATCTTCCGTTCAAAACTGGAAAGAAGCTTTCTGAGAAACTGCTCTGTGTTCTGTTAATTCATCTCTCAGAGTTTCCTCTTTCCCTTCAAGAAGTCTTTCCCTAAGGCTGTTCTCTTGGAATTGGCAAAGGGATATTTGGAAGCCCATAGAGGGTTATGGTGAAAAAGGAAATATCTTCCGTTCAAAACTGGAAAGAAGCTTTCTGAGAAACTACTCTGTGTTCTGTTAATTCATCTCACAGAGTTACATCTTTCCCTTCAAGAAGACTTTCACTAAGGCTGTTCTTGTGGAATTGGCAAAGGGATATTTGGAAGCCCATAGAGGGCTATGGTGAAAAAGGAAATATCTTCCGTTCCAAACTGGAAAGAAGCTTTCTGTGAAACTACTCTGTGTTCTGTTAATTCATCTCACAGACTTACATCTTTCCCTTCAAGAAGCCTTTCGCTAAGGCTGTTCTTGTGGAATTGGCAAAGGGATATTTGGAAGCCCATAGAGGGCTGTGGTGAAAAAAGAAATATCTTCCGTTCAAAACTGGAAAGAAGCTTTCTGAGTAACTGCTCTGTGTTCTGTTAATTCATCTCATAGAGTTACATCTCTCCCTGAAAGAAGCCTTTCGCTAAGGCTGTTCTTGTGGAATTTCAATGTGATATTTGGAAGAACATAGAGGGCTATGGTGTAAAAGGAAATATCTTCCGTTCAAAACTGGAAAGAAGCTTTCTGAGAAACTACTCTGTGTTCTGTTAATTCATCTCACAGAGTTACATCTTTCCCTTCAAGAAGCCTTTCGCTAAGGCTGTTCTTGTGGTATTGGTAAAGTGATATTTGGAAGCCCTTTGTGGGCTATGGTGAAAAAGGAAATATCTTCCGTTCAAAACTGGAAAGAAGCTTTCTGAGAAACTCCTCTGTGTTCTGATAATTCATCTCACAGAGTTGCATCTTTCCCTTCAAGAAGCCTTTCGCTAAAGCCTTTCTTGTGGAATTGACAAAGGGATATTTGGAAGCACATAGAGGGCTATAGTGAAAAGGAAATATCTTCCGTTCAAAACTGGAAAGAAGGATTCTGAGAAACTGCTCTGTGTTCCGTTAATTCATCTCACAGAGATACATCTTTCCCTTCAAGAAGCCTTTCGCCAGGACTGTTCTTGTGGAATTGGCCAAGGGATATTTGGAAGCCCATAGAGGGCTACGGTGAAAAAGGAAATATCTTCCGTTCAAAACTGGAAAGAAGCTTTCTGAGAAACTTCTCTGTGTTCTGTTAATTCATCTCACAGAGTTACATCTTTCTCTTCAAGAAGCCTTTCGCTAAGGCTGTTCTTGTGGAATTGGCAAAGGGATATTTGGAAGCCCGTAGAGGGCTATGGTGAAAAAGGAAATATCTTCCGTTCAAAGGTGGAAAGAAGCTTTTTGAGAAACTGCTCTGTGTTCTGTTAATTCATCTCACAGAATTACATCTTTCCCTTCAAGAAGCCTTTCGCTAAGGCTGTTCTTGGGGAATTGGCAAAGGGATATTTGGAAGCCCATAGAGGGCTACGGTGAAAAAGGAAAATCTTCCGTTCAAAAGTGGAAAGAAGCTTTTTGAGAAACTGCTCTGTGTTCTGTTAATTCATCTCACAGAGTTACATCTTTCCCTTCAAGAAGCCTTTCGCTAAGGCTGTTCTTGTGGAATTGGCAAAGGGATATTTGGAAGCCCATAGAGGGCTATGGTGAAAAAGGAAATATCTTCCGTTCAAAACTGGAAAGAAGCTTTCTGAGTAACTACTCTGTGATCTGTTAATTCATCTCACAGAGTTACATCGTTCCCTTCAAGAAGCCTTTCGCTAAGGCTGTTCTTGTGGAATTGGCAAAGGGATATTTGGAAGCCCATAGAGGGCTATGGTGAAAAAGGAAATATCTTCCGTTCAAAACTGGAAAGAAGCCTTCTGAGAAACTGCTCTGTGTTCTGTTAATTCATCTCATAAAGTTACATCTTTCCCTTAAAGAAGCCTTTCGCTAAGGCTGTTCTTGTGGAATTGCAAAGTGATATTTGGAAGCCCATAGAGGGCTATGGTGTAAAAGGAAATATCTTCCGTTCAAAAATGGAAAGAAGCTTTCTGAGAAACTACTCTGTGTTCTGTTAATTCATCTCACAGAGTTACATCTTTACATTCAAGAAGCCTTCCGCTAAGGCTGTTCTTGTGGAATTGGTAAAGTGATATTTGGAAGCCCTTAGTGGGCTATGGTGAAAAAGGAAATATCTTCCGTTCAAAACTGGAAAGAAGCTTTCTGAGAAACTGTACAGTGTTCTGTTAATTCATCTCACAGAGTTGCATCTTTCCCTTCAAGAAGCCTTTCACTAAGGCTGTTCTTGTGGAATTGGCAAAGGGATATTTGGAAGCCCGTAGAGGGCTATGGTGAAACAGGAAATATCTTCCGTTCAAAACTGGAAAGAAGCTTTCTGAGAAACTGCTCTGTGTTCTGTTAATTCATCTCACAGAGTTACATCTTTCCCTTCAAGAAGCCTTTCGCTAAAGCCGTTCTTGTGGAAATGACAAAGGGATATTTGGAAGCCCATAGAGGGCTATAGTGAAAAGGAAATATCTTCCCATCAAAACTGGAAAGAAGCTTTCTGAGAAACTGCTCTGTGTTCTGTTAATTCATCTCACAGAGATACATCTTTCCCTTCAAGAAGCCTTTCGCTAGGGCTGTTCTTGTGGAATTGGCCAAGGAATATTTGGAAGCCCATAGAGGGCTATGGTGAAAAAGGAAATATCTTCCGTTCAAAACTGGAAAGAAACTTTCCTAGAAACTGCTTTGTGTTCTGTTAATTCATCTCACAGAGTTACATCTTTCCCTTCAAGAAGCCTTTCGCTAAGGCTCTTCTTGTGGAATTGGCAAAGGGATATTCAGAGGCCCATAGAGGACTATGGTGAAAAAGGAAATATCTTCCGTTCAAAACTCAAAGGAGCTTTCTGAGAAACTGCTCTGTGTTCTGTTAATCCATCTCACAGAGTTACATCTTTCCCTTCAAGAAGCCTTTCGCTAAGGCTGTCTTTTGGTATTTGCAAAGGGATATTTGGAAGCCCATAGAGGGCTATGGTGAAAAAGGAAATATCTACCGTTCAAAACTGTAAAGAAGCTTTCTGAGAAACTGCTCTGTGTTCTGTTAATTCCTCTCACAGAGTTACATATTTCCCTTCAAGAAGCCTTTCGCTAAGGCTGTACTTGTGCCATTGGTAAAGGGATATTTGGAAGCCCATAGAGGGCTATGGTGAAAAAGGAAATATCTTCCGTTGAAAACTGGAAAGAAGCTTTCTGAGAAACTGCTCTGTGTTCTGTTAATTCATCTCACAGAGTTACATCTTTCCCTTCAAGAAGCCTTTCGCTAAGGCTGTTCTTGTGGAATTGGCAAAGGGATATTTGGAAGCCCATAGAGGGCAAGGGTGAAAAAGGAAATATCTTCCGTTCAAAGGTGGAAAGAAGCTTTTTGAGAAACTGCTCTGTGTTCTGTTAATTCATCTCACAGAATTACATCTTTCCCTTCAAGGAGCCTTTCGCTAAGGCTGTTCTTGGGGAATTGGCAAAGGGATATTTGGAAGCCCATAGAGGGCTACGGTGAAAAAGGAAAATCTTCCGTTCAAAAGTGGAAAGAAGCTTTTTGAGAAACTGCTCTGTGTTCTGTTAATTCATCTCACAGAGTTACATCTTTCCCTTCAAGAAGCCTTTCGCTAAGGCTGTTCTTGTGGAATTGGCAAAGGGATATTTGGAAGCCCATAGAGGGCTATGGTGAAAAAGGAAATATCTTCCGTTCAAAACTGGAAAGAAGCTTTCTGAGTAACTGCTCTGTGTTCTCTTAATTCATCTCACAGAGTTACATCTTTCCCTTCAAGAAGCCTTTCGCTAAGGCTGTTCTTGTGGAATTGGTAATGTGATATTTGGAAGCCCATAGAGGGCTATGGTGAAAAAGGAAATATCTTCCGTTCAAAATTGGAAAGAAGCTTTCTGAGTAACTGCTCTGTGTTCTGTTAATTCATCTCAGAGAGTTACATCTTTCCCTTAAAGAAGCCCTTCGCTAAGGCTGTTCTTGTGGAATTTCAAACTGATATTTGGAAGCTCTTAGAGGGATATGGTGTAAAAGGAAATATCTTCCGTTCAAAACTGGAAAGAAGCTTTCTGAGAAACTACTCTGTGTTCTGTTAATTCATCTCACAGAGTTACATCTTTCCCTTCAAGAAGCCTTTCGCTAAGGCGGTTCTTGTGGAATTGGCAAAGGGATATTTGGAAGCCCATAGACGACTACGGTGAAAAAGGAAATATCTTCCTTTCAAAGGTGGAAAGAAGCTTTTTGAGAAACTGCTCTGTGTTCTGTTAATTCATCTCACAGAATTACATCTGTCCCTTCAAGAAGGCTTTCGCTAAGGCTGTTCTTGTGGAATTGGCAAAGGGATATTTGGAAACCCATAGAGGGCTACGGTGAAAAAGGAAATATCTTCCGTTCAAAACTGGAAAGAAGCTTTCTGAGAAACTGCTCTGTGTTCTGTTAATTCATCTCACAGAGTTTCATCTTTCCCTTCAAGAAGCCTTTCGCTAAGGCTGTTGTTGTGGAATTGGCAAAGGGATATTTGGAAGCCCATAGAGGGCTATGGTGAAAAAGGAAATATCTTCCGTTCAAAACTGGAAACAAGCTTTCTGAGAAACTACTCTGTGTTCTGTTAATTCATCTCACAGAGTTAAATCTTTCCCTTCAAGAAGATTTTCGCTAAGGCTGTTCTTGTGGAATTGGCAAAGGGATATTTGGAAGCCCATAGAGGGCTATGGTGAAAAAGGAAATATCTTCCGTTCAAAACTGGAAAGAAGCTTTCTTAGTAACTGCTCTGTGTTCTGTTAATTCATCTCATAGAGTTACATCTTTCCCTTAAAGAAGCCTTTCGCTAAGGCTGTTCTTGTGGAATTTCAATGTGATATTTGGAAGCCCATAGAGGGCTGTGGTGTAAAAGGAAATATCTTCCGTTCAAAACTGGAAAGAAGCTTTCTGAGAAACTACTCTGTGTTCTGTTAATTCATCTCACAGAGTTACATCTTTCCCTTCAAGAAGCCTTTCGCTAAGGCTGTTCTTGTGGAATTGGTAAAGTGATATTTGGAAGCCCTTTGTGGGCTATGGTGAAAAAGGAAATATCTTCCGTTCAAAACTGGAAAGAAGCTTTCTGAGAAACTCTTCTGTGTTTTGTTAATTCATCTCACAGAGTTACATCTTTCCCTTCAAGAAGCCTTTCGCTAAGGCTGTTCTTGTGGAATTGGCAAAGGGATATTTGGAAGCCCGTAGAGGGCTATGGTGAAAAAGGAAATATCATCCGTTCAAAACTGGAAAGAAGCTTTCTGAGAAACTGCTCTGTGTTCTGTTAATTCATCTCACAGAGTTGCATCTTTCCCTTCAAGAAGCCTTTCGCTAAAGCCGTTCTTGTGGAATTGACAAAGGGATATTTGGAAGCCCAAAGAGGGCTATAGTGAAAAGGAAATATCTTCCGTTCAAAACTGGAAAGAAGGTTTCTGAGAAACTGCTCTGTGTTCTGTTAATTCATCTCACAGAGATACATCTTTCCCTTCAAGAAGCCTTTCGCTAGGGCTGTTCTTGTGGAATTGGCCAAGGAATATTTGGAAGCCCATAGAGGGCTATGGTGAAAAAGGAAATAACTTCCGTTCAAAACTGGAAAGAAGCTTTCTGAGAAACTGCTCTGTGTTCTGTTAATTCATCTCACAGAGTTACATCTTTCCCTTCAAGAAGCCTTTCGCTAAGGCTGATCTTCTGGAATTGGCAAAGGGATATTTGGAAGCCAATAGAGGGCTATGGTGAAAAAGGAAATATCATCCGTTCAAAACTGGAAAGAAGCTTTCTGAGAAACTGCTCTGTGTTCTGTTAATTCATCTCATAGAGTTACATCTTTCCCTTAAAGAAGCCTTTCGCTAAGGCTGTTCTTGTGGAATTGCAAAGTGATATTTGGAAGCCCATAGAGGGCTATGGTGTAAAAGGAAATATCTTCCGTTCAAAACTGGAAAGAAGCTTTCTGAGAAACTACTCTGTGTTCTGTTAATTCATCTCACAGAGTTACATCTTTCCCTTCAAGAAGCCTTTCGCTAAGGCTGTTCTTGTGGAATTGGCAAAGGGATATTTGGAAGCCCATATAGGACTACGGTGAAAAAGGAAATATCTTCCGTTCAAAGGTGGAAAGAAGCTTTTTGAGAAACTGCTCTGTGTTCTGTTAATTCATCTCACAGAATTACATCTGTCCCTTTAAGAAGGCTTTCGCTAAGGCTGTTCTTGTGGAATTGGGAAAGGGATATTTTGAAACCCATAGAGGGCTACGGTGAAAAAGGAAATATCTTCCGTTCAAAACTGGAAAGAAGCTTTCTGAGAAACTGCTCTGTGTTCTGTTAATTCATCTCACAGAGTTTGAACTTTCCCTTCAAGAAGCCTTTCGCTAAGGCTGTTGTTGTGGAATTGGCAAAGGGATATTTGGAAGCCCATAGAGGGCTATGGTGAAAAAGGAAATATCTTCCGTTCAAAACTGGAAAGAAGCTTTCTGAGTAACTGCTCTGTGTTCTGTTAATTCATCTCATAGAGTTACATCTTTCCCTTAAAGAAGCCTTTCGCTAAGGCTGTTCTTGTGGAATTTCAATGTGATAATTTGAAGCCCATAGAGGGCTATGGTGTAAAAGGAAATATCTTACGTTCAAAACTGGAAAGAAGATTTCTGAGAATCTACTCTGTGTTCTGTTAATTCATCTCACAGAGTTACATCTTTCCCTTCAAGAAGCCTTTCGCTAAGGCTGTTCTTGTGGAATTGGTAAAGTGATATTTGGAAGCCCTTTGTGGGCTATGGTGAAAAAGGAAATATCTTCCGTTCAAAACTGGAAAGAAGCTTTCTGAGAAACTGTTCTGTGTTTTGTTAATTCATCTCACAGAGTTACATCTTTCCCTTCAAGAAGCCTCTCGCTAAGGCTGTTCTTGTGGAATTGGCAAAGGGATATTTGGAAGCCCGTAGAGGGCTATGGTGAAAAAGGAAATATCATCCGTTCAAAACTGGAAAGAAGCTTTCTGAGAAACTGCTCTGTGTTCTGTTAATTCATCTCACAGAGTTGCATCTTTCCCTTCAAGAAGCCTTTCGCTAAAGCCGTTCTTGTGGAATTGACAAAGGGATATTTGGAAGCCCATAGAGGGCTATAGTGAAAAGAAAATATCTTCCGTTCAAAACTGGAAAGAACGTTTCTGAGAAACTGCTCTGTGTTCTGTTAATTCATCTCACAGAGTTACATCTTTCCCTTCAAGAAGCCTTTCGCTAGGGCTGTTCTTGTGGAATTGGCCAAGGAATATTTGGAAGCCCATAGAGGGCTATGGTGAAAAAGGAAATATCTTCCGTTCAAAACTGGAAAGAAGCTTTCTGAGAAACTGCTCTGTGTTCGGTTAATTCATCTCACAGAGTTACATCTTTCCCTTCAAGAAGCCTTTCGCTAAGGCTGTTCTTGTGGAATTGGCAAAGGGATATTTGGAAGCCCATAGAGGGCTAGGGTGAAAAAGGAAATATCTTCCGTTCAAAGGTGGAAAGAAGCTTTTTGAGAAACTGCTCTGTGTTCTGTTAATTCATCTCACAGAATTACATCTTTCCCTTCAAGAAGCCTTTCGCTAAGGCTGTCCTTGGGGAATTGGCAAAGGGATATTTGGAAGCCCATAGAGGGCTACGGTGAAAAAGGAAAATCATCCATTCAAAAGTGGAAAGAAGCTTTTTGTGAAACTGCTCTGTGTTCTGTTAATTCATCTCACAGAGTTACATCTTTCCCTTCAAGAAGCCTTTCTCTAAGGCTGTTCTTGTGGAATTGGCAAAGGGATATTTGGAAGCCCATAGAGGGCTATGGTGAAAAAGGAAATATCTTCCGTTCAAAACTGGAAAGAAGCTTTCTGAGTAACTACTCTGTGTTCTGTTAATTCATCTCACAGAGTTACATCTTTCCCTTCAAGAAGCCTTTCGCTAAGGCTGTTCTTGTGGAATTGGCAAAGGGATATTTGGAAGCCCATAGAGGGCTATGGTGAAAAAGGAAATATCTTCCGTTCAAAACTGGAAAGAAGCTTTCTGAGTAACTGCTCTGTGTTCTGTTAATTCATATCATAGAGTTACATCTTTCCCTTAAAAAAGCCTTTCGCTAAGGCTCTTCTTGTGGAATTTCAAAGTGATATTTGGAAGCCCATAGAGGGCTATGGTGTAAAAGGAAATATCTTCCGTTCAAAACTGGAAAGAAGCTTTCTGAAAAACTGCTCTGTATTCTGTTAATTCATCTCACCGAGTTACATATTTCCTTTCAAGAAGCCTTTCGCTAAGGCTGTACTTGTGCCATTGGCAAAGGGATATTTGGAAGCCCATAGAGGGCTATGGTGAAAAAGGAAATATCTTCCGTTCAAAATTGGAAAGAAGCTTTCTGAGAAACTGCTCTGTGTTCTGTTAATTCATCTCACAGAGTTACGTCTTTCCCTTCAAGAAGCCTTTCGCTAAGGCTGTTCTTTTGGAATTGGCAAAGGGATATTTGGAAGCCCTTAGAGGGCTATGGTGAAAAAGGAAATATCTTCCGTTCAAATCTGGAAGGAAGCTTTCTGAAAAACTGCTCTGTGTTCTGTTAATTCATCTCACAGAGTTACATCTTTCCCTTCAAGAAGCCTTTCGCTAAGGCTATTTTTGGGGAATTGGCAAAGTGATACTTGGAAGCCCATGGAGGGCTATGGTGAAAAAGGAAATATATTCTGTTCAAAACTCGAAAGAAGCATTTTGAGAAACAGCTCTGTGTTCTCTTAATTCATCTCACAGAGTTACATTATTCCCTTCAAGAAGCCTTTCATTAAGGCTGTTCTTGTGGAATTGGCAAACGGATATTTAGAAGCCCATAGAGGGCTATGGTGAAAAAGGAAATATCTTCCGTTCAAAACTGGAAAGAAGCTTTCTGAGAAACTGCTCTGTGTTCTGTTAATTCATCTCACAGAGTTACATCTTTCCCTTCAAGAAGCCTTTCGCTAAGTCTGTTCTTGTATAATTGGCAAAGAGATATTTGGAAGTCCATAAAGGTCTCTGGTGAAAAAGGAAATATCTTCCGTTCAAAACTGGAAAGAAGCTTTCTGAGAAACTGCTTTGTGTTCTCTTAATTCATCTCACAGAGTTACATCTTTCCCTTCAATAAGCCTTTCGCTAATGCTGTTATTGTGGAATTGGCAAAGGGATATTTGGAAGCCCATAGAGGGATGTGGTGAAAAAGGAAGTATCTTCCGCTCAAAACTGGAAAGAAGCTTTCTGAGAAACTGCTCTGTGTTCTGTTAATTCATCTCACAGAGTTCCATCTTTCCCTTCAAGAAGCCTTTCGCTAAGGCTGTTCTTGTGGAATTGGCAAAGGGATATTTGGAAGCCCATAGAGGGCTATGGTGAAAAAGGAAATATCTTCCGATCAACACTGGAAAGAAGCTTTCTGAGAAACCTCTCTGTGTTCTGTTAATTCAACTCACAGAGTTACATCTTTCCCTTCAAGAAGCCTTTCGCTAAGGCTGTTTGTGGAATTGGCAAAGAGATATATGGAAGCCCATAGATGGCTATTGTAAAAAAGAAAATATCTTCCGTTCAAAACTGGAAAGAAGCTTTCTGAGAAACTGCTCCGTGTTCTGTTAATTCATCTCACAGAGTTACATCTTTCCCTTCAAGAAGCCTTTCGCTAAGGCTGTTCTCGTGGAATTGGCAAAGGGATATTTGGAAGCCCATACAGGGCTATGGTGAAAAAGGAAATATCTTCCGTTCAAAACTGGAAAGAAGCTTTCTGAGAAACTGCTCTGTGTTCTGTTAATTCATCTCACAGAGTTTCATCTTTCCCTTCAAGAAGCCTTTCGCTAAGGCTGTTCTTGTGGAATTGGCAAAGGGATATTTGGAAGCCCATAGAGGTCTATGGTGAAAAAGGAAATATCTTCCGTTCAAAACTGGAAAGAAGCTTTCTGAGTAACTGCTATGTGTTCTGTTAATTCATATCATAGAGTTACATCTTTCCCTTCAAGAAGCCTTTCGCTAAGGCTCTTCTTGTGGAATTTCAAAGTGATATTTGGAAGCCCATAGAGGGCTATGTTGTAAAAGGAAATATCTTCCGTTCAAAACTGGAAAGAAGCTTTCTGAAAAACTGCTCTGTATTCTGTTAATTCATCTCACCGAGTTACATATTTCCTTTCAAGAAGCCTTTCGCTAAGGCTGTACTTGTGCCATTGGCAAAGGGATATTTGGAATCCCATAGAGGGCTATGGTGAAAAAGGAAATATCTTCCGTTCAAAACTGGAAAGAAGCTTTCTGAGAAACTGCTCTGTATTCTGTTAATTCATCTCACAGAGTTACGTCTTTCCCTTCAAGAAGCCTTTCGCTAAGGCTGTTCTTTTGGAATTGGCAAAGAGATATTTGGAAGCCCTTAGAGGGCTATGGTGAAAAAGGAAATATCTTCCGTTCAAATCTGGAAGGAAGCTTTCTGAAAAACTGCTCTGTGTTCTGTTAATTCATCTCACAGAGTTACATCTTTCCCTTCAAGAAGCCTTTCGCTAAGGCTGTTCTTGTGGAATTGGCAAAGGGATATTTGGAAGCCCATAGAGGGCTATGGTGAAAAAGGAAATATCTTCCGTTCAAAACTGGAAAGAAGCTTTCTGAGAAACTGCTCTGTGTTCTGTTAATTCATCTCACAGAGTTACATCTTTCCCTTCAAGAAGCCTTTCGCTAAGGCTGTTCTTGTGGAATTGGCAAAGGGATATTTGGAAGCCCATAGAGGGCTATGGTGAAAAAGGAAATATCTTCCGTTCAACACTGGAAAGAAGCTTTCTGAGAAACTGCTCTGTGTTCTGTTAATTCATCTCACAGAGTTACATCTTTCCCTTCAAGAAGCCTTTCGCTAAGGCTGTTCTTGTGGAATTGGCAAAGGGATATTTGGAATCCCATAGAGTGCTATGGTGAAAAAGGAAATATCTTCCGTTCCAAACTGGAAAGAAGCTTTGTGAGAAACTGCTCTGTGTTCTGTTAATTCATCTCACAGAGTTACATCTTTCCCTTCAAGAAGCCTTTCGCTAAGGCTGTTCTTGTGGAATTGGCAAAGGGATGTTTGGAAGCCCCTAGAGGGCTATGGTGAAAAAGGAAATATCTTCCGTTCAAAACTGAAAACAAGCTTTCGGAGAAACTGCTCCGTGTTCTGTTAATTCATCTCACAGAGTTACATCTTTCCCTTCAAGAAGCCTTTCCCTAAGGCTGTTCTTGTGGAATTGGAAAAGGGATATTTAGAAGCCCCTAGAGGGCTATGGTGAAAAAAGAAATATCTTCCGTTCAAAACTGGAAAGAAGCTTTCTGAGAAACTGCTCTGTGTTCCGTTAATTCATCTCACAGAGTTACATCTTTCCCTTCAAGAAGCCTTTCGCTAAGGCTGTTCTTGTGGAATTGGCAAAGGGATATTTGGAAGCCCATAGAAGGCAATGGTGAAAAAGGAAATATCTTCCGTTCAACACTGGAAAGAAGCTTTCTGAGAAACTGCTCCGTGTTCTGTTAATTCATCTCACAGAGTTACATCTTTCCCTTCAAGAAGCCTTTCGCTAAGGCTGTTCTTGTGGAATTGGCAAAGGGATATTTGGAAGCCTATAGAGGGCTATGGTGGAAAAGGAAATATCTTCCGTTCCAAACTGGAAACAAGCTTTCTGAGAAACTGCTCCGTGTTCTGTTAATTCATCTCACAGAGTTACATCTTTCCCTTCAAGAAGCCTTTCGCTAAGGCTGTTCTTGTGAAATTGTCAAAGGGATATTTGGAAGCCCATACAGGGCTATGGTGAAAAAGGAAATATCTTCCGTTCAAAACTGGAAAGAAGCTTTCTCAGAAACTGCTCTGTGTTCTGTTAATTCATCTCACAGAGTTACATCTTTCCCTTCAAGAAGCCTTCGCTAAGGCTGTTCTTGTGGAATTGGCAAAGGGATATTTGGAAGCCCATAGAGGGCTATGGTGAAAAAGGAAATATCTTCCGTTCAAAACTGGAAAGAAGCTTTCTGAGAAACTGCTCTGTGTTCTGTTAATTCATCTCACAGAGTTATATCTTTCCCTTCAAGAAGCCTTTCGCTAAGGCTGTTCTTGTGGAATTGGCAAAGGGATATTTGGAAGCCCATAGAGGGCTATGGTGAAAAAGGAAATATCTTCCGTTCAAAACTGGAAAGAATCTTTCTGAGAAACTGCTCTGTGTTCTGTTAATTCATCTCACAGAGTTACATCTTTCCCTTCAAGAAGCCTTTCGCTAAGGCTGTTCTTGTGGAATTGGCAAAGGGATATTTGGAAGCCCATAGAGAGCTATGGTAAAAAAGGAAATATCTTCCGTTCAAAACTGGAAAGAAGCTTTCTGAGAAACTGCTCTGTGTTCTGTTAATTCATCTCACAGAGTTACATGTTTCCCTTCAAGAAGCCTTTCGCTAAGGCTCTTCTTGTGGAATTGGCAAAGGGATATTTGGAAGCCCATAGAGGGCTATGGTGAAAAAGGAAATATCTTCCGTTCAAAACTGGAAAGAAGCTTTCTGAGAAATTGCTCTGTGTTCTGTTAATTCATCTCACAGAGTTACATCTTTCCCTTCAAGAAGCCTTTCGCTAAGGCTGTTCTTGTGGAATTGACAAAGGGATATTTGGAAGCCCATAGAGGGCTATGGTGAAAAAGGAAATATCTTCCGATCAACACTGGAAAGAAGCTTTCTGAGAAACCTTTCTGTGTTCTGTTAATTCATCTCACAGAGTTACATCTTTCCCTTCAAGAAGCCTTTCGCTAAGGCTGTTCTTGTGGAATTGGCAAAGGGATATTTGGAAGCCCATAGAGGGCTATGGTGAAAAAGGAAATATCTTCCGTTCAAAACTGGAAAGAAGCTTTCTGAGAAACTGCTCTGTGTTCTGTTAATTCATCTCACAGAGTTACATCTTTCCCTTCAAGAAGCCTTTCGCTAAGGCTGTTCTTGTGGAATTGGAAAAGGGATATTTAGAAGCCCATAGATGGCTATGGTGAAAAAGGAAATATCTTCCGTTCAAAACTGGAAAGAAGCTTTCTGAAAAACTGCTCTGTGTTCTGTTAATTCATCTCACAGAGTTACATCTTTCCCTTCAAGAAGCCTTTCGCTAAGCCTGTTCTTGTGGAATTGGCAAAGGGATATTTGGAAGCCCATAGAGGGCTATTGTGAAAAAGGAAATATCTTCCGTTCAACACTGGAAAGAAGCTTTCTGAGAAACTGCTCTGTGTTCTGTTAATTCATCTCACAGAGTTACATCTTTCCCTTCAAGAAGCCTTTCGCTAAGGGTGTTCTTGTGGAATTGGCAAAGGGATATTTGGAATCCCATAGAGTGCTATGGTGAAAAAGGAAATATCTTCCGTTCCAAACTGGAAAGAAGCTTTGTGAGAAACTGCTCTGTGTACTGTTAATTCATCTCAAAGAGTTACATCTTTCCCTTCAAGAAGCCTTTCGCTAAGGCTGTTCTTGTGGAATTGGCAAAGGGATATTTGGAAGCCCCTAGAGGGCTATGGTGAAAAAGGAAATATCTTCCGTTCAAAACTGAAAACAAGCTTTCGGAGAAACTGCTCCGTGTTCTGTTAATTCATCTCACAGAGTTACATCTTTCCGTTCAAGAAGCCTTTCGCTACTGCTGTTCTTGTGGAATTGGCAAATTGATATTTGGAAGCCCATAGAGGGCTATGGTGAAAAAGGATATATCTTCGGTTCAAAACTGGAAAAAGCTTTCTGAGAAACCTCTCTGTGTTCTTCTAATTCATCTCACAGAGTTACATCCTTCCCTTCAAGAAGCCTTTCCCTAAGGCTGTTCTTGTGGAATTGGAAAAGGGTTATTTAGAAGCCCCTAGAGGGCTATGGTGAAAAAGGAAATATCTTCCGTTCAAAATTGGAAAGAAGCTTTCTGAGAAACTGCTCTGTGTTCCGTTAATTCATCTCACAGAGTTACATCTTTCCCTTCAAGAAGACTTTCGCTAAGGCTGTTCTTGTGGAATTGGCAAAGGGATATTTGGAAGCCCATAGAAGGCTATGGTGAAAAAGGAAATATCTTCCGTTCAACACTGGAAAGAAGCTTTCTGAGAGACTGCTCCGTGTTCTGTTAATTCATCTCACAGAGTTACATCTTTCCCTTCAAGAAGCCTTTCCCTAAGGCTGTTCTTGTGGAATTGGCAAAGGGATATTTGGAAGCCTATAGAGGGTTATGGTGAAAAAGGAAATATCTTCCGTTCCAAACTGGAAACAAGCTTTCTGAGAAACTGCTCCGTGTTCTGTTAATACATCTCACAGAGTTACATCTTTCCCTTCAAGAAGCCTTTCGCTAAGGCTGCTCTTGTGGAATTGGCAAAGGGATATTTGGAAGCCCATAGAGGGCTATGGTGAAAAAGGAAATATCTTCCTTTCAAAACTGGAAAGAAGCTTTCTGAGTAACTGCTCCGTGTTCTGTTAATTCATCTCACATAGATACATCTTTCCCTTAAAGAAGCCTTTCGCTACGGCTCTTCTTGTGGAATTGGCAAAGGGATATTTGGAAGCCCATAGAGGGCTATTGTGAAAAAGGAAATATCTTCCGTTCAATACTGGAAAGAAGCTTTCTGAGAAACTGCTCTGTGTTCTGTTAATTCATCTCACAGAGTTACATCTTTCCCTTCAAGAAGTCTTTCGCTAAGGCTGTTCTTGTGGAATTGGCAAAGGGATATTTGGAAGCCCATAGAGGGCTATGGTGAAAAAGGAAATATCTTCCGTTCAAAACTGGAAAGAAGCTTTCTGAGAAACTGCTCTGTGTTCTGTTAATTCATCTCACAGAGTTACATCTTTCCCTTCAAGAAGCCTTTCGCTAAGGCTGTTCTTGTGGAATTGGCAAAGGGATATTTGGAAGCCCATAGAGGGCTATGGTGAAAAAGGAAATATCTTCCGTTCAAAACTGGAAACAAGCTTTCTGAGAAACTGCTCTGTGTTCTGTTAATTCATATCACAGAGTTACATGTTTCCCTTCAAGAAGCCTTTCGCTAAGGCTCTTCTTGTGGAATTGGCAAAGGGATATTTGGAAGCCCATAGAGGGCTATGGTGAAAAAGGAAATATCTTCCGTTCAAAACTGGAAAGAAGCTTTCTGAGAAACTGCTCTGTGTTCTGTTAATTCATCTCACAGAGTTACATCTTTCCCTTCAAGAAGCCTTTCGCTAAGGCTGTTCTTGTGGAATTGGCAAAGGGATATTTGGAAGCCCATAGAGGGCTACGGTGAAAAAGGAAATATCTTCCGTTCAAAACTGGAAAGAAGCTTTCTGAGAAACTGCTCCGTGTTCTGTTATTTCATCTCACAGAGTTACATCTTTCCCTTCAAGAAGCCTTTCCCTAAGGCTGTTCTTGTGGAATTGGCAAAGGGATATTTGGAAGCCCATAGAAGGCTATGGTGAAAAAGGAAATATCTTCCGTTCAACACTGGAAAGAAGCTTTCTGAGAGACTGCTCCGTGTTCTGTTAATTCATCTCACAGAGTTACATCTTTCCCTTCAAGAAGCCTTTCCCTAAGGCTGTTCTTGTGGAATTGGCAAAGGGATATTTGGAAGCCTATAGAGGGTTATGGTGAAAAAGGAAATATCTTCCGTTCCAAACTGGAAACAAGCTTTCTGAGAAACTGCTCCGTGTTCTGTTAATACATCTCACAGAGTTACATCTTTCCCTTCAAGAAGCCTTTCGCTAAGGCTGCTCTTGTGGAATTGGCAAAGGGTTATTTGGAAGCCCATAGAGGGCTATGGTGAAAAAGGAAATATCTTCCTTTCAAAACTGGAAAGAAGCTTTCTGAGTAACTGCTCCGTGTTCTGTTAATTCATCTCACATAGTTACATCTTTCCCTTAAAGAAGCCTTTCGCTACGGCTCTTCTTGTGGAATTGGCAAAGGGATATTTGGAAGCCCATAGAGGGCTATTGTGAAAAAGGAAATATCTTCCGTTCAATACTGGAAAGAAGCTTTCTGAGAAACTGCTCTGTGTTCTGTTAATTCATCTCACAGAGTTACATCTTTCCCTTCAAGAAGTCTTTCGCTAAGGCTGTTCTTGTGGAATTGGCAAAGGGATATTTGGAAGCCCATAGAGGGCTATGGTGAAAAAGGAAATATCTTCCGTTCAAAACTGGAAAGAAGCTTTCTGAGAAACTGCTCTGTGTTCTGTTAATTCATCTCACAGAGTTACATCTTTCCCTTCAAGAAGCCTTTCGCTAAGGCTGTTCTTGTGGAATTGGCAAAGGGATATATGGAAGCCCATAGAGGGCTATGGTGAAAAAGGAAATATCTTCCGTTCAAAACTGGAAACAAGCTTTCTGAGAAACTGCTCTGTGTTCTGTTAATTCATATCACAGAGTTACATGTTTCCCTTCAAGAAGCCTTTCGCTAAGGCTCTTCTTGTGGAATTGGCAAAGGGATATTTGGAAGCCCATAGAGGGCTATGGTGAAAAAGGAAATATCTTCCGTTCAAAACTGGAAAGAAGCTTTCTGAGAAACTGCTCTGTGTTCTGTTAATTCATCTCACAGAGTTACATCTTTCCCTTCAAGAAGCCTTTCGCTAAGGCTGTTCTTGTGGAATTGGCAAAGGGATATTTGGAAGCCCATAGAGGGCTACGGTGAAAAAGGAAATATCTTCCGTTCAAAACTGGAAAGAAGCTTTCTGAGAAACTGCTCCGTGTTCTGTTAATTCATCTCACAGAGTTACATCTTTCCCTTCAAGAAGCCTTTCGCTAAGGCTGTTCTTGTGGAATTGGCAAAGGGATATTTGGAAGCCCATAGAGGGCTATGGTGAAAAAGGAAATATCTTCCGTTCAAAACTGGAAAGAAGCTTTCTGAGAAACTGCTCTGTGTTCTGTTAATTCATCTCACAGAGTTACATCTTTCCCTTCAAGAAGCCTTTCGCTAAGGCTGTTCTTGTGGAATTGGCAAAGGGATATTTGGAAGCCCATAGAGGGCTATGGTGAAAAAGGAAATATCTTCCGTTCAAAAATGGAAAGAAGCTTTCTGAGAAACTGCTCTGTGTTTTGTTAATTAATCTCACAGAGTTACATGTTTCCCTTCAAGAAGCCTTTCGCTAAGGCTGTTCTTGTGGAATTGGCAAAGGGATATTTGGAAGCCCATAGAGGGCTATGGTGAAAAAGGAAGTATCTTCCGTTCAAAACTGGAAAGAAGCTTTCTGAGAAACTGCTCTGTGTTCTGTTAATTCATCTCACAGAGTTACATCTTTCCCTTCAAGAAGCCTTTCGCTAAGGCTGTTCTTGTGGAATTGGCAAAGGGATATTTGGAAGCCCATAGAGGGCTATGTTGAAAAAGGAAATATCTTCCGTTCAAAACAGGAAAGAAGCTTTCTGAGAAACTGCTCTGTGTTCTGTTAATTCATCTCACAGAGTTACATCTTTCAATTCAAGAAGCCTTTCGCTAAGGCTGTTCTTGTGGAATTGGAAAAGGGATATTTAGAAGCCCATAGATGGCTATGGTGAAAAAGGAAATATCTTCCGTTCAAAACTGGAAAGAAGCTTTCTGAGAAACTGCTCTGTGTTCTGTTAATTCATCTCACAGAGTTACATCTTTCCCTTCAAGAAGCCTTTCGCTAAGGCTGTTCTTGTGGAATTGGCAAAGGGATATTTGGAAGCCCATAGAGGGCTATGGTGAAAAAGGAAATATCTTCCGTTCAACACTGGAAAGAAGCTTTCTGAGAAACTGCTCTGTGTTCTGTTAATTCATCTCACAGAGTTACATCTTTCCCTTCAAGAAGCCTTTCGCTAAGGCTGTTCTTGTGGAATTGGCAAAGGGATATTTGGAATCCCATAGAGTGCTATGGTGAAAAAGGAAATATCTTCCGTTCCAAACTGGAAAGAAGCTTTGTGAGAAACTGCTCTGTGTTCTGTTAATTCATCTCACAGAGTTACATCTTTCCCTTCAAGAAGCCTTTCGCTAAGGCTGTTCTTGTGGAATTGGCAAAGGGATGTTTGGAAGCCCCTAGAGGGCTATGGTGAAAAAGGAAATATCTTCCGTTCAAAACTGAAAACAAGCTTTCGGAGAAACTGCTCCGTGTTCTGTTAATTCATCTCACAGAGTTACATCTTTCCCTTCAAGAAGCCTTTCCCTAAGGCTGTTCTTGTGGAATTGGAAAAGGGATATTTAGAAGCCCCTAGAGGGCTATGGTGAAAAAAGAAATATCTTCCGTTCAAAACTGGAAAGAAGCTTTCTGAGAAACTGCTCTGTGTTCCGTTAATTCATCTCACAGAGTTACATCTTTCCCTTCAAGAAGCCTTTCGCTAAGGCTGTTCTTGTGGAATTGGCAAAGGGATATTTGGAAGCCCATAAAGGTCTATGGTGGAAAAGGAAATATCTACCGTTCAAAACTGGAAGGAAGCTTTCTGAGAAACTGCTCTGTGTTCTGTTAATTCATCTAACAGAGTTACCTCTTTCCATTCAAGAAGCCTTTCGCTAAGGCTGTTCTAGTGGAATTGGCAAATGGATATTTGGAAGCCCATTGAGGGCTATGGTGAAAAAGGAAATATCTTCCGTTCAAAACTGGAAAGAAGCTTTCTGAGTAACCGGTCTGTGTTCTGTTAATTCATCTCACAGAGTTACATCTTTCCCTTAAAGAAGCCTTTCGCTAAGGCTGTTCTTGTGGAATTGGCAAAGGGATATTTGGAAGCCAATAGAGGGCTATGGTGAAAAAGGAAATATCTTCCGTTAAAAACTGGAAAGAAGCTTTCTGAGAAACTGTTCTGTGTTCTGTAAATTCATCCCACAGAGTTACATGTTTCCCTTAAAGAAGCCTTTCGCTAAGGCTGTTCTTGTGGAATTGACAAAGGGATATTTGGAAGCCCATAGAGGGCTATGGTGAAAAAGGAAATATCTTCTGTTCAAAACTGGAAAGAAGCTTTCTGAGAAACTGCTCTGTGTTCTGTTAATTGATCTCACAGAATTACATCTTTCCCTTCAAGAAGCCTTTCGCTAAGGCTGTTCTTGTGGAATTGGCAAAGGGATATTTGGAAGCCCATAGAGGGCTATGGTGAAAAAGGAAATATCTTCCGTTCAAAACTGGAAAGAAGCTTTCTGAGAAACTGCTCTGTGTTCTGTTAATTCATCTCACAGAGTTACATCTTTCCCTTCAAGAAGTCTTTCGCTAAGGCTGTTCTTGTGGAATTGGCACAGGGATATTTTGAAGCCCATAGAGGGCTATGGTGAAAAAGGAAATATCTTCCGTTCAAAACTGGAAAGAAGCCTTCTGAGAAACTGCTCTGTGTTCTGTTAATTCATCTACAGAGTTACATGTTTCCCTTCAAGAAGCCTTTCGCTAAGGCTGTTCTTGTGGAATTGGCAAAGGGATATTTGGAAGCCCATAGAGGGCTATGGTGAAAAAGGAAATATGTTCCGTTCAAAAATGGAAAGAAGCTTTCTGAGAAACTGCTCTGTGTTCTGTTAATTCATCTCACAGAGTTACATCTTTCCCTTCAAGAAGCCTTTCGCTAAGGCTGTTCTTGTGGAATTGGCAAAGGGATATTTGGAAGCCCTTAGAGGGCTATGGTGAAAAAGGAAATATCTTCCGTTCAAAACTGGAAAGAAGCTTTCTGAGAAACTGCTCTGTGTTCTGTTAATTCATCTCACAGAGTTACATGTTTCCCTTCAAGAAGCCTTTCGCTAAGGCTGTTCTTGTGGAATTGGCAAAGTGATATTTGGAAGCCCATAGAGGGCTATGGTGAAAAAGGAAATATCTTCCGTTCAAAACTGGAAAGAAGCTTTCTGAGAAACTGCTCCGTGTTCTGTTAATTCATCTCACAGAGTTACATCTTTCCCTTCAAGAAGCCTTTCGCTAAGGCTGTTCCTGTGGAATTGGCAAAGGGATATTTGGAAGCCTATAGAGGGCTATGGTGAAAAAGGAAATATCTTCCGTTCAAAACTGGAAAGAAGCTTTCTGAGAAACTGCTTTGTGTTCTGTTAATTCATCTCACAGAGTTACATGTTTCCCTTCAAGAAGCCTTTCGCTAAGACTGTTCTTGTGGAATTGGCAAAGGGATATTTGGAAGCCCTTAGAGGGCTATGGTGAAAAAGGAAATATCTTCCGTTCAAAACTGGAAAGAAGCTTTCTGAGAAACTGCTCTGTGTTCTGTTAATTCATCTCACAGAGTTACATCTTTCCCTTCAAGAAGCCTTTCGCTAAGGCTGTTCTTGTGGAATTGGCAAAGGGATATTTGGAAGCCCATAGAGGGCTATGGTGAAAAAGGAAATAACTTCCGTTCAAAACTGGAAAGAAGCTGTCTGAGAAACTGCTCTGTGTTCTGTTAATTCATCTCACAGATTAACATCTTTCCCTTCAAGAAGCCTTTCGCTAAGGCTGTTCTTGTGGAATTGGCAAAGGGATATTTGGAAGCCCATAGAGGGCTATGTTGAAAAAGGAAATATCTTCCGTTCAACACTGGAAAGAAGCTTTCTGAGAAACCTCTCTGTGTTCTGTTAATTCATCTCACAGAGTTACATCTTTCCCTTCAAGAAGCCTTTCGCTAAGGCTGTTCTTGTGGAATTGGCAAAGGGATATTTGGAAGCCTATAGAGGGCTATGATGAAAAAGGAAATATCTTCCGTTCCAAACGGGAAACAAGCTTTCTGAGAAACTGCTCCGTGTTCTGTTAATTCATCTCACAGAGTTACATCTTTCCCTTCAAGAAGCCTTTCGCTAAGGCTGTTCTTGTGGAATTGTCAAAGGGATATTTGGAAGCCATAGAGGGCTATGGTGAAAAAGGAAATATCTTCCGTTCAAAACTGGAAAGAAGCTTTCTGAGAAACTACTCTGTGTTCTGTTAATTCATCTCACAGAGTTACATCTTTCCCTTCAAGAAGCCTTTCGCTAAGGCTGTTCTTGTGGAATTGGCAAAGGGATATTTGGAAGCCCCTAGAGGGCTATGGTGAAAAAGGAAATATCTTCCGTTCAAAACTGAAAACAAGCTTTCTGAGAAACTGCTCCGTGTTCTGTTAATTCATCTCACAGAGTTACATCTTTCCCTTCAAGAAGCCTTTCGCTAAGGCTGTTCTTGTGGAATTGGCAAAGGGATATTTGGAAGCCCTTAGAGGGCTATGGTGAAAAAGGAAATATCTTTCGTTCAACACTGGAAAGAAGCTTTCTGAGAAACTGCTCCGTGTTCTGTTAATTCATCTAACAGAGTTACATCTTTACCTTCAAGAAGCCTTTCGCTAAGGCTGTTCTTGTGGAATTGGCAAAGGGATATTTGGAAGCCTATAGAGGGCTACGGAGAAAAAGGAAATATCTTCCGTTCAACACTGGAAAGAAGCTTTCTGAGAAACTGCTCCGTGTTCTGTTAATTCATCTCACAGAGTTACATCTTTCCCTTCAAGAAGCCTTTCGCTAAGGCTGTTCTTGTGGAATTGTCAAAGGGATATTTGGAAGCCATAGAGGGCTATGGTGAAAAAGGAAATATCTTCCGTTCAAAACTGGAAAGAAGCTTTCTGAGAAACTGCTCTGTGTTCTGTTAATTCATCTCACAGAGTTACATCTTTCCCTTCAAGAAGCCTTTCGCTAAGGCTGTTCTTGTGGAATTGGCAAAGGGATATTTGGAAGCCCATAGAGGGCTATGGTGAAAAAGGAAATATCTTCCGTTCAAAACTGGAAAGAAGCTTTCTGAGAAACTGCTCTGTGTTCTGTTAATTCATCTCACAGAGTTACATCATTCCCTTCAAGAAGCCTTTCGCTAAGGCTGTTCTTGTGGAATTGGCAAAGGGATATTTGGAATCCCATAGAGTGCTATGGTGAAAAAGGAAATATCTTCCGTTCCAAACTGGAAAGAAGCTTTGTGAGAATCTGCTCTGTGTTCTGTTAATTCATCTCACAGAGCTACATCTTTCCCTTCAAGAAGCCTTTCGCTAAGGCTGTTCTTGTGGAATTGGCAAAGGGATATTTGGAAGCCCCTAGAGGGCTATGGTGAAAAAGGAAATATCTTCCGTTCAAAACTGAAAACAAGCTTTCTGAGAAACTGCTCCGTGTTCTGTTAATTCATCTCACAGAGTTACATCTTTCCCTTCAAGAAGCCTTTCGCTAAGGCTGTTCTTGTGGAATTGGCAAAGGGATATTTGGAAGACCATAGAGGGCTATGGTGAAAAAGGAAATATCTTTCGTTCAACACTGGAAAGAAGCTTTCTGAGAAACTGCTCCGTGTTCTGTTAATTCATCTAACAGAGTTACATCTTTCCCTTCAAGAAGCCTTTCGCTAAGGCTGTTCTTGTGGAATTGGCAAAGGGATATTTGGAAGCATATAGAGGGCTATGGTGAAAAAGGAAATATCTTCCGTTCCAAACTGGAAACAACCTTTCTGAGAAACTGCTCCGTGTTCTGTTAATTCATCTCACAGAGTTACATCTTTCCCTTCAAGAAGCCTTTCCTAAGGCTGTTCTTGTGGAATTGGCAAAGGGATATTTGGAAGCCCATAGAGGGCTATGGTGAAAAAGGAAATATCTTCCGTTCAAAACTGGAAAGAAGATTTCTGAGAAACTGCTCTGTGTTCTCTTAATTCATCTCACAGAGTTACATGTTTCCCTTCAAGAAGCCTTTCGCTAAGGCTGTTCTTGTGGAATTGGCAAAGGGATATTTGAAAGCCCATAGAGGGCTATGGTGAAAAAGGAAATATCTTCCGTTCAAAACTGGAAAGATGCTTTCTGAGAAACTGCTCTGTGTTCCGTTAATTCATCTCACAGAGTTACATCTTTCCCTTCAAGAAGCCTTTCGCTAAGGCAGTTCTTGTGGAATTGGCAAAGGGATATTTGGAAGCCCATAGAGGGCTATGGTGAAAAAGGAAATATCTTCCGTTCAACACTGGAAAGAAGCTTTCTGAGAAACTGCTCTGTGTTCTGTTAATTCATCTCACAGAGTTACATCTTGCCCTTCAAGAAGCCTTTCGCTAAGGCTGTTCTTGTGGAATTGGAGAAGGGATATTTAGAAGCCCATAGAGGGCTATGGTGAAAAAGGAAATATCTTCCGTTCAAAACTGGAAAGAAGCTTTCTGAGAAACTGCTCTGTGTTCTGTTAATTCATCTCACAGAGTTACATCTTTCCCTTCAGGAAGCCTTTCGCTAAGGCTGTTCTTGTGGAATTGGCAAAGGGATATTTGGAAGCCCATAGAGGGCTATAGAGAAAAAGGAAATATCTTCCGTTCAAAACTGGAAAGAAGCTTTCTGAGAAACTGCTCCGTGTTCTGTTAATTCATCTCACAGAGTTACATCTTTCCCTTCAAGAAGCCTTTCGGTAAGGCTGTTCTTGTGGAATTGGCAAAGGGATATTTGGAAGCCCATAGAGGGCTATGGTGAAAAAGGAAATATCTTCCGTTCCAAACGGGAAACAAGCTTTCTGAGAAACTGCTCCGTGTTCTGTTAATTCATCTCACAGAGTTACATCTTTCCCTTCAAGAAGCCTTTCGCTAAGGCTGTTCTTGTGGAATTGTCAAAGGGATATTTGGAAGCCATAGAGGGCTATGGTGAAAAAGGAAATATCTTCCGTTCAAAACTGGAAAGAAGCTTTCGGAGAAACTGCTCTGTGTTCTGTTAATTCATCTCACAGAGTTACATCTTTCCCTTCAAGAAGCCTTTCGCTAAGGCTGTCCTTGTGGAATTGGCAAAGGGATATTTGGAAGCCCATAGAGGGCTATGGTGAAAAAGGAAATATCTTCCGTTCAAAACTGGAAAGAAGCTTTCTGAGAAACTGCTCTGTGTTCTGTTAATTCATCTCACAGAGTTACATCATTCCCTTCAAGAAGCCTTTCGCTAAGGCTGTTCTTGTGGAATTGGCAAAGGGATATTTGGAATCCCATAGAGTGCTATGGTGAAAAAGGAAATATCTTCCGTTCCAAACTGGAAAGAAGCTTTGTGAGAAACTGCTCTGTGTTCTGTTAATTCATCTCACAGAGTTACATCTTTCCCTTCAAGAAGCCTTTCGCTAAGGCTGTTCTTGTGGAATTGGCAAAGGGATATTTGGAAGCCCCTAGAGGGCTATGGTGAAAAAGGAAATATCTTCCGTTCAAAACTGAAAACAAGCTTTCTGAGAAACTGCTCCGTGTTCTGTTAATTCATCTCACAGAGTTACATCTTTCCCTTCAAGAAGCCTTTCGCTAAGGCTGTTCTTGTGGAATTGGCAAAGGGATATTTGGAAGCCCATAGAGGGCTATGGTGAAAAAGGAAATATCTTTCGTTCAACACTGGAAAGAAGCTTTCTGAGAAACTGCTCCGTGTTCTGTTAATTCATCTAACAGAGTTACATCTTTACCTTCAAGAAGCCTTTCGCTAAGGCTGTTCTTGTGGAATTGTCAAAGGGATATTTGGAAGCCATAGAGGGCTATGGTGAAAAAGGAAATATCTTCCGTTCAAAACTGGAAAGAAGCTTTCTGAGAAACTGCTCTGTGTTCTGTTAATTCATCTCACAGAGTTACATCTTTCCCTTCAAGAAGCCTTTCGCTAAGGCTGTTCTTGTGGAATTGGCAAAGGGATATTTGGAAGCCCCTAGAGGGCTATGGTGAAAAAGGAAATATCTTCCGTTCAAAACTGAAAACAAGCTTTCTGAGAAACTGCTCCGTGTTCTGTTAATTCATCTCACAGAGTTACATCTTTCCCTTCAAGAAGCCTTTCGCTAAGGCTGTTCTTGTGGAATTGGCAAAGGGATATTTGGAAGCCCATAGAGGGCTATGGTGAAAAAGGAAATATCTTTCGTTCAACACTGGAAAGAAGCTTTCTGAGAAACTGCTCCGTGTTCTGTTAATTCATCTAACAGAGTTACATCTTTACCTTCAAGAAGCCTTTCGCTAAGGCTGTTCTTGTGGAATTGGCAAAGGGATATTTGGAAGCCCATAGAGGGCTATGGTGAAAAAGGACATATCTTCCGTTCAAAACTGGAAAGAATCTTTCTGAGAAACTGCTCTGTGTTCTGTTAATTCATCTCACAGAGTTACATCTTTCCCTTCAAGAAGCCTTTCGCTAAGGCTGTTCTTGTGGAATTGGCAAAGGGATATTTGGAAGCCCATAGAGTTCTATGGTGAAAAAGGAACTATCTTCCGTTCAAAACTGGAAAGAAGCTTTCTGAGAAACTGCTCTGTGTTCTGTTAATTCATCTCACAGAGTTACATGTTTCCCTTCAAGAAGCCTTTCGCTAAGGCTCTTCTTGTGGAATTGGCTAAGGGATATTTGGAAGCCCATAGAGGGCTATGGTGAAAAAGGAAATATCTTCCGTTCAAAACTGGAAAGAAGCTTTCTGAGAAACTGTGCTGTGTTCTGTTAATTCATCTCACAGAGTTACATCTTTCCTTTCAAGAAGCCTTTCGCTAAGGCTGTTCTTGTGTAATTGGCAAAGGGATATTTGAAAGCCCATAGAGGGCTATGGTGAAAAAGGAAATATATTCCGTTCAAAACTGGAAAGAAGCTTTCTGAGAAACTGCTCTGTGTTCTGTTAATTCACCTCACAGAGTTACATCTTTCACTTCAAGAAGCCTTTCGCTAAGGCTGTTCTTGTGGAATTGCAAAGGGATATTTGGAAGCCCATAGAGGGCTATGGTGAAAAAGGAAATATCTTCCGTTCAACACTGGAAAGAAGCTTTCTGAGAAACCTCTCTGTGTTCTGTTAATTCATCTCACAGAGTTACATCTTTCCCTTCAAGAAGCCTTTCGCTAAGGCTGTTCTTGTGGAATTGGCAAAGTGATATTTGGAAGCCCATAGAGGGCTATGGTGAAAAAGGAAATATCTTCCGTTGAAAACTGGAAAGAAGCTTTCTGAGAAACTGCTCTGTCTTCTGTTCATTCATCCCACAGAGTTACATCTTTCCCTTCAAGAAGCCTTTCGCTAAGGCTGTTCTTGTGTAATTGGCAAAGTGATACTTGGAAGCCCATTGAGGGCTATGGTGAAAACGGAAATATATTCCGTTCAAAACTCGAAAGAAGCATTTTGAGAAACAGTTCTGTGTTCTCTTAATTCATCTCACGGAGTTACATCTTTCCCTTCAAGAAGCCTTTCGCTAAGTCTGTTCTTGTGGAATTGGCAAAGGGATATTTGGAAGCCCATAGAGGTCTATGGTGAAAAAGGAAATATCTTCCGTTCAAAACTGTAAGGAAGCTTTCTGAGAAACTGCTCTGTGTTCTGTTAATTCATCTCACAGAGTTACCTCTTTCCATTCAAGAAGCCTTTCGCTAAGGCTGTTCTTGTGGAATTGGCAAAGGGATATTTGGAAGCCCGTAGAGGGCTGTGATGAAAAAGGAAATATCTTCCGTTCAAAACTGGAAAGAAGCTTTCTGAGAAACTGCTCTGTGTTCTCTTAATTCATCTCACAGAGTTACATCTTTCCTTTCAAGAAGCCTTTCGCTAAAGCTGTTCTTGTGGAATTGGCAAAGGGATATTTGGAAGCCCGTAGAGGGCTATGGTGAAAAAGAAAATATCTTCCGTTCAAAACTGGAAAGAAGCTTTCTGAGAAACTGCTCTGTGTTCTGTTAATTCCTCTCACAGAGTTACATCTTTCCCTTCCAGAACCCTTTCGCTAAGACTGTTCTTGTGGAATTGGCAAAGGGATATTTGGAAGCCCATAGAGGGCTATGGTGAAAAAGGAAATATCTTCCGTTCAAAACTGGAAAGAAGCTTTCTGAGTAACCGGTCTGTGTTCTGTTAATTCATCTCACAGAGTTACATCTTTCCCTTAAAGAAGCCTTTCGCTACGGCTGTTCTTGTGGAAATGGCAAAGGGATATTTGGAAGCCCATAGAGGGCTATTGTGAAAAAGGAAATATCTTCCGTTGAATACTGGAAAGAAGCTTTCTGAGAAACTGCTCTGTGTTCTGTTAATTCATCTCACAGAGTTACATCTTTCCCTTCAAGAAGCCTTTCGCTAAGGCTGTTCTTGTGGAATTGGCAAAGGGATATTTGTAAGCCCATAGAGGGCTATGGTGAAAAAGGAAATATCTTCCGTTCAAAACTGGAAAGAAGCTTTCTGAGAAACTGCTCTGTGTTCTGTTAATTCATCTCACAGAGTTACATCTTTCCCTTCAAGAAGCCTTTCGCTAAGGCTGTTCTTGTGGAATTGCAAAGGGATATTTGGAAGCCCATAGAAGGCTATGGTGAAAAAGGAAATATCTTCCGTTCAACACTGGAAAGAAGCTTTCTGAGAAACCTCTCTGTGTTCTGTTAATTCATCTCACAGAGTTGCATCTTTCCCTTCAAGAAGCCTTTCGCTAAGGCTGTTCTTGTGGAATTGGCAAAGTGATATTTGGAAGCCCATAGAGGGCTATGGTGAAAAAGGAAATATCTTCCGTTGAAAACTGGAAAGAAGCTTTCTGAGAAACTGCTCTGTGTTCTGTTAATTCATCCCACAGAGTTACATCTTTCCCTTCAAGAAGCCTTTCGCTAAGGCTGTTCTTGTGTAATTGGCAAAGTGATACTTGGAAGCCCATTGAGGGCTATGGTGAAAACGGAAATATATTCCGTTCAAAACTCAAAAGAAGCATTTTGAGAAACAGCTCTGTGTTCTCTTAATTCATCTCACGGAGTTACATCTTTCCCTTCAAGAAGCCTTTCGCTAAGGCTGTTCTTGTGGAATTGGCAAAGGGATATTTGGAAGCCCATAGAGGGCTATGGTGAAAAAGGAAATATCTTTCGTTCAACACTGGAAAGAAGCTTTCTGAGAAACTGCTCCGTGTTCGGTTAATTCATCTAACAGAGTTACATCTTTACCTTCAAGAAGCCTTTCGCTAAGGCTGTTCTTGTGGAATTGTCAAAGGGATATTTGGAAGCCATAGAGGGCTATGGTGAAAAAGGAAATATCTTCCGTTCAAAACTGGAAAGAAGCTTTCTGAGAAACTGCTCTGTGTTCTGTTAATTCATCTCACAGAGTTACATCTTTCCCTTCAAGAAGCCTTTCGCTAAGGCTGTTCTTGTGGAATTGGCAAAGGGATATTTGGAAGCCCCTAGAGGGCTATGGTGAAAAAGGAAATATCTTCCGTTCAAAACTGAAAACAAGCTTTCTGAGAAACTGCTCCGTGTTCTGTTAATTCATCTCACAGAGTTACATCTTTCCCTTCAAGAAGCCTTTCGCTAAGGCTGTTCTTGTGGAATTGGCAAAGGGATATTTGGAAGCCCATAGAGGGCTATGGTGAAAAAGGAAATATCTTTCGTTCAACACTGGAAAGAAGCTTTCTGAGAAACTGCTCCGTGTTCTGTTAATTCATCTAACAGAGTTACATCTTTACCTTCAAGAAGCCTTTCGCTAAGGCTGTTCTTGTGGAATTGGCAAAGGGATATTTGGAAGCCCATAGAGGGCTATGGTGAAAAAGGACATATCTTCCGTTCAAAACTGGAAAGAATCTTTCTGAGAAACTGCTCTGTGTTCTGTTAATTCATCTCACAGAGTTACATCTTTCCCTTCAAGAAGCCTTTCGCTAAGGCTGTTCTTGTGGAATTGGCAAAGGGATATTTGGAAGCCCATAGAGTTCTATGGTGAAAAAGGAAATATCTTCCGTTCAAAACTGGAAAGAAGCTTTCTGAGAAACTGCTCTGTGTTCTGTTAATTCATCTCACAGAGTTACATGTTTCCCTTCAAGAAGCCTTTCGCTAAGGCTCTTCTTGTGGAATTGGCTAAGGGATATTTGGAAGCCCATAGAGGGCTATGGTGAAAAAGGAAATATCTTCCGTTCAAAACTGGAAAGAAGGTTTCTGAGAAACTGTGCTGTGTTCTGTTAATTCATCTCACAGAGTTACATCTTTCCTTTCAAGAAGCCTTTCGCTAAGGCTGTTCTTGTGTAATTGGCAAAGGGATATTTGAAAGCCCATAGAGGGCTATGGTGAAAAAGGAAATATATTCCGTTCAAAACTGGAAAGAAGCTTTCTGAGAAACTGCTCTGTGTTCTGTTAATTCACCTCACAGAGTTACATCTTTCACTTCAAGAAGCCTTTCGCTAAGGCTGTTCTTGTGGAATTGCAAAGGGATATTTGGAAGCCCATAGAGGGCTATGGTGAAAAAGGAAATATCTTCCGTTCAACACTGGAAAGAAGCTTTCTGAGAAACCTCTCTGTGTTCTGTTAATTCATCTCACAGAGTTACATCTTTCCCTTCAAGAAGCCTTTCGCTAAGGCTGTTCTTGTGGAATTGGCAAAGTGATATTTGGAAGCCCATAGAGGGCTATGGTGAAAAAGGAAATATCTTCCGTTGAAAACTGAAAAGAAGCTTTCTGAGAAACTGCTCTGTCTTCTGTTCATTCATCCCACAGTGTTACATCTTTCCCTTCAAGAAGCCTTTCGCTAAGGCTGTTCTTGTGTAATTGGCAAAGTGATACTTGGAAGCCCATTGAGGGCTATGGTGAAAACGGAAATATATTCCGTTCAAAACTCGAAAGAAGCATTTTGAGAAACAGTTCTGTGTTCTCTTAATTCATCTCACGGAGTTACATCTTTCCCTTCAAGAAGCCTTTCGCTAAGTCTGTTCTTGTGGAATTGGCAAAGGGATATTTGGAAGCCCATAGAGGTCTATGGTGAAAAAGGAAATATCTTCCGTTCAAAACTGTAAGGAAGCTTTCTGAGAAACTGCTCTGTGTTCTGTTAATTCATCTCACAGAGTTACCTCTTTCCATTCAAGAAGCCTTTCGCTAAGGCTGTTCTTGTGGAATTGGCAAAGGGATATTTGGAAGCCCGTAGAGGGCTGTGATGAAAAAGGAAATATCTTCCGTTCAAAACTGGAAAGAAGCTTTCTGAGAAACTGCTCTGTGTTCTCTTAATTCATCTCACAGAGTTACATCTTTCCTTTCAAGAAGCCTTTCGCTAAAGCTGTTCTTGTGGAATTGGCAAAGGGATATTTGGAAGCCCGTAGAGGGCTATGGTGAAAAAGAAAATATCTTCCGTTCAAAGCTGGAAAGAAGCTTTCTGAGAAACTGCTCTGTGTTCTGTTAATTCCTCTCACAGAGTTACATCTTTCCCTTCCAGAACCCTTTCGCTAAGACTGTTCTTGTGGAATTGGCAAAGGGATATTTGGAAGCCCATAGAGGGCTATGGTGAAAAAGGAAATATCTTCCGTTCAAAACTGGAAAGAAGCTTTCTGAGTAACCGGTCTGTGTTCTGTTAATTCATCTCACAGAGTTACATCTTTCCCTTAAAGAAGCCTTTCGCTACGGCTGTTCTTGTGGAAATGGCAAAGGGATATTTGGAAGCCCATAGAGGGCTATTGTGAAAAAGGAAATATCTTCCGTTGAATACTGGAAAGAAGCTTTCTGAGAAACTGCTCTGTGTTCTGTTAATTCATCCCACAGAGTTACATCTTTCCCTTCAAGAAGCCTTTCGCTAAGGCTGTTCTTGTGGAATTGGCAAAGGGATATTTGTAAGCCCATAGAGGGCTATGGTGAAAAAGGAAATATCTTCCGTTCAAAACTGGAAAGAAGCTTTCTGAGAAACTGCTCTGTGTTCTGTTAATTCATCTCACAGAGTTACATCTTTCCCTTCAAGAAGCCTTTCGCTAAGGCTGTTCTTGTGGAATTGCAAAGGGATATTTGGAAGCCCATAGAAGGCTATGGTGAAAAAGGAAATATCTTCCGTTCAACACTGGAAAGAAGCTTTCTGAGAAACCTCTCTGTGTTCTGTTAATTCATCTCACAGAGTTGCATCTTTCCCTTCAAGAAGCCTTTCGCTAAGGCTGTTCTTGTGGAATTGGCAAAGTGATATTTGGAAGCCCATAGAGGGCTATGGTGAAAAAGGAAATATCTTCCGTTGAAAACTGGAAAGAAGCTTTCTGAGAAACTGCTCTGTGTTCTGTTAATTCATCCCACAGAGTTACATCTTTCCCTTCAAGAAGCCTTTCGCTAAGGCTGTTCTTGTGTAATTGGCAAAGTGATACTTGGAAGCCCATTGAGGGCTATGGTGAAAACGGAAATATATTCCGTTCAAAACTCGAAAGAAGCATTTTGAGAAACAGCTCTGTGTTCTCTTAATTCATCTCACGGAGTTACATCTTTCACTTCAAGAAGCCTTTCGCTAAGTCTGTTCTTGTGGAATTGGAAAAGGGATATTTGGAAGCCCATAGAGGTCTATGGTGAAAAAGGAAATATCTACCGTTCAAAACTGGAAAGAAGCTTTCTGAGAAACTGCTCTGTGTTCTGTTAATTCATCTAACAGAGTTACCTCTTTCCATTCAAGAAGCCTTTCGCTAAGGCTGTTCTAGTGGAATTGGCAAAGGGATATTTGGAAGCCCATAGAGGGCTATGGTGAAAAAGGAAATATCTGCCGTTCAAAACTGGAAAGAAGCTTTCTGAGTAACCGGTCTGTGTTCTGTTAATTCATCTCACAGAGTTACATCTTTCCTTTAAAGAAGCCTTTCGCTAAGGCTGTTCTTGTGGAATTGGCAAAGGGATATTTGGAAGCCCATAGAGGGCTATGGTGAAAAAGGAAATATCTTCCGTTGAAAACTGGAAAGAAGCTTTCTGAGAAACTGTTCTGTGTTCTGTAAATTCATCCCACAGAGTTACATGTTTCCCTTAAAGAAGCCTTTCGCTAAGGCTGTTCTTGTGGAATGGGCAAAGGGATATTTGGAAGCCCATAGAGGGCTATGGTGAAAAAGGAAATATCTTCTGTTCAAAACTGGAAAGAAGCTTTCTGAGAAACTGCTCTGTGTTCTGTTAATTGATCTCACAGAATTACATCTTTCCCTTCAAGAAGCCTTTCGCTAAGGCTGTTCTTGTGGAATTGGCAAAGGGATATTTGGAAGCCCATAGAGGGCTATGGTGAAAAAGGAAATATCTTCCGTTCAAAACTGGAAAGAAGCTTTCTGAGAAACTGCTCTGTGTTCTGTTAATTCATCTCACAGAGTTACATCTTTCCCTTCAAGAAGCCTTTCGCTAAGGCTGTTCTTGTGGAATTGGCACAGGGATATTTTGAAGCCCATAGAGGGCTATGGTGAAAAAGGAAATATCTTCCGTTCAAAACTGGAAAGAAGCCTTCTGAGAAACTGCTCTGTGTTCTGTTAATTCATCTACAGAGTTACATGTTTCCCTTCAAGAAGCCTTTCGCTAAGGCTGTTCTTGTGGAATTGGCAAAGGGATATTTGGAAGCCCATAGAGGGCTATGGTGAAAAAGGAAATATGTTCCGTTCAAAAATGGAAAGAAGCTTTCTGAGAAACTGCTCTGTGTTCTGTTAATTCATCTCACAGAGTTACATCTTTCCCTTCAAGAAGCCTTTCGCTAAGGCTGTTCTTGTGGAATTGGCAAAGGGATATTTGGAAGCCCATAGAGGGCTATGGTGAAAAAGGAAATATCTTCCGTTCAAAACTGGAAAGAAGCTTTCTGAGAAACTGCTCTGTGTTCTGTTAATTCATCTCACAGAGTTACATGTTTCCCTTCAAGAAGCCTTTCGCTAAGGCTGTTCTTGTGGAATTGGCAAAGTGATATTTGGAAGCCCATAGAGGGCTATGGTGAAAAAGGAAATATCTTCCGTTGAAAACTGGAAAGAAGCTTTCTGAGAAACTGCTCTGTGTTCTGTTATTTCATCCCACAGAGTTACATCTTTCCCTTCAAGAAGCCTTTCGCTAAGGCTGTTCTTGTGTAATTGGCAAAGTGATACTTGGAAGCCCATTGAGGGCTATGGTGAAAACGGAAATATATTCCGTTCAAAACTCGAAAGAAGCATTTTGAGAAACAGCTCTGTGTTCTCTTAATTCATCTCACGGAGTTACATCTTTCCCTTCAAGAAGCCTTTCGCTAAGTCTGTTCTTGTGGAATTGGCAAAGGGATATTTGGAAGCCCATAAAGGTCTATGGTGGAAAAGGAAATATCTACCGTTCAAAACTGGAAGGAAGCTTTCTGAGAAACTGCTCTGTGTTCTGTTAATTCATCTAACAGAGTTACCTCTTTCCATTCAAGAAGCCTTTCGCTAAGGCTGTTCTAGTGGAATTGGCAAATGGATATTTGGAAGCCCATTGAGGGCTATGGTGAAAAAGGAAATATCTTCCGTTCAAAACTGGAAAGAAGCTTTCTGAGTAACCGGTCTGTGTTCTGTTAATTCATCTCACAGAGTTACATCTTTCCCTTAAAGAAGCCTTTCGCTAAGGCTGTTCTTGTGGAATTGGCAAAGGGATATTTGGAAGCCAATAGAGGGCTATGGTGAAAAAGGAAATATCTTCCGTTGAAAACTGGAAAGAAGCTTTCTGAGAAACTGTTCTGTGTTCTGTAAATTCATCCCACAGAGTTACATGTTTCCCTTAAAGAAGCCTTTCGCTAAGGCTGTTCTTGTGGAATGGGCAAAGGGATATTTGGAAGCCCATAGAGGGCTATGGTGAAAAAGGAAATATCTTCTGTTCAAAACTGGAAAGAAGCTTTCTGAGAAACTGCTCTGTGTTCTGTTAATTGATCTCACAGAATTACATCTTTCCCTTCAAGAAGCCTTTCGCTAAGGCTGTTCTTGTGGAATTGGCAAAGGGATATTTGGAAGCCCATAGAGGGCTATGGTGAAAAAGGAAATATCTTCCGTTCAAAACTGGAAAGAAGCTTTCTGAGAAACTGCTCTGTGTTCTGTTAATTCATCTCACAGAGTTACATCTTTCCCTTCAAGAAGTCTTTCGCTAAGGCTGTTCTTGTGGAATTGGCACAGGGATATTTTGAAGCCCATAGAGGGCTATGGTGAAAAAGGAAATATGTTCCGTTCAAAAATGGAAAGAAGCTTTCTGAGAAACTGCTCTGTGTTCTGTTAATTCATCTCACAGAGTTACATCTTTCCCTTCAAGAAGCCTTTCGCTAAGGCTGTTCTTGTGGAATTGGCAAAGGGATATTTGGAAGCCCTTAGAGGGCTATGGTGAAAAAGGAAATATCTTCCGTTCAAAACTGGAAAGAAGCTTTCTGAGAAACTGCTCTGTGTTCTGTTAATTCATCTCACAGAGTTACATGTTTCCCTTCAAGAAGCCTTTCGCTAAGGCTGTTCTTGTGGAATTGGCAAAGTGATATTTGGAAGCCCATAGAGGGCTATGGTGAAAAAGGAAATATCTTCCGTTCAAAACTGGAAAGAAGCTTTCTGAGAAACTGCTCCGTGTTCTGTTAATTCATCTCACAGAGTTACATCTTTCCCTTCAAGAAGCCTTTCGCTAAGGCTGTTCCTGTGGAATTGGCAAAGGGATATTTGGAAGCCTATAGAGGGCTATGGTGAAAAAGGAAATATCTTCCGTTCAAAACTGGAAAGAAGCTTTCTGAGAAACTGCTTTGTGTTCTGTTAATTCATCTCACAGAGTTACATGTTTCCCTTCAAGAAGCCTTTCGCTAAGACTGTTCTTGTGGAATTGGCAAAGGGATATTTGGAAGCCCTTAGAGGGCTATGGTGAAAAAGGAAATATCTTCCGTTCAAAACTGGAAAGAAGCTTTCTGAGAAACTGCTCTGTGTTCTGTTAATTCATCTCACAGAGTTACATCTTTCCCTTCAAGAAGCCTTTCGCTAAGGCTGTTCTTGTGGAATTGGCAAAGGGATATTTGGAAGCCCATAGAGGGCTATGGTGAAAAAGGAAATAACTTCCGTTCAAAACTGGAAAGAAGCTGTCTGAGAAACTGCTCTGTGTTCTGTTAATTCATCTCACAGATTAACATCTTTCCCTTCAAGAAGCCTTTCGCTAAGGCTGTTCTTGTGGAATTGGCAAAGGGATATTTGGAAGCCCATAGAGGGCTATGTTGAAAAAGGAAATATCTTCCGTTCAACACTGGAAAGAAGCTTTCTGAGAAACCTCTCTGTGTTCTGTTAATTCATCTCACAGAGTTACATCTTTCCCTTCAAGAAGCCTTTCGCTAAGGCAGTTCTTGTGGAATTGGCAAAGGGATATTTGGAAGCCCATAGAGGGCTATGGTGAAAAAGGAAATATCTTCCGTTGAAAACTGGAAAGAAGCTTTCTGAGAAACTGCTCTGTGTTCTGTTATTTCATCCCACAGAGTTACATCTTTCCCTTCAAGAAGCCTTTCGCTAAGGCTGTTCTTGTGTAATTGGCAAAGTGATACTTGGAAGCCCATTGAGGGCTATGGTGAAAACGGAAATATATTCCGTTCAAAACTCGAAAGAAGCATTTTGAGAAACAGCTCTGTGTTCTCTTAATTCATCTCACGGAGTTACATCTTTCCCTTCAAGAAGCCTTTCGCTAAGTCTGTTCTTGTGGAATTGGCAAAGTTATATTTGGAAGCCCATAAAGGTCTATGGTGGAAAAGGAAATATCTACCGTTCAAAACTGGAAGGAAGCTTTCTGAGAAACTGCTCTGTGTTCTGTTAATTCATCTAACAGAGTTACCTCTTTCCATTCAAGAAGCCTTTCGCTAAGGCTGTTCTAGTGGAATTGGCAAATGGATATTTGGAAGCCCATTGAGGGCTATGGTGAAAAAGGAAATATCTTCCGTTCAAAACTGGAAAGAAGCTTTCTGAGTAACCGGTCTGTGTTCTGTTAATTCATCTCACAGAGTTACATCTTTCCCTTAAAGAAGCCTTTCGCTAAGGCTGTTCTTGTGGAATTGGCAAAGGGATATTTGGAAGCCAATAGAGGGCTATGGTGAAAAAGGAAATATCTTCCGTTGAAAACTGGAAAGAAGCTTTCTGAGAAACTGTTCTGTGTTCTGTAAATTCATCCCACAGAGTTACATGTTTCCCTTAAAGAAGCCTTTCGCTAAGGCTGTTCTTGTGGAATTGGCAAAGGGATATTTGGAAGCCCATAGAGGGCTATGGTGAAAAAGGAAATATCTTCTGTTCAAAACTGGAAAGAAGCTTTCTGAGAAACTGCTCTGTGTTCTGTTAATTGATCTCACAGAATTACATCTTTCCCTTCAAGAAGCCTTTCGCTAAGGCTGTTCTTGTGGAATTGGCAAAGGGATATTTGGAAGCCCATAGAGGGCTATGCTGAAAAAGGAAATATCTTCCGTTCAAAACTGGAAAGAAGCTTTCTGAGAAACTGCTCTGTGTTCTGTTAATTCATCTCACAGAGTTACATCTTTCCCTTCAAGAAGTCTTTCGCTAAGGCTGTTCTTGTGGAATTGGCACAGGGATATTTTGAAGCCCATAGAGGGCTATGGTGAAAAAGGAAATATCTTCCGTTCAAAACTGGAAAGAAGCCTTCTGAGAAACTGCTCTGTGTTCTGTTAATTCATCTACAGAGTTACATGTTTCCCTTCAAGAAGCCTTTCGCTAAGGCTGTTCTTGTGGAATTGGCAAAGGGATATTTGGAAGCCCATAGAGGGCTATGGTGAAAAAGGAAATATGTTCCGTTCAAAAATGGAAAGAAGCTTTCTGAGAAACTGCTCTGTGTTCTGTTAATTCATCTCACAGAGTTACATCTTTCCCTTCAAGAAGCCTTTCGCTAAGGCTGTTCTTGTGGAATTGGCAAAGGGATATTTGGAAGCCCTTAGAGGGCTATGGTGAAAAAGGAAATATCTTCCGTTCAAAACTGGAAAGAAGCTTTCTGAGAAACTGCTCTGTGTTCTGTTAATTCATCTCACAGAGTTACATGTTTCCCTTCAAGAAGCCTTTCGCTAAGGCTGTTCTTGTGGAATTGGCAAAGTGATATTTGGAAGCCCATAGAGGGCTATGGTGAAAAAGGAAATATCTTCCGTTCAAAACTGGAAAGAAGCTTTCTGAGAAACTGCTCCGTGTTCTGTTAATTCATCTCACAGAGTTACATCTTTCCCTTCAAGAAGCCTTTCGCTAAGGCTGTTCCTGTGGAATTGGCAAAGGGATATTTGGAAGCCTATAGAGGGCTATGGTGAAAAAGGAAATATCTTCCGTTCAAAACTGGAAAGAAGCTTTCTGAGAAACTGCTTTGTGTTCTGTTAATTCATCTCACAGAGTTACATGTTTCCCTTCAAGAAGCCTTTCGCTAAGACTGTTCTTGTGGAATTGGCAAAGGGATATTTGGAAGCCCTTAGAGGGCTATGGTGAAAAAGGAAATATCTTCCGTTCAAAACTGGAAAGAAGCTTTCTGAGAAACTGCTCTGTGTTCTGTTAATTCATCTCACAGAGTTACATCTTTCCCTTCAAGAAGCCTTTCGCTAAGGCTGTTCTTGTGGAATTGGCAAAGGGATATTTGGAAGCCCATAGAGGGCTATGGTGAAAAAGGAAATAACTTCCGTTCAAAACTGGAAAGAAGCTGTCTGAGAAACTGCTCTGTGTTCTGTTAATTCATCTCACAGATTAACATCTTTCCCTTCAAGAAGCCTTTCGCTAAGGCTGTTCTTGTGGAATTGGCAAAGGGATATTTGGAAGCCCATAGAGGGCTATGTTGAAAAAGGAAATATCTTCCGTTCAACACTGGAAAGAAGCTTTCTGAGAAACCTCTCTGTGTTCTGTTAATTCATCTCACAGAGTTACATCTTTCCCTTCAAGAAGCCTTTCGCTAAGGCTGTTCCTGTGGAATTGGCAAAGGGATATTTGGAAGCCCTTAGAGGGCTATGGTGAAAAAGGAAATATCTTCCGTTCAAAACTGGAAAGAAGCTTTCTGAGAAACTGCTCTGTGTTCTGTTAATTCATCTCACAGAGTTACATCTTTCCCTTCAAGAAGCCTTTCGCTAAGGCTGTTCTTGTGGAATTGGCAAAGGGATATTTGGAAGCCTATAGAGGGCTATGATGAAAAAGGAAATATCTTCCGTTCCAAACGGGAAACAAGCTTTCTGAGAAACTGCTCCGTGTTCTGTTAATTCATCTCACAGAGTTACATCTTTCCCTTCAAGAAGCCTTTCGCTAAGGCTGTTCTTGTGGAATTGTCAAAGGGATATTTGGAAGCCATAGAGGGCTATGGTGAAAAAGGAAATATCTTCCGTTCAAAACTGGAAAGAAGCTTTCTGAGAAACTACTCTGTGTTCTGTTAATTCATCTCACAGAGTTACATCTTTCCCTTCAAGAAGCCTTTCGCTAAGGCTGTTCTTGTGGAATTGGCAAAGGGATATTTGGAAGCCCCTAGAGGGCTATGGTGAAAAAGGAAATATCTTCCGTTCAAAACTGAAAACAAGCTTTCTGAGAAACTGCTCCGTGTTCTGTTAATTCATCTCACAGAGTTACATCTTTCCCTTCAAGAAGCCTTTCGCTAAGGCTGTTCTTGTGGAATTGGCAAAGGGATATTTGGAAGCCCATAGAGGGCTATGGTGAAAAAGGAAATATCTTTCGTTCAACACTGGAAAGAAGCTTTCTGAGAAACTGGTCCGTGTTCTGTTAATTCATCTAACAGAGTTACATCTTTACCTTCAAGAAGCCTTTCGCTAAGGCTGTTCTTGTGGAATTGGCAAAGGGATATTTGGAAGCCTATAGAGGGCTACGGAGAAAAAGGAAATATCTTCCGTTCAACACTGGAAAGAAGCTTTCTGAGAAACTGCTCCGTGTTCTGTTAATTCATCTCACAGAGTTACATCTTTCCCTTCAAGATGCCTTTCGGTAAGGCTGTTCTTGTGGAATTGGCAAAGGGATATTTGGAAGCCTATAGAGGGCTATGATGAAAAAGGAAATATCTTCCGTTCCAAACTGGAAACAAGCTTTCTGAGAAACTGCTCCGTGTTCTGTTAATTCATCTCACAGAGGTACATCTTTCCCTTCAAGAAGCCTTTCGCTAAGGCTGTTCTTGTGGAATTGTCAAAGAGATATTTGGAAGCCCATAGAGGGCTATGGTGAAAAAGGAAATATCTTCCGTTCAAAACTGGAAAGAAGCTTTCTGAGAAACTGCTCTGTGTTCTGTTAATTCATCTCACAGAGTTACATCTTTCCCTTCAAGAAGCCTTTCGCTAAGGCTGTTCTTGTGGAATTGGCAAAGGGATATTTGGAAGCCCATAGAGGGCTATGGTGAAAAAGGAAATATCTTCCGTTCAAAACTGGAAAGAAGCTTTCTGAGAAACTGCTCTGTGTTCTGTTAATTCATCTCACAGAGTTACATGTTTCCCTGCAAGAAGCCTTTCGCTAAGGCTGTTCTTGTGGAATTCGCAAAGGGATATTTGGAAGCCCATAGAGGCCTAGGGTGAAAAAGGAAATATCTTCCGTTGAAAACTGGAAACAAGCTTTCTGAGAATCTGCTCTGTGTTCTGTTAATTCATCTCACAGAGTTACATCTTTCCCTTCAAGAAGCCTTTCGCTAAGGCTGTTCTTGTGTAATTGGAAAAGGGATATTTAGAAGCCCATAGATGGCTATGGTGAAAAAGGAAATATCTTCCGTTCAAAATTGGAAAGAAGCTTTCTGAGAAACTGCTCTGTGTTCCGTTAATTCATCTCACAGAGTTACATCTTTCCCTTCAAGAAGCCTTTCGCTAAGGCAGTTCTTGTGGAATTGGCAAAGGGATATTTGGAAGCCCATAGAGGGCTATGGTGAAAAAGGAAATATCTTCCGTTCAACACTGGAAAGAAGCTTTCTGAGAAACTGCTCTGTGTTCTGTTAATTCATCTCACAGAGTTACATCTTGCCCTTCAAGAAGCCTTTCGCTAAGGCTGTTCTTGTGGAATTGGAGAAGGGATATTTAGAAGCCCATAGAGGGCTATGGTGAAAAAGGAAATATCTTCCGTTCAAAACTGGAAAGAAGCTTTCTGAGAAACTGCTCTGTGTTCTGTTAATTCATCTCACAGAGTTACATCTTTCCCTTCAGGAAGCCTTTCGCTAAGGCTGTTCTTGTGGAATTGGCAAAGGGATATTTGGAAGCCCATAGAGGGCTATGGTGAAAAAGGAAATATCTTCCGTTCAACACTGGAAAGAAGCTTTCTGAGAAACTGCTCCGTGTTCTGTTAATTCATCTCACAGAGTTACATCTTTCCCTTCAAGAAGCCTTTCGGTAAGGCTGTTCTTGTGGAATTGGCAAAGGGATATTTGGAAGCCTATAGAGGGCTATGATGAAAAAGGAAATATCTTCCGTTCCAAACGGGAAACAAGCTTTCTGAGAAACTGCTCCGTGTTCTGTTAATTCATCTCACAGAGTTACATCTTTCCCTTCAAGAAGCCTTTCGCTAAGGCTGTTCTTGTGGAATTGTCAAAGGGATATTTGGAAGCCATAGAGGGCTATGGTGAAAAAGGAAATATCTTCCGTTCAAAACTGGAAAGAAGCTTTCTGAGAAACTGCTCTGTGTTCTGTTAATTCATCTCACAGAGTTACATCTTTCCCTTCAAGAAGCCTTTCGCTAAGGCTGTTCTTGTGGAATTGGCAAAGGGATATTTGGAAGCCCATAGAGGGCTATGGTGAAAAAGGAAATATCTTCCGTTCAAAACTGGAAAGAAGCTTTCTGAGAAACTGCTCTGTGTTCTGTTAATTCATCTCACAGAGTTACATCATTCCCTTCAAGAAGCCTTTCGCTAAGGCTGTTCTTGTGGAATTGGCAAAGGGATATTTGGAATCCCATAGAGTGCTATGGTGAAAAAGGAAATATCTTCCGTTCCAAACTGGAAAGAAGCTTTGTGAGAATCTGCTCTGTGTTCTGTTAATTCATCTCACAGAGCTACATCTTTCCCTTCAAGAAGCCTTTCGCTAAGGCTGTTCTTGTGGAATTGGCAAAGGGATATTTGGAAGCCCCTAGAGGGCTATGGTGAAAAAGGAAATATCTTCCGTTCAAAACTGAAAACAAGCTTTCTGAGAAACTGCTCCGTGTTCTGTTAATTCATCTCACAGAGTTACATCTTTCCCTTCAAGAAGCCTTTCGCTAAGGCTGTTCTTGTGGAATTGGCAAAGGGATATTTGGAAGACCATAGAGGGCTATGGTGAAAAAGGAAATATCTTTCGTTCAACACTGGAAAGAAGCTTTCTGAGAAACTGCTCCGTGTTCTGTTAATTCATCTCACAGAGTTACATCTTTCCCTTCAAGAAGCCTTTCGCTAAGGCTGTTCTTGTGGAATTGGCAAAGGGATATTTGGAAGCATATAGAGGGCTATGGTGAAAAAGGAAATATCTTCCGTTCCAAACTGGAAACAACCTTTCTGAGAAACTGCTCCGTGTTCTGTTAATTCATCTCACAGAGTTACATCTTTCCCTTCAAGAAGCCTTTCCTAAGGCTGTTCTTGTGGAATTGGCAAAGGGATATTTGGAAGCCCATAGAGGGCTATGGTGAAAAAGGAAATATCTTCCGTTCAAAACTGGAAAGAAGATTTCTGAGAAACTGCTCTGTGTTCTCTTAATTCATCTCACAGAGTTACATGTTTCCCTTCAAGAAGCCTTTCGCTAAGGCTGTTCTTGTGGAATTGGCAAAGGGATATTTGAAAGCCCATAGAGGGCTATGGTGAAAAAGGAAATATCTTCCGTTCAAAACTGGAAAGATGCTTTCTGAGAAACTGCTCTGTGTTCCGTTAATTCATCTCACAGAGTTACATCTTTCCCTTCAAGAAGCCTTTCGCTAAGGCAGTTCTTGTGGAATTGGCAAAGGGATATTTGGAAGCCCATAGAGGGCTATGGTGAAAAAGGAAATATCTTCCGTTCAACACTGGAAAGAAGCTTTCTGAGAAACTGCTCTGTGTTCTGTTAATTCATCTCACAGAGTTACATCTTTCCCTTCAAGAAGCCTTTCGGTAAGGCTGTTCTTGTGGAATTGGCAAAGGGATATTTGGAAGCCTATAGAGGGCTATGATGAAAAAGGAAATATCTTCCGTTCCAAACTGGAAACAAGCTTTCTGAGAAACTGCTCCGTGTTCTGTTAATTCATCTCACAGAGTTACATCTTTCCCTTCAAGAAGCCTTTCGCTAAGGCTGTTCTTGTGGAATTGTCAAAGAGATATTTGGAAGCCCATAGAGGGCTATGGTGAAAAAGGAAATATCTTCCGTTCAAAACTGGAAAGAAGCTTTCTGAGAAACTGCTCTGTGTTCTGTTAATTCATCTCACAGAGTTACATCTTTCCCTTCAAGAAGCCTTTCGCTAAGGCTGTTCTTGTGGAATTGGCAAAGGGATATTTGGAAGCCCATAGAGGGCTATGGTGAAAAAGGAAATATCTTCCGTTCAAAACTGGAAAGAAGCTTTCTGAGAAACTGCTCTGTGTTCTGTTAATTCATCTCACAGAGTTACATGTTTCCCTGCAAGAAGCCTTTCGCTAAGGCTGTTCTTGTGGAATTGGCAAAGGGATATTTGGAAGCCCATAGAGGCCTAGGGTGAAAAAGGAAATATCTTCCGTTGAAAACTGGAAAGAAGCTTTCTGAGAAACTGCTCTGTGTTCTGTTAATTCATCTCACAGAGTTACATCTTTCCCTTCAAGAAGCCTTTCGCTAAGGCTGTTCTTGTGTAATTGGAAAAGGGATATTTAGAAGCCCATAGATGGCTATGGTGAAAAAGGAAATATCTTCCGTTCAAAATTGGAAAGAAGCTTTCTGAGAAACTGCTCTGTGTTCCGTTAATTCATCTCACAGAGTTACATCTTTCCCTTCAAGAAGCCTTTCGCTAAGGCAGTTCTTGTGGAATTGGCAAAGGGATATTTGGAAGCCCATAGAGGGCTATGGTGAAAAAGGAAATATCTTCCGTTCAAAACTGGAAAGAAGCTTTCTGAGAAACTGCTCTGTGTTCTGTTAATTCATCTCACAGAGTTACATCTTGCTCTTCAAGAAGGCTTTCGCTAAGGCTGTTCTTGTGGAATTGGAGAAGGGATATTTAGAAGCCCATAGAGGGCTATGGTGAAAAAGGAAATATCTTCCGTTCAAAACTGGAAAGAAGCTTTCTGAGAAACTGCTCTGTGTTCTGTTAATTCATCTCACAGAGTTACATCTTTCCCTTCAGGAAGCCTTTCGCTAAGGCTGTTCTTGAGGAATTGGCAAAGGGATATTTGGAAGCCCATAGAGGGCTATGGTGAAAAAGGAAATATCTTCCGTTCAACACTGGAAAGAAGCTTTCTGAGAAACTGCTCCGTGTTCTGTTAATTCATCTCACAGAGTTACATCTTTCCCTTCAAGAAGCCTTTCGGTAAGGCTGTTCTTGTGGAATTGGCAAAGGGATATTTGGAAGCCTATAGAGGGCTATGATGAAAAAGGAAATATTTTCCGTTCCAAACGGGAAACAAGCTTTCTGAGAAACTGCTCCGTGTTCTGTTAATTCATCTCACAGAGTTACATCTTTCCCTTCAAGAAGCCTTTCGCTAAGGCTGTTCTTGTGGAATTGTCAAAGGGATATTTGGAAGCCATAGAGGGCTATGGTGAAAAAGGAAATATCTTCCGTTCAAAACTGGAAAGAAGCTTTCTGAGAAACTGCTCTGTGTTCTGTTAATTCATCTCACAGAGTTACATCTTTCCCTTCAAGAAGCCTTTCGCTAAGGCTGTTCTTGTGGAATTGGCAAAGGGATATTTGGAAGCCTATAGAGGGCTATGATGAAAAAGGAAATATCTTCCGTTCCAAACGGGAAACAAGCTTTCTGAGAAACTGCTCCGTGTTCTGTTAATTCATCTCACAGAGTTACATCTTTCCCTTCAAGAAGCCTTTCGCTAAGGCTGTTCTTGTGGAATTGTCAAAGGGATATTTGGAAGCCATAGAGGGCTATGGTGAAAAAGGAAATATCTTCCGTTCAAAACTGGAAAGAAGCTTTCTGAGAAACTGCTCTGTGTTCTGTTAATTCATCTCACAGAGTTACATCTTTCCCTTCATGAAGCCTTTCGCTAAGGCTGTTCTTGTGGAATTGGCAAAGGGATATTTGGAAGCCCATAGAGGGCTATGGTGAAAAAGGAAATATCTTCCGTTCAAAACTGGAAAGAAGCTTTCTGAGAAACTGCTCCGTGTTCTGTTAATTCATCTCACAGAGTTACATCTTTCCCTTCAAGAAGCCTTTCGCTAAGGCTGTTCTTGTGGAATTGGCAAAGGGATATTTGGAAGCCCCTAGAGGGCTATGGTGAAAAAGGAAACATCTTCCGTTCAAAACTGAAAACAAGCTTTCTGAGAAACTGCTCCGTGTTCTGTTAATTCATCTCACAGAGTTACATCTTTCCCTTCAAGAAGCCTTTCGCTAAGGCTGTTCTTGTGGAATTGTCAAAGGGATATTTGGAAGCCCATAGAGGGCTATGGTGAAAAAGGAAATATCTTTCGTTCAACACTGGAAAGAAGCTTTCTGAGAAACTGCTCCGTGTTCTGTTAATTCATCTAACAGAGTTACATCTTTACCTTCAAGAAGCCTTTCGCTAAGGCTGTTCTTGTGGAATTGGCAAAGGGATATTTGGAAGCCTATAGAGGGCTATGGAGAAAAAGGAAATATCTTCCGTTCAACACTGGAAAGAAGCTTTCTGAGAAACTGCTCCGTGTTCTGTTAATTCATCTCACAGAGTTACATCTTTCCCTTCAAGAAGCCTTTCGGTAAGGCTGTTCTTGTGGAATTGGCAAAGGGATATTTGGAAGCCTATAGAGGGCTATGATGAAAAAGGAAATATCTTCCGTTCCAAACTGGAAACAAGCTTTCTGAGAAACTGCTCCGTGTTCTGTTAATTCATCTCACAGAGTTACATCTTTCCCTTCAAGAAGCCTTTCGCTAAGGCTGTTCTTGTGGAATTGTCAAAGAGATATTTGGAAGCCCATAGAGGGCTATGGTGAAAAAGGAAATATCTTCCGTTCAAAACTGGAAAGAAGCTTTCTGAGAAACTGCTCTGTGTTCTGTTAATTCATCTCACAGAGTTACATCTTTCCCTTCAAGAAGCCTTTCGCTAAGGCTGTTCTTGTGGAATTGGCAAAGGGATATTTGGAAGCCCATAGAGGGCTATGGTGAAAAAGGAAATATCTTCCGTTCAAAACTGGAAAGAAGCTTTCTGAGAAACTGCTCTGTGTTCTGTTAATTCATCTCACAGAGTTACATGTTTCCCTGCAAGAAGCCTTTCGCTAAGGCTGTTCTTGTGGAATTGGCAAAGGGATATTTGGAAGCCCATAGAGGCCTAGGGTGAAAAAGGAAATATCTTCCGTTGAAAACTGGAAACAAGCTTTCTGAGAAACTGCTCTGTGTTCTGTTAATTCATCTCACAGAGTTACATCTTTCCCTTCAAGAAGCCTTTCGCTAAGGCTGTTCTTGTGTAATTGGAAAAGGGATATTTAGAAGCCCATAGATGGCTATGGTGAAAAAGGAAATATCTTCCGTTCAAAATTGGAAAGAAGCTTTCTGAGAAACTGCTCTGTGTTCCGTTAATTCATCTCACAGAGTTACATCTTTCCCTTCAAGAAGCCTTTCGCTAAGGCAGTTCTTGTGGAATTGGCAAAGGGATATTTGGAAGCCCATAGAGGGCTATGGTGAAAAAGGAAATATCTTCCGTTCAACACTGGAAAGAAGCTTTCTGAGAAACTGCTCTGTGTTCTGTTAATTCATCTCACAGAGTTACATCTTGCCCTTCAAGAAGCCTTTCGCTAAGGCTGTTCTTGTGGAATTGGAGAAGGGATATTTAGAAGCCCATAGAGGGCTATGGTGAAAAAGGAAATATCTTCCGTTCAAAACTGGAAAGAAGCTTTCTGAGAAACTGCTCTGTGTTCTGTTAATTCATCTCACAGAGTTACATCTTTCCCTTCAGGAAGCCTTTCGCTAAGGCTGTTCTTGTGGAATTGGCAAAGGGATATTTGGAAGCCCATAGAGGGCTATGGTGAAAAAGGAAATATCTTCCGTTCAACACTGGAAAGAAGCTTTCTGAGAAACTGCTCCGTGTTCTGTTAATTCATCTCACAGAGTTACATCTTTCCCTTCAAGAAGCCTTTCGGTAAGGCTGTTCTTGTGGAATTGGCAAAGGGATATTTGGAAGCCTATAGAGGGCTATGATGAAAAAGGAAATATCTTCCGTTCCAAACGGGAAACAAGCTTTCTGAGAAACTGCTCCGTGTTCTGTTAATTCATCTCACAGAGTTACATCTTTCCCTTCAAGAAGCCTTTCGCTAAGGCTGTTCTTGTGGAATTGTCAAAGGGATATTTGGAAGCCATACAGGGCTATGGTGAAAAAGGAAATATCTTCCGTTCAAAACTGGAAAGAAGCTTTCTGAGAAACTGCTCTGTGTTCTGTTAATTCATCTCACAGAGTTACATCTTTCCCTTCAAGAAGCCTTTCGCTAAGGCTGTTCTTGTGGAATTGGCAAAGGGATATTTGGAAGCCCATAGAGGGCTATGGTGAAAAAGGAAATATCTTCCGTTCAAAACTGGAAAGAAGCTTTCTGAGAAACTGCTCTGTGTTCTGTTAATTCATCTCACAGAGTTACGTCATTCCCTTCAAGAAGCCTTTCGCTAAGGCTGTTCTTGTGGAATTGGCAAAGGGATATTTGGAATCCCATAGAGTGCTACGGTGAAAAAGGAAATATCTTCCGTTCCAAACTGGAAAGAAGCTTTGTGAGAATCTGCTCTGTGTTCTGTTAATTCATCTCACAGAGCTACATCTTTCCCTTCAAGATGCCTTTCGCTAAGGCTGTTCTTGTGGAATTGGCAAAGGGATATTTGGAAGCCCCTAGAGGGCTATGGTGAAAAAGGAAATATCTTCCGTTCAAAACTGAAAACAAGCTTTCTGAGAAACTGCTCCCTGTTCTGTTAATTCATCTCACAGAGTTACATCTTTCCCTTCAAGAAGCCTTTCGCTAAGGCTGTTCTTGTAGAATTGGCAAAGGGATATTTGGAAGACCATAGAGGGCTATGGTGAAAAAGGAAATATCTTTCGTTCAACACTGGAAAGAAGCTTTCTGAGAAACTGCTCCCTGTTCTGTTAATTCATCTAACAGAGTTACATCTTTCCCTTCAAGAAGCCTTTCGCTAAGGCTGTTCTTGTGGAATTGGCAAAGGGATATTTGGAAGCCTATAGAGGGCTATGGTGAAAAAGGAAATATCTTCCGTTCCAAACTGGAAACAACCTTTCTGAGAAACTGCTCCGTGTTCTGTTAATTCATCTCACAGAGTTACATCTTTCCCTTCAAGAAGCCTTTCGCTAAGGCTGTTCTTGTGGAATTGGCAAAGGGATATTTGGAAGCCCATAGAGGGCTATGGTGAAAAAGGAAATATCTTCCGTTCAAAACTGGAAAGAAGATTTCTGAGAAACTGCTCTGTGTTCTCTTAATTCATCTCACAGAGTTACATGTTTCCCTTCAAGAAGCCTTTCGCTAAGGCTGTTCTTGTGGAATTGGCAAAGGGATATTTGAAAGCCCATAGAGGGCTATGGTGAAAAAGGAAATATCTTCCGTTCAAAACTGGAAAGATGCTTTCTGAGAAACTGCTCCGTGGTCTGTTAATTCATCTCACAGAGTTACATCTTTCCCTTCAGGAAGCCTTTCGCTAAGGCTGTTCTTGTGGAATAGGCAAAGGGATATTTGGAAGCCCATAGAGGGCTATGGAGAAAAAGGAATTATCTTCCGTTCAACACTGGAAGGAAGCTTTCTGAGAAACTGCTCCGTGTTCTGTTAATTCATCTCACAGAGTTACATCTTTCCCTTCAAGAAGCCTTTCGGTAAGGCTGTTCTTGTGGAATTGGCAAAGGGATATTTGGAAGCCTATAGAGGGCTATGATGAAAAAGGAAATATCTTCCGTTCCAAACTGGAAACAAGCTTTCTGAGAAACTGCTCCGTGTTCTGTTAGTTCATCTCACAGAGTTACATCTTTCCCTTCAAGAAGCCTTTCGCTAAGGCTGTTCTTGTGGAATTGGCAAAGGGATATTTGGAATCCCATAGAGGGCTATGGTGAAAAAGGAAATATCTTCCGTTCCAAACTGGAAACAAGCTTTCTGAGAAACTGCTCCGTGTTCTGTTAGTTCATCTCACAGAGTTACATCTTTCCCTTCAAGAAGCCTTTCGCTAAGGCTGTTCTTGTGGAATTGGCAAAGGGATATTTGGAATCCCATAGAGGGCTATGGTGAAAAAGGAAATATCTTCCGTTCAAAACTGGAAAGAAGCTTTCTGAGAAACTGCTCTGTGTTCTGTTAATTCATCTCACAGAGTTACATCTTTCCCTTCAAGAAGCCTTTCGCTAAGGCTGTTCTTGTGGAATTGGCAAAGGGATATTTGGAAGCCCATAGAGGGCTATGGTGAAAAAGGAAATATCTTCCGTTCAACACTGGAAAGAAGCTTTTTGAGAAACTGCTCTGTGTTCTGTTAATTCATCTCACAGAGTTACATCATTCCCTTCAAGAAGCCTTTCGCTAAGGCTGTTCTTGTGGAATTGGCAAAGGGATATTTGGAAGCCCATAGAGTGCTATGGTGAAAAAGGAAATATCTTCCGTTCCAAACTGGAAAGAAGCTTTGTGAGAAACTGCTCTGTGTTCTGTTAATTCATCTCACAGAGTTACATCTTTCCCTTCAAGAAGCCTTTCGCTAAGGCTGTTCTTGTGGAATTGGCAAAGGGATATTTGAAAGCCCATAGAGGGCTATGGTGAAAAAGGAAATATCTTCCGTTCAAAACTGGACAGATGCTTTCTGAGAAACTGCTCCGTGTTCTGTTAATTCATCTCACAGAGTTACATCTTTCCCTACAAGAAGCCTTTCGCTAAGGCTGTTCTTGTGGAATTGGCAAAGGGATATTTGGAAGCCCATAGAGGGCTATGGAGAAAAAGGAAATATCTTCCGTTCAACACTGGAAAGAAGCTTTCTGAGAAACTGCTCCGTGTTCTGTTAATTCATCACACAGAGTTACATCTTTCCCTTCAAGAAGCCTTTCGGTAAGGCTGTTCTTGTGGAATTGGCAAAGGGATATTTGGAAGCCCATAGAGGGCAATGATGAAAAAGGAAATATCTTCCGTTCCAAACTGGAAACAAGCTTTCTGAGAAACTGCTCTGTGTTCTGTTAATTCATCTCACAGAGTTACATGATTCCCTGCAAGAAGCCTTTCGCTAAGGCTGTTCTTGTGGAATTGGCAAAGGGATATTTGGAAGCCCATAGAGGGCTATGGTGAAAAAGGAAATATCTTCCGTTGAAAACTGGAAAGAAGCTTTCTGAGAAACTGCTCTGTGTTCTGTTAATTCATCTCACAGAGTTACATCTTTCCCTTCAAGAAGCCTTTCGCTAAGGCAGTTCTTGTGGAATTGGCAAAGGGATATTTGGAAGCCCATAGAGGGCTATGGTGAAAAAGGAAATATCTTCCGTTCAACACTGGAAAGAAGCTTTCTGAGAAACCTCTCTGTGTTCTGTTAATTCATCTCACAGAGTTACATCTTTCCCTTCAAGAAGCCTTTCGCTAAGGCAGTTCTTGTGGAATTGGCAAAGGGATATTTGGAAGCCCATAGAGGGCTATGGTGAAAAAGGAAATATCTTCCGTTCAAAACTGGAAAGAAGCTTTCTGAGAAACTGCTCTGTGTTCTGTTAATTCATCTCACAGAGTTACATCTTTCCCTTCAAGAAGCCTTTCGGTAAGGCTGTTCTTGTGGAATTGGCAAAGGGATATTTGGAAGCCTATAGAGGGCTATGATGAAAAAGGAACTATCTTCCGTTCCAAACTGGAAACAAGCTTTCTGAGAAACTGCTCCGTGTTCTGTTAATTCATCTCACAGAGTTACATCTTTCCCTTCAAGAAGCCTTTCGCTAAGGCTGTTCTTGTGGAATTGTCAAAGAGATATTTGGAAGCCCATAGAGGGCTATGGTGAAAAAGGAAATATCTTCCGTTCAAAACTGGAAAGAAGCTTTCTGAGAAACTGCTCTGTGTTCTGTTAATTCATCTCACAGAGTTACATCTTTCCCTTCAAGAAGCCTTTCGCTAAGGCTGTTCTTGTGGAATTGGCAAAGGGATATTTGGAAGCCCATAGAGGGCTATGGTGAAAAAGGAAATATCTTACGTTCCAAATTGGAAACAAGCTTTCTGAGAAACTGCTCCGTGTTCTGTTAATTCATCTCACAGAGTTACATCTTTCCCTTCAAGAAGCCTTTCGCTAAGGCTGTTCTTGTGAAATTTGCAAAGGGATATTTGGAAGCCCCTAGAGGGCTATGGTGAAAAAGGAAATATCTTCCGTTCAAAACTGGAAAGAAGCTTTCTGAGAAACTGTTCTGTGTTCTGTAAATTCATCCCACAGAGTTACATGTTTCCCTTAAAGAAGCCTTTCGCTAAGGCTGTTCTTGTGGAATTGGCAAAGGGATATTTGGAAGCCCATAGAGGGCTATGGTGAAAAAGGAAATATCTTCCGTTCAACACTGGAAAGAAGATTTCTGAGAAACTGTTCTGTGTTCTGTAAATTCATCCCACAGAGTTACATGTTTCCCTTAAAGAAGCCTTTCGCTAAGGCTGTTCTTGTGGAATTGGCAAAGGGATATTTGGAAGCCCATAGAGGGCTATGGTGAAAAAGGAAATATCTTCCGTTCAAAACTGGAAAGAAGCTTTCTGAGAAACTGCTCTGTGTTCTGTTAATTCATCTCACAGAGTTACATGATTCCCTGCAAGAAGCCTTTCGCTAAGGCTGTTCTTGTGGAATTGGCAAAGGGATATTTGGAAGCCCATAGAGGGCTATGGTGAAAAAGGAAATATCTTCCGTTGAAAACTGGAAAGAAGCTTTCTGAGAAACTGCTCTGTGTTCTGTTAATTCATCTCACAGAGTTACATCTTTCCCTTCAAGAAGCCTTTCGCTAAGGCAGTTCTTGTGGAATTGGCAAAGGGATATTTGGAAGCCCATAGAGGGCTATGGTGAAAAAGGAAATATCTTCCGTTCAACACTGGAAAGAAGCTTTCTGAGAAACCTCTCTGTGTTCTGTTAATTCATCTCTCAGAGTTACATCTTTCCCTTCAAGAAGCCTTTCGCTAAGGCAGTTCTTGTGGAATTGGCAAAGGGATATTTGGAAGCCCATAGAGGGCTATGGTGAAAAAGGAAATATCTTCCGTTCAAAACTGGAAAGAAGCTTTCTGAGAAACTGCTCTGTGTTCTGTTAATTCATCTCACAGAGTTACATCTTTCCCTTCAAGAAGCCTTTCGCTAAGGCTGTTCTTGTGGAATTGGAAAAGGGATATTTAGAAGCCCATAGATGGCTATGGTGAAAAAGGAAATATCTTCCGTTCAAAACTGGAAAGAAGCTTTCTGAGAAACTGCTCTGTGTTCTGTTAATTCATCTCACAGAGTTATATCTTTCCCTTCAAGAAGCCTTTCGCTAAGGCTGTTCTTGTGGAATTGGCAAAGGGATATTTGGAAGCCCATAGAGGGCTATGGTGAAAAAGGAAATATCTTCCGTTCAACACTGGAAAGAAGCTTTCTGAGAAACTGCTCTGTGTTCTGTTAATTCATCTCACAGAGTTACATCTTTCCCTTCAAGAAGCCTTTCGCTAAGGCTGTTCTTGTGGAATTGGAAAAGGGATATTTAGAAGCCCATAGAGGGCTATGGTGAAAAAGGAAATATCTTCCGTTCAAAACTGGAAAGAAGCTTTCTGAGAAACTGCTCTGTGTTCTGTTAATTCATCTCACAGAGTTACATCTTTCCCTTCAGGAAGCCTTTCGCTAAGGCTGTTCTTGTGGAATTGGCAAAGGGATATTTGGAAGCCCATAGAGGGCTATGGAGAAAAAGGAAATATCTTCCGTTCAAAACTGGAAAGAAGCTTTCTGAGAAACTGCTCCGTGTTCTGTTAATTCATCTCACAGAGTTACATCTTTCCCTTCAAGAAGCCTTTCGGTAAAGCTGTTCTTGTGGAATTGGCAAAGGGATATTTGGAAGCCTATAGAGGGCTATGATGAAAAAGGAAATATCTTCCGTTCCAAACGGGAAACAAGCTTTCTGAGAAACTGCTCCGTGTTCTGTTAATTCATCTCACAGTGTTACATCTTTCCCTTCAAGAAGCCTTTCGCTAAGGCTGTTCTTGTGGAATTGTCAAAGGGATATTTGGAAGCCCATAGAGGGCTATGGTGAAAAAGGAAATATCTTCCGTTCAAAACTGGAAAGAAGATTTCTGAGAAACTGCCTTGTGTTCTGTTAATTCATCTCACAGAGTTACATCTTTCCCTTCAAGAAGCCTTTCGCTAAGGCTGTTCTTGTGGAATTGGCAAAGGGATATTTGGAAGCCCATAGAGGGCTATGTTGAAAAAGGAAATATCTTCCGTTCAACACTGGAAAGAAGCTTTCTGAGAAACTGCTCTGTGTTCTGTTAATTCATCTCACAGAGTTACATCATTCCCTTCAAGAAGCCTTTCGCTAAGGCTGTTCTTGTGGAATTGGCAAAGGGATATATGGAATCCCATAGAGTGCTATGGTGAAAAAGGAAATATCTTCCGTTCCAAACTGGAAAGAAGCTTTGTGAGAAACTGCTCTGTGTTCTGTTAATTCATCTCACAGAGTTACATGTTTCCCTTCAAGAAGCCTTTCGCTAAGGCTGTTCTTGTGGAATTGGCAAAGGGATATTTGGAAGCCCCTAGAGGGCTATGGTGAAAAAGGAAATATCTTCCTTTCAAAACTGAAAACAAGCTTTCTGAGAAACTGCTCCGTGTTCTGTTAATTCATCTCACAGAGTTACATCTTTCCCTTCAAGAAGCCTTTCGCTAAGGCTGTTCTTGTGGAATTGGCAAAGGGATATTTGGAAGCCCATAGAGGGCTATGGTGAAAAAGGAAATATCTTCCGTTCAACACTGGAAAGAAGCTTTCTGAGAAACTGCTCCGTGTTCTGTTAATTCATCTCACAGAGTTACATCTTTCCCTTCAAGAAGCCTTTCGCTAAGGCTGTTCTTGTGGAATTGGCAAAGGGATATTTGGAAGCCTATAGAGGGCTATGGTGAAAAAGGAAATATCTTCCGTTCCAAACTGGAAACAAGCTTTCTAAGAAACTGCTCCGTGTTCTGTTAATTCATCTCACAGAGTTACATCTTTCCCTTCAAGAAGCCTTTCCCTAAGGCTGTTCTTGTGGAATTGGCAAAGGGATATTTGGAAGCCCATAGAGGGCTACGGTGAAAAAGGAAATATCTTCCGTTCAAAACTGGAAAGAAGCTTTCTGAGAACCTGCTCTGTGTTCTCTTAATTCATCTCACAGAGTTACATTTTTCCCTTCAAGAAGCCTTTCGCTAAGGCTGTTCTTGTGGAATTGGCAAAGGGATATTTGAAAGCCCATAGAGGGCTATGGTGAAAAAGGAAATATCTTCCGTTCAAAACTGGAAAGATGCTTTCTGAGAAACTGCTCTGTGTTCTGTTAATTCATCTCACAGAGTTACATCTTTCCCTTCAGGAAGCCTTTCGCTAAGGCTGTTCTTGTGGAATTGGCAAAGGGATATTTGGAAGCCTATAGAGGGCTATGGAGAAAAAGGAAATATCTTCCGTTCAACACTGGAAAGAAGCTTTCTGAGAAACTGCTCCGTGTTCTGTTAATTCATCTCACAGAGTTACATCTTTCCCTTCAAGAAGCCTTTCGGTAAGGCTGTTCTTATGGAATTGGCAAAGGGATATTTGGAAGCCTATAGAGGGATATGATGAAAAAGGAAATATCTTCCGTTCCAAACTAGAAACAAGCTTTCTGAGAAACTGCTCCGTGTTCTGTTAATTCATCTCACAGAGTTACATCTTTCCCTTCAAGAAGCCTTTCGCTAAGGCAGTTCTTGTGGAATTGGCAAAGGGATATTTGGAAGCCCATAGAGGGCTATGGTGAAAAAGGAAATATCTTCCGTTCAAAACTGGAAAGAAGCTATCTAAGAAACTGCTCTGTGTTCTGTTAATTCATCTCACAGTGTTACATCTTTCCCTTCAAGAAGCCTTTCGCTAAGGCTGTTCTTGTGGAATTGGCAAAGGGATATTTGGAAGCCCATAGAGGGCTATGGTGAAAAAGGAAATATCTTCCGTTCAACACTGGAAAGAAGCTTTCTGAGAAACTGCTCTGTGTTCTGTTAATTCATCTCACAGAGTTACATCTTTCCCTTCAAGAAGCCTTTCGCTAAGGCTGTTCATGTGGAATTGGCAAAGGGATATTTGGAAGCCCATAGAGGGCTATGGTGAAAAAGGAAATATCTTCCGTTCAACACTGGAAAGAAGCTTTCTGAGAAACTGCTCCGTGTTCTGTTAATTCATCTCACAGAGTTACATCTTTCCCTTCAAGAAGCCTTTCGGTAAGGCTGTTCTTATGGAATTGGCAAAGGGATATTTGGAAGCCTATAGAGGGCTATGATGAAAAATGAAATATCTTCCGTTCCAAACTGGAAACAAGCTTTCTGAGAAACTGCTCCGTGTTCTGTTAATTCATCTCACAGAGTTACATCTTTCCCTTCAAGAAGCCTTTCGCTAAGGCTGTTCTTGTGGAATTGTCAAAGGGATATTTGGAAGCCCATAGAGGGCTATGGTGAAAAAGGAAATATCTTCCGTTCAAAACTGGAAAGAAGCTTTCTGAGAAACTGCTCTGTGTTCTGTTAATTCATCTCACAGAGTTACATCTTTCCCTTCAAGAAGCCTTTCGCTAAGGCTGTTCTTGTGGAATTGGCAAAGGGATATTTGGAAGCCCATAGAGGGCTATGGTGAAAAAGGAAATATCTTCCGTTCAAAACTGGAAAGAAGCTTTCTGAGAAACTGCTCTGTGTTCTGTTAATTCATCTCACAGAGTTACATGTTTCCCTGCAAGAAGCCTTTCGCTAAGGCTGTTCTTGTGGAATTGGCAAAGGGATATTTGGAAGCCCATAGAGGCCTAGGGTGAAAAAGGAAATATCTTCCGTTGAAAACTGGAAAGAAGCTTTCTGAGAAACTGCTCTGTGTTCTGTTAATTCATCTCACAGAGTTACATCTTTCCCTTCAAGAAGCCTTTCGCTAAGGCAGTTCTTGTGGAATTGGCAAAGGGATATTTGGAAGCCCATAGAGGGCTATGGTGAAAAAGGAAATATCTTCCCTTCAAAACTGGATAGAAGCTTTCTGAGAAACTGCTCTGTGTTCTGTTAATTCATCTCACAGAGTTACATCTTTCCCTTCAAGAAGCCTTTCGCTAAGGCTGTTCTTGTGTAATTGGAAAAGGGATATTTAGAAGCCCATAGATGGCTATGGTGAAAAAGGAAATATCTTCCGTTCAAAATTGGAAAGAAGCTTTCTGAGAAACTGCTCTGTGTTCCGTTAATTCATCTCACAGAGTTACATCTTTCCCTTCAAGAAGCCTTTCGCTAAGGCAGTTCTTGTGGAATTGGCAAAGGGATATTTGGAAGCCCATAGAGGGCTATGGTGAAAAAGGAAATATCTTCCGTTCAACACGGGAAAGAAGCTTTCTGAGAAACTGCTCTGTGTTCTGTTAATTCATCTCACAGAGTTACATCTTGCCCTTCAAGAAGCCTTTCGCTAAGGCTGTTCTTGTGGAATTGGAGAAGGGATATTTAGAAGCCCATAGAGGGCTATGGTGAAAAAGGAAATATCTTCCGTTCAAAACTGGAAAGAAGCTTTCTGAGAAACTGCTCTGTGTTCTGTTAATTCATCTCACAGAGTTACATCTTTCCCTTCAGGAAGCCTTTCGCTAAGGCTGTTCTTGTGGAATTGGCAAAGGGATATTTGGAAGCCCATAGAGGGCTATAGAGAAAAAGGAAATATCTTCCGTTCAACACTGGAAAGAAGCTTTCTGAGAAACTGCTCCGTGTTCTGTTAATTCATCTCACAGAGTTACATCTTTCCCTTCAAGAAGCCTTTCGGTAAGGCTGTTCTTGTGGAATTGGCAAAGGGATATTTGGAAGCCTATAGAGGGCTATGATGAAAAAGGAAATATCATCCGTTCCAAACGGGATACAAGCTTTCTGAGAAACTGCTCCGTGTTCTGTTAATTCATCTCACAGAGTTACATCTTTCCCTTCAAGAAGCCTTTCGCTAAGGCTGTTCTTGTGGAATTGTCAAAGGGATATTTGGAAGCCATAGAGGGCTATGGTGAAAAAGGAAATATCTTCCGTTCAAAACTGGAAAGAAGCTTTCTGAGAAACTGCTCTGTGTTCTGTTAATTCATCTCACAGAGTTACATCTTTCCCTTCAAGAAGCCTTTCGCTAAGGCTGTTCTTGTGGAATTGGCAAAGGGATATTTGGAAGCCCATAGAGTTCTATGGTGAAAAAGGAAATATCTTCCGTTCAAAACTGGAAAGAAGCTTTCTGAGAAACTGCTCTGTGTTCTGTTAATTCATCTCACAGAGTTACATCATTCCCTTCAAGAAGCCTTTCGCTAAGGCTGTTCTTGTGGAATTGGCAAAGGGATATTTGGAATCCCATAGAGTGCTATGGTGAAAAAGGAAATATCTTCCGTTCCAAACTGGAAAGAAGCTTTGTGAGAAACTGCTCTGTGTTCTGTTAATTCATCCCACAGAGTTACATCTTTCCCTTCAAGAAGCCTTTCGCTAAGGCTGTTCTTGTGGAATTGGCAAAGGGATATTTGGAAGCCCCTACAGGGCTATGGTGAAAAAGGAAATATCTTCCGTTCAAAACTGAAAACAAGCTTTCTGAGAAACTGCTCCGTGTTCTGTTAATTCATCTCACAGAGTTACATCTTTCCCTTCAGGAAGCCTTTCGGTAAGGCTGTTCTTGTGGAATTGGCAAAGGGATATTTGGAAGCCTATAGAGGGCTATGATGAAAAAGGAAATATCTTCCGTTCCAAACTGGAAACAAGCTTTCTGAGAAACTGCTCCGTGTTCTGTTAATTCATCTCACAGAGTTACATCTTTCCCTTCAAGAAGCCTTTCGCTAAGGCTGTTCTTGTGGAATTGTCAAAGAGATATTTGGAAGCCCATAGAGGGCTATGGTGAAAAAGGAAATATCTTCCGTTCAAAACTGGAAAGAAGCTTTCTGAGAAACTGCTCTGTGTTCTGTTAATTCATCTCACAGAGTTACATGTTTCCCTGCAAGAAGCCTTTCGCTAAGACTGTTTTTGTGGAATTGGCAAAGGGATATTTGGAAGCCCATAGAGGCCTAGGGTGAAAAAGGAAATATCTTCCGTTGAAAACTGGAAAGAAGCTTTCTGAGAAACTGCTCTGTGTTCTGTTAATTCATCTCACAGAGTTACATCTTTCCCTTCAAGAAGCCTTTCGCTAAGTCAGTTCTTGTGGAATTGGCAAAGGGATATTTGGAAGCCCATAGAGGGCTATGGTGAAAAAGGAAATATCTTCCCTTCAAAACTGGATAGAAGCTTTCTGAGAAACTGCTCTGTGTTCTGTTAATTCATCTCACAGAGTTACATCTTTCCCTTCAAGAAGCCTTTCGCTAAGGCTGTTCTTGTGTAATTGGAAAAGGGATATTTAGAAGCCCATAGATGGCTATGGTGAAAAAGGAAATATCTTCCGTTCAAAATTGGAAAGAAGCTTTCTGAGAAACTGCTCTGTGTTCCGTTAATTCATCTCACAGAGTTACATCTTTCCCTTCAAGAAGCCTTTCGCTAAGGCAGTTCTTGTGGAATTGGCAAAGGGATATTTGGAAGCCCATAGAGGGCTATGGTGAAAAAGGAAATATCTTCCGTTCAACACTGGAAAGAAGCTTTCTGAGAAACTGCTCTGTGTTCTGTTAATTCATCTCACAGAGTTACATCTTGCCCTTCAAGAAGCCTTTCGCTAAGGCTGTTCTTGTGGAATTGGAGAAGGGATATTTAGAAGCCCATAGAGGGCTATGGTGAAAAAGGAAATATCTTCCGTTCAAAACTGGAAAGAAGCTTTCTGAGAAACTGCTCTGTGTTCTGTTAATTCATCTCACAGAGTTACATCTTTCCCTTCAGGAAGCCTTTCGCTAAGGCTGTTCTTGTGGAATTGGCAAAGGGATATTTGGAAGCCCATAGAGGGCTATAGAGAAAAAGGAAATATCTTCCGTTCAACACTGGAAAGAAGCTTTCTGAGAAACTGCTCCGTGTTCTGTTAATTCATCTCACAGAGTTACATCTTTCCCTTCAAGAAGCCTTTCGGTAAGGCTGTTCTTGTGGAATTGGCAAAGGGATATTTGGAAGCCTATAGAGGGCTATGATGAAAAAGGAAATATCATCCGTTCCAAACGGGAAACAAGCTTTCTGAGAAACTGCTCCGTGTTCTGTTAATTCATCTCACAGAGTTACATCTTTCCCTTCAAGAAGCCTTTCGCTAAGGCTGTTCTTGTGGAATTGTCAAAGGGATATTTGGAAGCCATAGAGGGCTATGGTGAAAAAGGAAATATCTTCCGTTCAAAACTGGAAAGAAGCTTTCTGAGAAACTGCTCTGTGTTCTGTTAATTCGTCTCACAGAGTTACATCTTTCCCTTCAAGAAGCCTTTCGCTAAGGCTGTTCTTGTGGAATTGGCAAAGGGATATTTGGAAGCCCATAGAGTTCTATGGTGAAAAAGGAAATATCTTCCGTTCAAAACTGGAAAGAAGCTTTCTGAGAAACTGCTCTGTGTTCTGTTAATTCATCTCACAGAGTTACATCATTCCCTTCAAGAAGCCTTTCGCTAATGCTGTTCTTGTGGAATTGGCAAAGGGATATTTGGAATCCCATAGAGTGCTATGGTGAAAAAGGAAATATCTTCCGTTCCAAACTGGAAAGAAGCTTTGTGAGAAACTGCTCTGTGTTCTGTTAATTCATCTCACAGATTTACATCTTTCCCTTCAAGAAGCCTTTCGCTAAGGCTGTTCTTGTGGAATTGGCAAAGGGATATTTGAAAGCCCATAGAGGGCTATGGTGAAAAAGGAAATATCTTCCGTTCAAAACTGGAAAGATGCTTTCTGAGAAACTGCCCGTGTTCTGTTAATTCATCTCACAGAGTTACATCTTTCCCTACAAGAAGCCTTTCGCTAAGGCTGTTCTTGTGGAATTGGCAAAGGGATATTTGGAAGCCCATAGAGGGCTATGGAGAAAAAGGAAATATCTTCCGTTCAACACTGGAAAGAAAGTTTCTGAGAAACTGCTCCGTGTTCTGTTAATTCATCTCACAGAGTTTCATCTTTCCCTTCAAGAAGCCTTTCGGTAAGGCTGTTCTTGTGGAATTGGCAAAGGGATATTTGGAAGCCTATAGAGGGCTATGATGAAAAAGGAAATATCTTCCGTTCCAAACTGGAAACAAGCTTTCTGAGAAACTGCTCCGTGTTCTGTTAATTCATCTCACAGAGTTACATCTTTCCCTTCAAGAAGCCTTTCGCTAAGGCTGTTCTTGTGGAATTGTCAAAGAGATATTTGGAAGCCCATAGAGGGCTATGGTGAAAAAGGAAATATCTTCCGTTCAAAACTGGAAAGAAGCTTTCTGAGAAACTGCTCTGTGTTCTGTTAATTCATCTCACAGAGTTACATCTTTCCCTTCAAGAAGCCTTTCGCTAAGGCTGTTCTTGTGGAATTGGCAAAGGGATATTTGGAAGCCCATAGAGGGCTATGGTGAAAAAGGAAATATCCTCCGTTCAAAACTGGAAAGAAGCTTTCTGAGAAACTGCTCTGTGTTCTGTTAATTCATCTCACAGAGTTACATGTTTCCCTGCAAGAAGCCTTTCGCTAAGGCTGTTCTTGTGGAATTGGCAAAGGGATATTTGGAAGCCCATAGAGGCCTAGGGTGAAAAAGGAAATATCTTCCGTTGAAAACTGGAAAGAAGCTTTCTGAGAAACTGCTCTGTGTTCTGTTAATTCATCTCACAGAGTTACATCTTTGCCTTCAAGAAGCCTTTCGCTAAGGCTGTTCTTGTGGAATTGGCAAAGGGATATTTGGAAGCCCATTGAGGGCTATGGTGAAAAAGGAAATATCTTCCCTTCAAAACTGGAAAGAAGCTTTCTGAGAAACTGCTCTGTGTTCTGTTAATTCATCTCACAGAGTTACATCTTTCCCTTCAAGAAGCCTTTCGCTAAGGCTGTTCTTGTGTAATTGGAAAAGGGATATTTAGAAGCTCATAGATGGCTATGGTGAAAAAGGCAATATCTTCCGTTCAAAATTGGAAAGAAGCTTTCTGAGAAACTGCTCTGTGTTCCGTTAATTCATCTCACAGAGTTACATCTTTCCCTTCAAGAAGCATTTCGCTAAGGCAGTTCTTGTGGAATTGGCAAAGGGATATTTGGAAGCCCATAGAGGGCTATGGTGAAAAAGGAAATATCTTCCGTTCAACACTGGAAAGAAGCTTTCTGAGAAACTGCTCTGTGTTCTGTTAATTCATCTCACAGAGTTACATCTTGCCCTTCAAGAAGCCTTTCGCTAAGGCTGTTCTTGTGGAATTGGAGAAGGGATATTTAGAAGCCCATAGAGGGCTATGGTGAAAAAGGAAATATCTTCCGTTCAAAACTGGAAAGAAGATTTCTGAGAAAATGCTCTGTGTTCTGTTAATTCATCTCACAGAGTTACATCTTTCCCTTCAGGAAGCCTTTCGCTAAGGCTGTTCTTGTGGAATTGGCAAAGGGATATTTGGAATCCCATAGAGGGCTATAGAGAAAAAGGAAATATCTTCCGTTCAACACTGGAAAGAAGCTTTCTGAGAAACTGCTCCGTGTTCTGTTAATTCATCTCACAGAGTTACATCTTTCCCTTCAAGAAGCCTTTCGGTAAGGCTGTTCTTGTGGAATTGGCAAAGGGATATTTGGAAGCCTATAGAGGGCTATGATGAAAAAGGAAATATCTTCCGTTCCAAACGGGAAACAAGCTTTCTGAGAAACTGCTCCGTGTTCTGTTAATTCATCTCACAGAGTTACATCTTTCCCTTCAAGAAGCCTTTCGCTAAGGCTGTTCTTGTGGAATTGGCAAAGGGATATTTGGAAGCCATAGAGGGCTATGGTGAAAAAGGAAATATCTTCCGTTCAAAACTGGAAAGAAGCTTTCTGAGAAACTGCTCTGTGTTCTGTTAATTCATCTCACAGAGTTACATCTTTCCCTTCAAGAAGCCTTTCGCTAAGGCTGTTCTTGTGGAATTGGCAAAGGGATATTTGGAAGCCCATAGAGGGCTATGGTGAAAAAGGAAATATCTTCCGTTCAAAACTGGAAAGAAGCTTTCTGAGAAACTGCTCTGTGTTCTGTTAATTCATCTCACAGAGTTACATCATTCCCTTCAAGAAGCCTTTCGCTAAGGCTGTTCTTGTGGAATTGGCAAAGGGATATTTGGAATCCCATAGAGTGCTATGGTGAAAAAGGAAATATCTTCCGTTCCAAACTGGAAAGAAGCTTTGTGAGAAACTGCTCTGTGTTCTGTTAATTCATCTCACAGATTTACATCTTTCCCTTCAAGAAGCCTTTCGCTAAGGCTGTTCTTGTGGAATTGGCAAAGGGATATTTGAAAGCCCATAGAGGGCTATGGTGAAAAAGGAAATATCTTCCGTTCAAAACTGGAAAAAAGCTTTCTGAGAAACTGCTCCGTGTTCTGTTAATTCATCTCACAGAGTTACATCTTTCCCTACAAGAAGCCTTTCGCTAAGGCTGTTCTTGTGGAATTGGCAAAGGGATATTTGGAAGCCCATAGAGGGCTATGGAGAAAAAGGAAATATCTTCCGTTCAACACTGGAAAGAAGCTTTCTGAGAAACTGCTCCGTGTTCTGTTAATTAATCTCACAGAGTTACATCTTTCCCTTCAAGAAGCCTTTCGGTAAGGCTGTTCTTGTGGAATTGGAAAAGGGATATTTGGAAGCCTATAGAGGGCTATGATGAAAAAGGAAATATCTTCCGTTCCAAACTGGAAACAAGCTTTCTGAGAAACTGCTCCGTGTTCTGTTAATTCATCTCACAGAGTTACATCTTTCCCTTCAAGAAGCCTTTCGCTAAGGCTGTTCTTGTGGAATTGTCAAAGAGATATTTGGAAGCCCATAGAGGGCTATGGTGAAAAAGGAAATATCTTCCGTTCAAAACTGGAAAGAAGCTTTCTGAGAAACTGCTCTGTGTTCTGTTAATTCATCTCACAGAGTTACATCTTTCCCTTCAAGAAGCCTTTCGCTAAGGCTGTTCTTGTGGAATTGGCAAAGGGATATTTGGAAGCCCATAGAGGGCTATGGTGAAAAAGGAAATATCTTCCGTTCAAAACTGGAAAGAAGCTTTCTGAGAAACTGCTCTGTGTTCTGTTAATTCATCTCACAGAGTTACATGTTTCCCTGCAAGAAGCCTTTCGCTAAGGCTGTTCTTGTGGAATTGGCAAAGGGATATTTGGAAGCCCATAGAGGCCTAGGGTGAAAAAGGAAATATCTTCCGTTGAAAACTGGAAAGAAGCTTTCTGAGAAACTGCTCTGTGTTCTGTTAATTCATCTCACAGAGTTACATCTTTCCCGTCAAGAAGCCTTTCGCTAAGGCAGTTCTTGTGGAATTGGCAAAGGGATATTTGGAAGCCCATAGAGTTCTATGGTGAAAAAGGAAATATCTTCCCTTCAAAACTGGAAAGAAGCTTTCTGAGAAACTGCTCTGTGTTCTGTTAATTCATCTCACAGAGTTACATCTTTCCCTTCAAGAAGCCTTTCGCTAAGGCTGTTCTTGTGTAATTGGAAAAGGGATATTTAGAAGCCCATAGATGGCTATGGTGAAAAAGGAAATATCTTCCGTTCAAAATTGGAAAGAAGCTTTCTGAGAAACTGCTCTGTGTTCCGTTAATTCATCTCACAGAGTTACATCTTTCCCTTCAAGAAGCCTTTCGCTAAGGCAGTTCTTGTGGAATTGGCAAAGGGATATTTCGAAGCCCATAGAGGGCTATGGTGAAAAAGGAAATATCTTCCGTTCAACACTGGAAAGAAGCTTTCTGAGAAACTGCTCTGTGTTCTGTTAATTCATCTCACAGAGTTACATCTTGCCCTTCAAGAAGCCTTTCGCTAAGGCTGTTCTTGTGGAATTGGAGAAGGGATATTTAGAAGCCCAAAGAGGGCTATGGTGAAAAAGGAAATATCTTCCGTTCAAAACTGGAAAGAAGCTTTCTGAGAAACTGCTCTGTGTTCTGTTAATTCATCTCACAGAGTTACATCTTTCCCTTCAAGAAGCCTTTCGCTAAGGCAGTTCTTGTGGAATTGGCAAAGGGATATTTGGAAGCCCATAGAGGGCTATGGTGAAAAAGGAAATATCTTCCGTTCAACACTGGAAAGAAGCTTTCTGAGAAACTGCTCTGTGTTCTGTTAATTCATCTCACAGAGTTACATCTTGCCCTTCAAGAAGCCTTTCGCTAAGGCTGTTCTTGTGGAATTGGAGAAGGGATATTTAGAAGCCCATAGAGGGCTATGGTGAAAAAGGAAATATCTTCCGTTCAAAACTGGAAAGAAGATTTCTGAGAAACTGCTCTGTGTTCTGTTAATTCATCTCACAGAGTTACATCTTTCCCTTCAGGAAGCCTTTCGCTAAGGCTGTTCTTGTGGAATTGGCAAAGGGATATTTGGAATCCCATAGATGGCTATAGAGAAAAAGGAAATATCTTCCGTTCAACACTGGAAAGAAGCTTTCTGAGAAACTGCTCCGTGTTCTGTTAATTCATCTCACAGAGTTACATCTTTCCCTTCAAGAAGCCTTTCGGTAAGGCTGTTCTTGTGGAATTGGCAAAGGGATATTTGGAAGCCTATAGAGGGCTATGATGAAAAAGGAAATATCTTCCGTTCCAAACGGGAAACAAGCTTTCTGAGAAACTGCTCCGTGTTCTGTTAATTCATCTCACAGAGTTACATCTTTCCCTTCAAGAAGCCTTTCGCTAAGGCTGTTCTTGTGGAATTGGCAAAGGGATATTTGGAAGCCATAGAGGGCTATGGTGAAAAAGGAAATATCTTCCGTTCAAAACTGGAAAGAAGCTTTCTGAGAAACTGCTCTGTGTTCTGCTAATTCATCTCACAGAGTTACATCTTTCCCTTCAAGAAGCCTTTCGCTAAGGCTGTTCTTGTGGAATTGGCAAAGGGATATTTGGAAGCCCATAGAGGGCTATGGTGAAAAAGGAAATATCTTCCGTTCAAAACTGGAAAGAAGCTTTCTGAGAAACTGCTCTGTGTTCTGTTAATTCATCTCACAGAGTTACATCATTCCCTTCAAGAAGCCTTTCGCTAAGGCTGTTCTTGTGGAATTGGCAAAGGGATATTTGGAATCCCATAGAGTGCTATGGTGAAAAAGGAAATATCTTCCGTTCCAAACTGGAAAGAAGCTTTGTGAGAAACTGCTCTGTGTTCTGTTAATTCATCTCACAGATTTACATCTTTCCCTTCAAGAAGCCTTTCGCTAAGGCTGTTCTTGTGGAATTGGCAAAGGGATATTTGAAAGCCCATAGAGGGCTATGGTGAAAAAGGAAATATCTTCCGTTCAAAACTGGAAAAAAGCTTTCTGAGAAACTGCTCCGTGTTCTGTTAATTCATCTCACAGAGTTACATCTTTCCCTACAAGAAGCCTTTCGCTAAGGCTGTTCTTGTGGAATTGGCAAAGGGATATTTGGAAGCCCATAGAGGGCTATGGAGAAAAAGGAAATATCTTCCGTTCAACACTGGAAAGAAGCTTTCTGAGAAACTGCTCCGTGTTCTGTTAATTCATCTCACAGAGTTACATCTTTCCCTTCAAGAAGCCTTTCGGTAAGGCTGTTCTTGTGGAATTGGAAAAGGGATATTTGGAAGCCTATAGAGGGCTATGATGAAAAAGGAAATATCTTCCGTTCCAAACTGGAAACAAGCTTTCTGAGAAACTGCTCCGTGTTCTGTTAATTCATCTCACAGAGTTACATCTTTCCCTTCAAGAAGCCTTTCGCTAAGGCTGTTCTTGTGGAATTGTCAAAGAGATATTTGGAAGCCCATAGAGGGCTATGGTGAAAAAGGAAATATCTTCCGTTCAAAACTGGAAAGAATCTTTCTGAGAAACTGCTCTGTGTTCTGTTAATTCATCTCACAGAGTTACATCTTTCCCTTCAAGAAGCCTTTGGCTAAGGCTGTTCTTGTGGAATTGGCAAAGGGATATTTGGAAGCCCATAGAGGGCTATGGTGAAAAAGGAAATATCTTCCGTTCAAAACTGGAAAGAAGCTTTCTGAGAAACTGCTCTGTGTTCTGTTAATTCATCTCACAGAGTTACATGTTTCCCTGCAAGAAGCCTTTCGCTAAGGCTGTTCTTGTGGAATTGGCAAAGGGATATTTGGAAGCCCATAGAGGCCTAGGGTGAAAAAGGAAATATCTTCCGTTGAAAACTGGAAAGAAGCTTTCTGAGAAACTGCTCTGTGTTCTGTTAATTCATCTCACAGAGTTACATCTTTCCCTTCAAGAAGCCTTTCGCTAAGGCAGTTCTTGTGGAATTGGCAAAGGGATATTTGGAAGCCCATAGAGGGCTATGGTGAAAAAGGAAATATCTTCCGTTCAACACTGGAAAGAAGCTTTCTGAGAAACTGCTCTGTGTTCTGTTAATTCATCTCACAGAGTTACATCTTGCCCTTCAAGGAGCCTTTCGCTAAGGCTGTTCTTGTGGAATTGGAGAAGGGATATTTAGAAGCCCATAGAGGGCTATGGTGAAAAAGGAAATATCTTCCGTTCAAAACTGGAAAGAAGATTTCTGAGAAACTGCTCTGTGTTCTGTTAATTCATCTCACAGAGTTACATCTTTCCCTTCAGGAAGCCTTTCGCTAAGGCTGTTCTTGTGGAATTGGCAAAGGGATATTTGGAATCCCATAGAGGGCTATAGAGAAAAAGGAAATATCTTCCGTTCAACACTGGAAAGAAGCTTTCTGAGAAACTGCTCCGTGTTCTGTTAATTCATCTCACAGAGTTACATCTTTCCCTTCAAGAAGCCTTTCGGTAAGGCTGTTCTTGTGGAATTGGCAAAGGGATATTTGGAAGCCTATAGAGGGCTATGATGAAAAAGGAAATATCTTCCGTTCCAAACGGGAAACAAGCTTTCTGAGAAACTGCTCCGTGTTCTGTTAATTCATCTCACAGAGTTACATCTTTCCCTTCAAGAAGCCTTTCGCTAAGGCTGTTCTTGTGGAATTGGCAAAGGGATATTTGGAAGCCATAGAGGGCTATGGTGAAAAAGGAAATATCTTCCGTTCAAAACTGGAAAGAAGCTTTCTGAGAAACTGCTCTGTGTTCTGTTAATTCATCTCACAGAGTTACATCTTTCCCTTCAAGAAGCCTTTCGCTAAGGCTGTTCTTGTGGAATTGGCAAAGGGATATTTGGAAGCCCATAGAGGGCTATGGTGAAAAAGGAAATATCTTCCGTTCAAAACTGGAAAGAAGCTTTCTGAGAAACTGCTCTGTGTTCTGTTAATTCATCTCACAGAGTTACATCATTCCCTTCAAGAAGCCTTTCGCTAAGGCTGTTCTTGTGGAATTATCAAAGGGATATTTGGAATCCCATAGAGTGCTATGGTGAAAAAGGAAATATCTTCCGTTCCAAACTGGAAAGAAGCTTTGTGAGAAACTGCTCTGTGTTCTGTTAATTCATCTCACAGATTTACATCTTTCCCTTCAAGAAGCCTTTCGCTAAGGCTGTTCTTGTGGAATTGGCAAAGGGATATTTGAAAGCCCATAGAGGGCTATGGTGAAAAAGGAAATATCTTCCGTTCAAAACTGGAATAAAGCTTTCTGAGAAACTGCTCCGTGTTCTGTTAATTCATCTCACAGAGTTACATCTTTCCCTACAAGAAGCCTTTCGCTAAGGCTGTTCTTGTGGAATTGGCAAAGGGATATTTGGAAGCCCATAGAGGGCTATGGAGAAAAAGGAAATATCTTCCGTTCAACACTGGAAAGAAGCTTTCTGAGAAACTGCTCCGTGTTCTGTTAATTCATCTCACAGAGTTACATCTTTCCCTTCAAGAAGCCTTTCGGTAAGGCTGTTCTTGTGGAATTGGAAAAGGGATATTTGGAAGCCTATAGAGGGCTATGATGAAAAAGGAAATATCTTCCGTTCCAAACTGGAAACAAGCTTTCTGAGAAACTGCTCCGTGTTCTGTTAATTCATCTCACAGAGTTACATCTTTCCCTTCAAGAAGCCTTTCGCTAAGGCTGTTCTTGTGGAATTGTCAAAGAGATATTTGGAAGCCCATAGAGGGCTATGGTGAAAAAGGAAATATCTTCCGTTCAAAACTGGAAAGAATCTTTCTGAGAAACTGCTCTGTGTTCTGTTAATTCATCTCACAGAGTTACATCTTTCCCTTCAAGAAGCCTTTGGCTAAGGCTGTTCTTGTGGAATTGACAAAGGGATATTTGGAAGCCCATAGAGGGCTATGGTGAAAAAGGAAATATCTTCCGTTCAAAACTGGAAAGAAGCTTTCTGAGAAACTGCTCTGTGTTCTGTTAATTCATCTCACAGAGTTACATGTTTCCCTGCAAGAAGCCTTTCGCTAAGGCTGTTCTTGTGGAATTGGCAAAGGGATATTTGGAAGCCCATAGAGGCCTAGGGTGAAAAAGGAAATATCTTCCGTTGAAAACTGGAAAGAAGCTTTCTGAGAAACTGCTCTGTGTTCTGTTAATTCATCTCACAGAGTTACATCTTTCCCTTCAAGAAGCCTTTCGCTAAGGCAGTTCTTGTGGAATTGGCAAAGGGATATTTGGAAGCCCATAGAGGGCTATGGTGAAAAAGGAAATATCTTCCCTTCAAAACTGGAAAGAAGCTTTCTGAGAAACTGCTCTGTGTTCTGTTAATTCATCTCACAGAGTTACATCTTTCCCTTCAAGAAGCCTTTCGCTAAGGCTGTTCTTGTGTTATTGGAAAAGGGATATTTAGAAGCCCATAGATGGCTATGGTGAAAAAGGAAATATCTTCCGTTCAAAATTGGAAAGAAGCTTTCTGAGAAACTGCTCTGTGTTCCGTTAATTCATCTCACAGAGTTACATCTTTCCCTTCAAGAAGCCTTTCGCTAAGGCAGTTCTTGTGGAATTGGCAAAGGGATATTTCGAAGCCCATAGAGGGCTATGGTGAAAAAGGAAATATCTTCCGTTCAACACTGGAAAGAAGCTTTCTGAGAAACTGCTCTGTGTTCTGTTAATTCATCTCACAGAGTTACATCTTGCCCTTCAAGAAGCCTTTCGCTAAGGCTGTTCTTGTGGAATTGGAGAAGGGATATTTAGAAGCCCAAAGAGGGCTATGGTGAAAAAGGAAATATCTTCCGTTCAAAACTGGAAAGAAGCTTTCTGAGAAACTGCTCTGTGTTCTGTTAATTCATCTCACAGAGTTACATCTTTCCCTTCAAGAAGCCTTTCGCTAAGGCTGTTCTTGTGGAATTGGCAAAGGGATATTTGGAAGCCCATAGAGGGCTATGGTGAAAAAGGAAATATCTTCCGTTCAAAACTGGAAAGAAGCTTTCTGAGAAACTGCTCTGTGTTCTGTTAATTCATCTCACAGAGTTACATCATTCCCTTCAAGAAGCCTTTCGCTAAGGCTGTTCTTGTGGAATTGGCAAAGGGATATTTGGAAGCCCATAGAGTGCTATGGTGAAAAAGGAAATATCTTCCGTTCCAAACTGGAAAGAAGCTTTGTGAGAAACTGCTCTGTGTTCTGTTAATTCATCTCAAAGATTTACATCTTTCCCTTCAAGAAGCCTTTCGCTAAGGCTGTTCTTGTGGAATTGGCAAAGGGATATTTGAAAGCCCATAGAGGGCTATGGTGAAAAAGGAAATATCTTCCGTTCAAAACTGGAAAGATGCTTTCTGAGAAACTGCTCCGTGTTCTGTTAATTCATCTCACAGAGTTACATCTTTCCCTACAAGAAGCCTTTCGCTAAGGCTGTTCTTGTGGAATTGGCAAAGGGATATTTGGAAGCCCATAGAGGGCTATGGAGAAAAAGGAAATATCTTCCGTTCAACACTGGAAAGAAGCTTTCTGAGAAACTGCTCCGAGTTCTGTTAATTCATCTCACAGAGTTACATCTTTCCCTTCAAGAAGCCTTTCGGTAAGGCTGTTCTTGTGGAATTGGCAAAGGGATATTTGGAAGCCTATAGAGGGCTATGATGAAAAAGGAAATATCTTCCGTTCCAAACTGGAAACAAGCTTTCTGAGAAACTGCTCCGTGTTCTGTTAATTCATCTCACAGAGTTACATCTTTCCCTTCAAGAAGCCTTTCGCTAAGGCTGTTCTTGTGGAATTGTCAAAGAGATATTTGGAAGCCCATAGAGGGCTATGGTGAAAAAGGAAATATCTTCCGTTCAAAACTGGAAAGAAGCTTTCTGAGAAACTGCTCTGTGTTCTGTTAATTCATCTCACAGAGTTACATCTTTCCCTTCAAGAAGCCTTTCGCTAAGGCTGTTCTTGTGGAATTGGCAAAGGGATATTTGGAAGCCCATAGAGGGCTATGGTGAAAAAGGAAATATCTTCCGTTCAAAACTGGAAAGAAGCTTTCTGAGAAACTGCTCTGTGTTCTGTTAATTCATCTCACAGAGTTACATGTTTCCCTGCAAGAAGCCTTTCGCTAAGGCTGTTCTTGTGGAATTGGCAAAGGGATATTTGGAAGCCCTTAGAGGCCTAGGGTGAAAAAGGAAATATCTTCCGTTGAAAACTGGAAAGAAGCTTTCTGAGAAACTGCTCTGTGTTCTGTTAATTCATCTCACAGAGTTACATCTTTCCCTTGAAGAAGCCTTTCGCTAAGGCTGTTCTTGTGGAATTGGAAAGGGGATATTTGGAAGCCCATAGAGGGCTATGGTGAAAAAGGAAATATCTTCCGTTCGAAACTGGAAAGAAGCTTTCTGAGAAACTGCTCCGTGTTCTGTTAATTCATCTCACAGAGTTACATCTTTCCCTTCAAGAAGCCTTTCGCTAAGGCTGTTCTTGTGGAATTGGCAAAGGGATATTTGGAAGCCTATAGAGGGCTATGGTGAAAAAGGAAATATCTTCCGTTCCAAACTGGAAACAAGCTTTCTGAGAAACTGCTCCGTGTTCTGTTAATTCATCTCACAGAGTTACATCTTTCCCTTCAAGAAGCCTTTCGCTAAGGCTGTTCTTGTGAAATTGGCAAAGGGATATTTGGAAGCCCCTAGAGGGCTATGGTGAAAAAGGAAATAACTTCCGTTCAAAACTGGAAAGAAGCTTTCTGAGAAACTGTTCTGTGTTCTGTAAATTCATCCCACAGAGTTACATGTTTCCCTTAAACAAGCCTTTCGCTAAGGCTGTTCTTGTGGAATTGGCAAAGGGATATTTGGAAGCCCATAGAGGGCTATGGTGAAAAAGGAAATATCTTCCGTTCAAAACTGGAAAGAAGCTTTCTGAGAAACTGCTCTGTGTTCTGTTAATTCATCTCACAGAGTTACATGATTCCCTGCAAGAAGCCTTTCGCTAAGGCTGTTCTTGTGGAATTGGCAAAGGGATATTTGGAAGCCCATAGAGGGCTATGGTGAAAAAGGAAATATCTTCCGTTGAAAACTGGAAAGAAGCTTTCTGAGAAACTGCTCTGTGTTCTGTTAATTCATCTCACAGAGTTACATCTTTCCCTTCAAGAAGCCTTTCGCTAAGGCTGTTCTTGTGGAATTGGCAAAGGGATATTTGGAAGCCCATAGAGGGCTATGGTGAAAAAGGAAATATCTTACGTTCAAGACTGGAAAGAAGCTTTCTGAGAAACTGCTCCGTGTTCTGTTAATTCATCTCACAGAGTTACATCTTTCCCTTCAAGAAGCCTTTCGCTAAGGCTGTTCTTGTGGAATTGGCAAAGGGATATTTGGAAGCCTATAGAGGGCTATGGTGAAAAAGGAAATATCTTCCGTTCCAAACTGGAAACAAGCTTTCTGAGAAACTGCTCCGTGTTCTGTTAATTCATCTCACAGAGTTACATCTTTCCCTTCAAGAAGCCTTTCGCTAAGGCTGTTCTTGTGGAATTGGCAAAGGGATATTTGGAAGCCCATAGAGGGCTATGGTGAAAAAGGAAATATCTTCCGTTCAAAACTGGAAAGAAGCTTTCTGAGAAACTGCTCTGTGTTCTGTTAATTCATCTCACAGAGTTACATCTTTCCCTTCCAGAAGCCTTTCGCTAAGGCTGTTCTTGTGGAATTGGCAAAGGGATATTTGGAAGCCCATAGAGGGCTATGGTGAAAAAGGAAATATCTTCCGTTCAAAACTGGAAAGAAGCTTTTTGAGAAACTGCTCTGTATTCTGTTAATTCATCTCACAGAGTTACATCTTTCCCTTCAAGAAGCCTTTCGCTAAGGCTGTTCTTGTGGAATTGGCAAAGGGATATTTGGAAGCCCATAGAGGGCTACGGTGAAAAAGGAAATATCTTCCGTTCAAAACTGGAAAGAATCTTTCTGAGAAACTGCTCTGTGTTCTGTTAATTCATCTCACAGAGTTACATCTTTCTCTTCAAGAAGCCTTTCGCTAAGGCTGTTCTTGTGGAATTGGCAAAGGGATATTTGGAAGCCCATAGAGAGCTATGGTGAAAAAAGAAATATCTTCCGTTCAACACTGGAAAGAAGCTTTCTGAGAAACTGCTCTGTGTTCTGTTAATTCATCTCACAGAGTTACATCTTTCCCTTCAAGAAGCCTTTCGCTAAGGCTGTTCTTGTGGAATTGGCAAAGGGATATTTGGAAGCCCATAGAGGGCTATGGTGAAAAAGGAAATATCTTCCGTTCAAAACTGGAAAGAAGCTTTCTGAGAAACTGCTCTGTGTTCTGTAATTTCATCGCACAGAGTTACATCTTTCCCTTCAAGAAGCCTTTCGCTAAGGCTGTTCTTGTGGAATTGGCAAAGGGATATTTGGACGCCCATAGAGGGCTATGGTGAAAAAGGAAATATCTTCCGTTCAAAACTGGAAAGAAGCTTTCTGAGAAACTGCTCTGTGTTCTGTTAATTCATCTCACAGAGTTACATCTTTCCCTTCAAGAAGCCTTTCGCTAAAGCTGTTCTTGTGGAATTGGCAAAGGGATATTTCGAAGCCCATAGAGGGCTATGGTGAAAAAGGTAATATCTTCCGTTCAAAACTGGAAAGAAGCTTTCTGAGAAACTGATCTGTGTTCTGGTAATTCATCTCACAGAGTTACATCTTTCCCTTCAAGAAGCCTTTCGCTAAGGCTGTTCTTGTGGAATTGTCAAAGGGATATTTGGAAGCCCATAGAGGACTATGGTGAAAAAGGAAATATCTTCCGTTCAACACTGGAAAGATGCTTTCTGAGAAACTGCTCTGTGTTCTGTTAATTCATCTCACAGAGTTACATCTTTCCCTTCAGGAAGCCTTTCGCTAAGGCTGTTCTTGTGGAATTGGCAAAGGGATATTTGGAAGCCCATAGAGGGCTATGGAGAAAAAGGAAATATCTTCCGTTCAACACTGGAAAGAAGCTTTCTGAGAAACTGCTCCGTGTTCTGTTAATTCATCTCACAGAGTTACATCTTTCCCTTCAAGAAGCCTTTCGGTAAAGCTGTTCTTATGGAATTGGCAAAGGGATATTTGGAACCCCATAGAGGGCTATGGTGAAAAAGGAAATATCTTCCGTTCAAAACTGGAAAGAAGCTATCTAAGAAACTGCTGTGTGTTCTGTTAATTCATCTCACAGAGTTACATCTTTCTCTTCAAGAAGCCTTTCGCTAAGGCTGTTCTTGTGGAATTGGCAAAGGGATATTTGGAAGCCCATAGAGGGCTATGGAGAAAAAGGAAATATCTTCCGTTCAACACTGGAAAGAAGCTTTCTGAGAAACTGCTCCGTGTTCTGTTAATTCATCTCACAGAGTTACATATTTCCCTTCAAGAAGCCTTTCGGTAAATCTGTTCTTATGGAATTGGCAAAGGGATATTTGGAAGCCTATAGAGGGATATGATGAAAAAGGAAATATCTTCCGTTCCAAACTGGAAACACGCTTTCTGAGAAACTGCTCCGTGTTCTGTTAATTCATCTCACAGAGTTACACCTTTCCCTTCAAGAAGCCTTTCGCTAAGGCTGTTCTTGTGGAATTGTCAAAGGGATATTTGGAAGCCCATAGAGGGCTATGGTGAAAAAGGAAATATCTTCCGTTCAAAACTGGAAAGAAGCTATCTAAGAAACTGCTCTGTGTTCTGTTAATTCATCTCACAGAGTTACATCTTTCTCTTCAAGAAGCCTTTCGCTAAGGCTGTTCTTGTGGAATTGGCAAAGGGATATTTGGAAGCCCATAGAGGGCTATGGTGAAAAAGGAAATATCTTCCGTTCAACACTGGAAAGAAGCTTTCTGAGAAACTGCTCTGTGTTCTGTTAATTCATCTCACAGAGTTACATCTTTCCCTTCAAGAAGCCTTTTGCTAAGGCTGTTCATGTGGAATTGGCAAAGGGATATTTGGAAGCCCATAGAGGGCTATGGTGAAAAAGGAAATATCTTCCGTTCAAAACTGGAAAGAAGCTTTCTGAGAAACTGCTCTGTGTTCTCTTAATTCATCTCACAGAGTTACATGTTTCCCTTCAAGAAGCCTTTCGCTAAGGCTGTTCTTGTGGAATTGGCAAAGGGATATTTGAAAGCCCATAGAGGGCTATGGTGAAAAAGGAAATATCTTCCGTTCAAAACTGGAAAGATGCTTTCTGAGAAACTGCTCTGTGTTCTGTTAATTCATCTCACAGAGTTACATCTTTCCCTTCAGGAAGCCTTTCGCTAAGGCTGTTCTTGTGGAATTGGCAAAGGGATATTTGGAAGCCCTTAGAGGGCTATGGAGAAAAAGGAAATATCTTCCGTTCAACACTGGAGAAGCTTTCTGAGAAACTGCTCCGTGTTCTGTTAATTCATCTCACAGAGTTACATCTTTCCCTTCAAGAAGCCTTTCGGTAAAGCTGTTCTTGTGGAATTGGCAAAGGGATATTTGGAAGCCTATAGAGGGCTATGATGAAAAAGGAAATATCTTCCGTTCCAAACGGGAAACAAGCTTTCTGAGAAACTGCTCCGTGTTCTGTTAATTCATCTCACAGAGTTACATCTTTCCCTTCAAGAAGCCTTTCGCTAAGGCTGTTCTTGTGGAATTGTCAAAGGGATATTTGGAAGCCCATAGAGGGCTATGGTGAAAAAGGAAATATCTTCCGTTCAAAACTGGAAAGAAGCTTTCTGAGAAACTGCTCTGTGTTCTGTTAATTCATCTCACAGAGTTACATCTTTCCCTTCAAGAAGCCTTTCGCTAAGGCTGTTCTTGTGGAATTGGCAAAGGGATATTTGGAAGCCCATAGAGGGCTATGGTGAAAAAGGAAATATCTTCCGTTCAACACTGGAAAGAAGCTTTCTGAGAAACTGCTCTGTGTTCTGTTAATTCATCTCACAGAGTTACATCATTCCCTTCAAGAAGCCTTTCGCTAAGGCTGTTCTTGTGGAATTGGCAAAGGGATATTTGGTATCCCATAGAGTGCTATGGTGAAAAAGGAAATATCTTCCGTTCAAAACTGGAAAGAAGCTTTGTGAGAAAGTGCTCTGTGTTCTGTTAATTCATCTCACAGAGTTACATCTTTCCCTTCAAGAAGCCTTTCGCTAAGGCTGTTCTTGTGGAATTGGCAAAGGGATATTTGGAAGCCCCTAGAGGGCTATGGTGAAAAAGGAAATATCTTCCGTTCAAAACTGAAAACAAGCTTTCTGAGAAACTGCTCTGTGTTCTGTTAATTCATCTCACAGAGTTACATCTTTCCCTTCAAGAAGCCTTTCGCTAAGGCTGTTCTTGTGGAATTGGAAAAGGGATATTTAGAAGCCCATAGAGGGCTATGGTGAAAAAGGAAATATCTTCCGTTCAAAACTGGAAAGAAGCTTTCTGAGAAACTGCTCTGTGTTCTGTTAATTCATCTCACAGAGTTACATCTTTCCCTTCAAGAAGCCTTTCGCTAAGGCTGTTCTTGTGGAATTGTCAAAGGGATATTTGGAAGACCATAGAGGGCTATGGTGAAAAAGGAAATATCTTCCGTTCAAAACTGGAAAGATGCTTTCTGAGAAACTGCTCTGTGTTCTGTTAATTCATCTCACAGAGTTACATCTTTCCCTTCAGGAAGCCTTTCGCTAAGGCTGTTCTTGTGGAATTGGCAAAGGGATATTTGGAAGCCCATAGAGGGCTATGGAGAAAAAGGAAATATCTTTCGTTCAACACTGGAAAGAAGCTTTCTGAGAAACTGCTCCGTGTTCTGTTAATTCATCTCACAGAGTTACATCTTTCCCTTCAAGAAGCCTTTCGGTAAAGCTGGCAAAGGGATATTTCGAAGCCTATAGAGGGATATGATGAAAAAGGAAATATCTTCCGTTCCAAACTGGAAACAAGCTTTCTGAGAAACTGTTCCGTGTTCTGTTAATTCATCTCACAGAGTTACATCTTTCCCTTCAAGAAGCCTTTCGCTAAGGCTGTTCTTGTGGAATTGTCAAAGGGATATTTGGAAGCCCATAGAGGGCTATGGTGAAAAAGGAAATATCTTCCGTTCAAAACTGGAAAGAAGCTATCTAAGAAACTGCTCTGTGTTCTGTTAATTCATCTCACAGAGTTACATCTTTCCCTTCAAGAAGCCTTTCGTTAAGGCTGTTCTTGTGGAATTGGCAAAGGGATATTTGGAAGCCCATAGAGGGCTACGGTGAAAAAGGAAATATCTTCCGTTCAACACTGGAAAGAAGCTTTCTGAGAAACTGCTCTGTGTTCTGTTAATTCATCTCACAGAGTTACATCTTTCCCTTCAAGAAGCCTTTTGCTAAGGCTGTTCATGTGGAATTGGCAAAGGGATATTTGGAAGCCCATAGAGGGCTATGGTGAAAAAGGAAATATCTTCCGTTCAAAACTGGAAAGAAGCTTTCTGAGAAACTGCTCTGTGTTCTCTTAATTCATCTCACAAAGTTACATGTTTCCCTTCAAGAAGCCTTTCGCTAAGGCTATTCTTGTGGAATTGGCAAAGGGATATTTGAAAGCCCATAGAGGGCTATGGTGAAAAAGGAAATATCTTCCGTTCAAAACTGGAAAGATGCTTTCTGAGAAACTGCTCTGTGTTCTGTTAATTCATCTCACAGAGTTACATCTTTCCCTTCAGGAAGCCTTTCGCTAAGGCTGTTCTTGTGGAATTGGCAAAGGGATATTTGGAAGCCCATACAGGGCTATGGAGAAAAAGGAAATATCTTCCGTTCAAAACTGGAAAGAAGCTTTCTGAGAAACTGCTCCGTGTTCTGTTAATTCATCTCACAGAGTTACATCTTTCCCTTCAAGAAGCCTTTCGGTAAGGCTGTTCTTATGGAATTGGCAAAGGGATATTTGGAAGCCTATAGAGGGCTATGATGAAAAAGGAAATATCTTCCGTTCCAAACTGGAAACAAGCTTTCTGAGAAACTGCTCCGTGTTCTGTTAATTCATCTCACAGAGTTACATCTTTCCCTTCAAGAAGCCTTTCGCTAAGGCTGTTCTTGTGGAATTGTCAAAGGGATATTTGGAAGCCCATAGAGGGCTATGGTGAAAAAGGAAATATCTTCCGTTCAAAACTGGAAAGAAGCTATCTAAGAAACTGCTCTGTGTTCTGTTAATTCATCTCACAGAGTTACATCTTTCCCTTCAAGAAGCCTTTCGCTAAGGCTGTTCTTGTGGAATTGGCAAAGGGATATTTGGAAGCCCATAGAGGGCTATGGTGAAAAAGGAAATATCTTCCGTTCAACACTGGAAAGAAGCTTTCTGAGAAACTGCTCTGTGTTCTGTTAACTCATCTCACAGAGTTACATCTTTCCCTTCAAGAAGCCTTTCGCTAAGGCTGTTCTTGTGGAATTGGAAAAGGGATATTTAGAAGCCCATAGAGGGCTATGGTGAAAAAGGAAATATGTTCCGTTCAAAACTGGAAAGAAGCTTTCTGAGAAACTGCTCTGTGTTCTGTTAATTCATCTCACAGAGTTACATCTTCCCTTCAGGAAGCCTTTCGCTAAGGCTGTTCTTGTGGAATTGGCAAAGGGATATTTGGAAGCCCATAGAGGGCTATGGAGAAAAAGGAAATATCTTCCGTTCAACACTGGAAAGAAGCTTTCTGAGAAACTGCTCCGTGTTCTGTTAATTCATCTCACAGAGTTACATCTTTCCTTTCAAGAAGCCTTTCGGTAAAGCTGTTCTTGTGGAATTGGCAAAGGGATATTTGGAAGCCTATAGAGGGCTATGATGAAAAAGGAAATATCTTCCGTTCCAAACGGGAAACAAGCTTTCTGAGAAACTGCTCCGTGTTCTGTTAATTCATCTCACAGAGTTACATCTTTCCCTTCAAGAAGCCTTTCGCTAAGGCTGTTCTTGTGGAATTGTCAAAGGGATATTTGGAAGCCCATAGAGGGCTATGGTGAAAAAGGAAATATCTTCCGTTCAAAACTGGAAAGAAGCTTTCTGAGAAACTGCTCTGTGTTCTGTTAATTCATCTCACAGAGTTACATCTTTCCCTTCAAGAAGCCTTTCGCTAAGGCTGTTCTTGTGGAATTGGCAAAGGGATATTTGGAAGCCCCTAGAGGGCTATGGTGAAAAAGGAAATATCTTCCGTTCAACACTGGAAAGAAGCTTTCTGAGAAACTGCTCTGTGTTCTGTTAATTCATCTCACAGAGTTACATCATTCCCTTCAAGAAGCCTTTCGCTAAGGCTGTTCTTGTGGAATTGGCAAAGGGATATTTGGTATCCCATAGAGTGCTATGGTGAAAAAGGAAATATCTTCCGTTCCAAACTGGAAAGAAGCTTTGTGAGAAACTGCTCTGTGTTCTGTTAATTCATCTCACAGAGTTACATCTTTCCCTTCAAGAAGCCTTTCGCTAAGGCTGTTCTTGTGGAATTGGCAAAGGGATATTTGGAAGCCCCTAGAGGGCTATGGTGAAAAAGGAAATATCTTCCGTTCAAAACTGAAAACAAGCTTTCTGAGAAACTGCTCCGTGTTCTGTTAATTCATCTCACAGAGTTACATCTTTCCCTTCAAGAAGCCTTTCGCTAAGGCTGTTCTTGTGGAATTGGCAAAGGGATATTTGGAAGCCCATAGAGGGCTATGGTGAAAAAGGAAATATCTTCCGTTCAACACTGGAAAGAAGCTTTCTGAGAAACTGCTCCGTGTTCTGTTAATTCATCTCACAGAGTTACATCTTTCCCTTCAAGAAGCCTTTCGCTAAGGCTGTTCTTGTGGAATTGGCAAAGGGATATTTGGAAGCCCATAGAGGGCTACGGTGAAAAAGGAAATATCTTCCGTTCAACACTGGAAAGAAGCTTTCTGAGAAACTGCTCTGTGTTCTGTTAATTCATCACACAGAGTTACATCATTCCCTTCAAGAAGCCTTTCGCTAAGGCTGTTCTTGTGGAATTGGCAAAGGGATATTTGTAATCCCATAGAGTGCTATGGTGAAAAAGGAAATATCTTCCGTTCCAAACTGGAAAGAAGCTTTGTGAGAAACTGCTCTGTGTTCTGTTAATTAATCTCACAGAGTTACATCTTTCCCTTCAAGAAGCCTTTCGCTACGGCTGTTCTTGTGGAATTGGCAAAGGGATATTTGGAAGCCCCTAGAGGGCAATGGTGAAAAAGGAAATATCTTCCGTTCAAAACTGAAAACAAGCTTTCTGATAAACTGCTCCGTGTTCTGTTAATTCATCTCACAGAGTTACATCTTTCCCTTCAAGAAGCCTTTCGCTAAGGCTGTTCTTGTGGAATTGGCAAAGGGATATTTGGAAGCCCATAGAGGGCTATGGTGAAAAAGGAAATATCTTCCGTTCAACACTGGAAAGAAGCTTTCTCAGAAACTGCTCCGTGTTCTGTTAATTCATCTCACATAGTTACATCTTTCCCTTCAAGAAGGCTTTCGCTAAGGCTGTTCTTGTGGAATTGGCAAAGGGATATTTGGAAGCCTATAGAGGGCTATGGTGAAAAAGGAAATATCTTCCGTTCCAAACTGGAAACAAGCTTTCTGAGAAACTGCTCCGTGTTCTGTTAATTCATCTCACAGAGTTACATCTTTCCCTTCAAGAAGCCTTTCGCTAAGGCTGTTCTTGTGGAATTGGCAAAGGGATATTTGGAAGCCCATAGAGGGCTATGGTGAAAAAGGAAATATCTTCCGTTCAAAACTGGAAAGAAGCTTTCTGAGAAACTGCTCTGTGTTCTGTTAATTCATCTCACAGAGTTACATCTTTCCCTTCAAGAAGCCTTTCGCTAAGGCTGTTCCTGTGGAATTGGCAAAGGGATATTTGGAAGCCCATAGAGGGCTATGGTGAAAAAGGAAATATCTTCCGTTCAACACTGGAAAGAAGCTTTCTGAGAAACTGCTCTGTGTTCTGTTAATTCATCTCACAGAGTTACATCATTCCCTTCAAGAAGCCTTTCGCTAAGGCTGTTCTTGTGGAATTGGTAAAGGGATATTTGGTATCCCATAGAGTGCTATGGTGAAAAAGGAAATATCTTCCGTTCCAAACTGGAAAGAAGCTTTCTGAGAAACCTCTCTGTGTTCTGTTAATTCATCTCACAGAGTTACATCTTTCCCTTCAAGAAGCCTTTCGCTAAGGCTGTTCTTGTGGAATTGGCAAAGGGATATTTGAAAGCCCATAGAGGGCTATGGTGAAAAAGGAAATATCTTCCGTTCAAAACTGGAAAGATGCTTTCTGAGAAACTGCTCCGTGTTCTGTTAATTCATCTCACAGAGTTACATCTTTCCCTTCAAGAAGCCTTTCGCTAAGTCTGTTCTTCTGGAATTGGAAAAGGGATATTTGGAAGCCTATAGAGGGCTATGGTGAAAAAGGAAATATCTTCAGTTCCAAACTGGAAACAAGCTTTCTGAGAAACTGCTCCGTGTTCTGTTAATTCATCCCACAGAGTTACATCTTTCCCTTCAAGAAGCCTTTCGCTAAGGCTGTTCTTGTGGAATTGGCAAAGGGATATTTGGAAGCCCATACAGGGCTATGGTGAAAAAGGAAATATCTTCCGTTCAACACTGGAAAGAAGCTTTCTGAGAAACCTCTCTGTGTTCTGTTAATTCATCTCACAGAGTTACATCTTTCCCTTCAAGAAGCCTTTCGCTAAGGCTGTTCTTGTGGAATTGGCAAAGGGATATTTGGAAGCCCACAGAGGGCTATGGTGAAAAAGGAAATATCTTCCGTGGAAAACTGGAAAGAAGCTTTCTGAGAAACTGCTCTGTGTTCTGTTAATTCATCCCACAGAGTTACATCTTTCAGTTCAAGAAGCCTTTCGCTAAGGCTGTTCTTGTGGAATTGGCAAAGTGATACTTGGAAGCCCATTGAGGGCTATGGTGAAAACGGAAATATATTCCGTTCAAAACTCAAAAGAAGCATTTTGAGAAACAGCTCTCTGTTCTCTTAATTCATCTCACGGAGTTACATCTTTCCCTCAAGAAGCCTTTCGCTAAGTCTGTTCTTGTGGAATTGGCAAAGGGATATTTGGAAGCCCATAGAGGGCTATGGTGAAAAAGGAAATATCTTCCGTTCAAAACTGGAAGGAAGCTTTCTGAGAAACTGCTCTGTGGTCTGTTAATTCATCTAACAGAGTTACCTCTTTCCATTCAAGAAGCCTTTCGCTAAGGCTGTTCTTGTGGAATTGGCAAAGGGATATTTGGAAGCCCGTAGAGGGCTGTGATGAAAAAGGAAATATCTTCCTTTCAAAACTGGAAAGAAGCTTTCTGAGAAACTGCTCTGTGTTCTCTTAATTCATCTCACAGAGTTACATCTTTCCATTCAAGAAGCCTTTCGCTAAGGCTGTTCTTGTGGAATTAGCAAAGGGATATTTGGAAGCCCGTAGAGGGCTATGGTGAAAAAGAAAATATCTTCCGTTCAAAACTGGAAAGAAGCTTTCTGAGAAACTGCTCTGTGTTCTGTTAATTCATCTCACAGAGTTACATCTTTCCCTTCCAGAAGCCTTTCGCTAAGACTGTTTTTGTGGAATTGGCAAAGGGATATTTGGAAGCCCATAGAGGGCTATGGTGAAAAAGGAAATATCTTCCGTTCAAAACTGGAAAGAAGCTTTCTGTGTAACCGGTCTGTGTTCTGTTAATTCATCTCAAAGAGTTACATGTTTCCCTTAAAGAAGCCTTTCGCTACGGCTGTTCTTGTGGAATTGGCAAAGTGATATTTGGAAGCCCATAGAGGGCTATGGTGAAAAAGGAAATATCTTCCGTTCAAAACTGGAAAGAAGCTTTCTGAGAAACTGCTCTGTGTTCTGTTAATTCATCTCACAGAGTTACATCTTTCCCTTCAAGAAGCCTTTCGCTAAGGCTGTTCTTGTGGAATTGGCAAAGGGATATTTGGAAGCCTATAGAGGGCTATGGTGAAAAAGGAAATATCTTCCATTCCAAACTGGAAACAAGCTTTCTGAGAAACTGCTCCGTGTTCTGTTAATTCATCTCACAGAGTTACATCTTTCCCTTCAAGAAGCCTTTCGCTAAGGCTGTTCTTGTGGAATTGTCAAAGGGATATTTGGAAGCCCATAGAGGGCTATGGTGAAAAAGGAAATATCTTCCGTTCAAAACTGGAAAGAAGCTTTCTGAGAAACTGCTCTGTGTTCTGTAAATTCATCGCGCAGAGTTACATCTTTCCCTTCAAGAAGCCTTTCGCTAAGGCTGTTCTTGTGGAATTGGCAAAGGGATATTTGGACGCCCATAGAGGGCTATGGTGAAAAAGGAAATATCTTCCGTTCAAAACTGGAAAGAAGCTTTCTGAGAAACTGCTCTGTGTTCTGTTAATTCATCTCACAGAGTTACATCTTTCCCTTCAAGAAGCCTTTCGCTAAAGCTGTTCTTGTGGAATTGGCAAAGGGATATTTGGAAGCCCATAGAGGGCTATGGTGAAAAAGGTAATATCTTCCGTTCAAAACTGGAAAGAAGCTTTCTGAGAAACTGCTCTGTGTTCTGGTAATTCATCTCACAGAGTTACATCTTTCCCTTCAAGAAGCCTTTCGCTAAGGCTGTTCTTGTGGAATTGGCAAAGGGATATTTGGAAGCCCATAGAGGGCTATGGTGAAAAAGGAAATATCTTCCGTTCAACACTGGAAAGATGCTTTCTGAGAAACTGCTCTGTGTTCTGTTAATTCATCTCACAGAGTTACATCTTTCCCTTCAGGAAGCCTTTCGCTAAGGCTGTTCTTGTGGAATTGGCAAAGGGATATTTGGAAGCCCGTAGAGGGCTGTGATGAAAAAGGAAATATCTTCCGTTCAAAACTGGAAAGAAGCTTTCTGAGAAACTGCTCTGTGTTCTCTTAATTCATCTCACAGAGTTACATCTTTCCATTCAAGATGCCTTTCGCTAAGGCTGTTCTTGTGGAATTGGCAAAGGGATATTTGGAAGCCCGTAGAGGGCTATGGTGAAAAAGAAAATATCTTCCGTTCAAAACTGGAAAGAAGCTTTCTGAGAAACTGCTCTGTGTTCTGTTAATTCATCTCACAGAGTTACATGTTTCCCTTAAAGAAGCCTTTCGCTACGGCTGTTCTTGTGGAATTGGCAAAGTGATATTTGGAAGCCCATAGAGGGCTATGGTGAAAAAGGAAATATCTTCCGTTCAAAACTGGAAAGAAGCTTTCTGAGAAACTGCTCTGTGTTCTGTTAATTCATCTCAGAGAGTTACATGTTTCCCTTCAAGAAGCCTTTCGCTAAGGCTGTTCTTGTGGAATTGGCAAATGGATATTTGGAAGCCCATAGAGGGCTATGGTGAAAAAGGAAATATCTTCCGTTCAAAACTGGAAAGAAGCTTTCTGAGAAACTGCTCTGTGTTCTGTTAATTCATCTCACAGAGTTACATCTTTCCCTTCAAGAAGCCTGTCGCTAAGGCTGTTCTTGTGGAATTGGCAAAGGGATATTTGGAAGCCCATAGAGGGCTATGGTGAAAAAGGAAATATCTTTCGTTCAAAACTGGAGTGAAGCTTTCTGAGAAACTGCTCTGTGTTCTGTTAATTCATCTCACAGAGTTACATCTTCCCCTTCAAGAAGCCTTTCGCTAAGGCTCTCCTTGTGGAATTGGCAAAGGGATATTTGGAATCCCATAGAGGGCTATGGTGAAAAAGGAAATATCTTCCGTTCCAAACTGGAAAGAAGCTTTGTGAGAAACTGCTCTGTGTTCTGTTAATTCATCTCACAGAGTTACATCTTTCCCTTCAAGAAGCCTTTCGCTAAGGCTGTTCTTGTGGAATTGGCAAAGGGATATTTGGAAGCCCCCAGAGGGCAATGGTGAAAAAGGAAATATCTTCCGTTCAAAACTGAAAACAAGCTTTCTGAGAAACTGCTCCGTGTTCTGTTAATTCATCTCACAGAGTTTCATCTTTCCCTTCAAGAAGCCTTTCGCTAAGGCTGTTCTTGTGGAATTGGCAAAGGGATATTTGGAAGCCCATAGAGGGCTATGGTGAAAAAGGAAATATCTTCCGTTCAACACTGGAAAGAAGCTTTCTGAGAAACTGCTCCGTGTTCTGTTAATTCATCTCACAGAGTTACATCTTTCCCTTCAAGAAGCCTTTCGCTAAGGCTGTTCTTGTGGAATTGGCAAAGGGATATTTGGAAGCCTATAGAGGGCTATGGTGAAAAAGGAAATATCTTCCGTTCCAAACTGGAAACAAGCTTTCTGAGAAACTGCTCCGTGTTCTGTTAATTCATCTCACAGAGTTACATCTTTCCCTTCAAGAAGCCTTTCGCTAAGGCTGTTCTTGTGGAATTGGCAAAGGGATATTTGGAAGCCCATAGAGGGCTATGGTGAAAAAGGAAATATCTTCCGTTCAAAACTGGAAAGAAGCTTTCTGAGAAACTGCTCTGTGTTCTGTTAATTCATCTCACAGAGTTACATCTTTCCCTTCAAGAAGCCTTTCGCTAAGGCTGTTCTTGTGGAATTGGCAAAGGGATATTTGAAAGCACATAGAGGGCTATGGTGAAAAAGGAAATATCTTCCGTTCAAAACTGGAAAGATGCTTTCTGAGAAACTGCTCCGTGTTCTGTTAATTCATCTCACAGAGTTACATCTTTCCCTTCAAGAAGCCTTTCGCTAAGGCTGTTCTTGTGTAATTGGCAAAGGGATATTTGGAAGCCCATAGAGGGCTATGGAGAAAAAGGAAATATCTTCCGTTCAACACTGGAAAGAAGCTTTCTGAGAAACTGCTCCGTGTTCTGTTAATTCATCTCACAGAGTTACATCTTTCCCTTCAAGAAGCCTTTCGCTAAGGCTGTTCTTGTGGAATTGGAAAAGGGATATTTGGAAGCCCATAGAGGGCTATGGTGAAAAAGGAAATATCTTCCGTTCAAAACTGGAAAGAAGCTTTCTGAGAAACTGCTCTGTGTTCTGTTAATTCATCTCACAGAGTTACATCTTTCCCTTCAAGAAGCCTTTCGCTAAGGCTGTTCTTGTGGAATTGGAAAAGGGATATTTGGAAGCCCATAGAGGGCTATGGTGAAAAACGAAATATCTTCCGTTCAACACTGGAAAGAAGCTTTATGAGAAACTGCTCTGTGTTCTGTTAATTCATCTCACAGAGTTACATCATTCCCTTCAAGAAGCCTTTCGCTAAGGCTGTTCTTGTGGAATTGGCAAAGGGATATTTGGTATCCCATAGAGTGCTATGGTGAAAAAGGAAATATCTTCCGTTCCAAACTGGAAAGAAGCTTTGTGAGAAACTGCTCTGTGTTCTGTTAATTCATCTCACAGAGTTACATCTTTCCCTTCAAGAAGCCTTTCGCTAAGGCTGTTCTTGTGGAATTGGCAAAGGGATATTTGGAAGCCCCTAGAGGGCTATGGTGAAAAAGGAAATATCTTCCGTTCAAACCTGAAAACAAGCTTTCTGAGAAACTGCTCCGTGTTCTGTTAATTCATCTCACAGAGTTACATCTTTCCCTTCAAAAAGCCTTTCGCTAAGGCTGTTCTTGTGGAATTGGCAAAGGGATATTTGGAAGCCCATACAGGGCTATGGTGAAAAAGGAAATAACTTCCGTTCAACACAGGAAAGAAGCTTTCTGAGAAACCTCTCTGTGTTCTGTTAATTCATCTCACAGAGTTACATCTTTCCCTTCAAGAAGCCTTTCGCTAAGGCTGTTCTTGTGGAATTGGCAAAGGGATATTTGGAAGCCCACAGAGGGCTATGGTGAAAAAGGAAATATCTTCCGAGGAAAACTGGAAAGAAGCTTTCTGAGAAACTGCTCTGTGTTCTGTTAATTCATCCCACAGAGTTACATCTTTCCCTTCAAGAAGCCTTTCGCTAAGGCTGTTCTTGTGGAATTGGCAAAGTGAAACTTGGAAGCCCATTGAGGGCTATAGTGAAAACGGAAATATATTCCGTTCAAAACTCGAAAGAAGCATTTTGAGAAACAGCTCTCTGTTCTCTTAATTCATCTCACGGAGTTACATCTTTCCCTTCAAGAAGCCTTTCGCTAAGTCTGTTCTTGTGGAATTGGCAAAGGGATATTTGGAAGCCCGTAGAGGGCTGTGATGAAAAAGGAAATATCTTCCGTTCAAAACTGGAAAGAAGCTTTCTGAGAAACTGCTCTGTGTTCTCTTAATTCATCTCACAGAGTTACATCTTTCCATTCAAGAAGCCTTTCGCTAAGGCTGTTCTTGTGGAATTGGCAAAGGGATATTTGGAAGCCCGTAGAGGGCTATGGTGAAAAAGAAAATATCTTAAGTTCAAAACTGGAAAGAAGCTTTCTGAGAAACTGCTCTGTGTTCTGGTAATTCATCTCACAGAGTTACATCTTTCCCTTCAAGAAGCCTTTCGCTAAGGCTGTTCTTGTGGAATTGGCAAAGGGATATTTGGAAGCCCATAGAGGGCTATGGTGAAAAAGGAAATATCTTCCGTTCAACACTGGAAAGATGCTTTCTGAGAAACTGCTCTGTGTTCTGTTAATTCATCTCACAGAGTTACATCTTTCCCTTCAGGAAGCCTTTCGCTAAGGCTGTTCTTGTGGAATTGGCAAAGGGATATTTGGAAGCCCATAGAGGGCTATGGAGAAAAAGGAAATATCTTCCGTTCAACACTGGAAAGAAGCTTTCTGAGAAACTGCTCCGTGTTCTGTTAATTCATCTCACAGAGTTACATCTTTCCCTTCAAGAAGCCTTTCGGTAAAGCTGTTCTTATGGAATTGGCAAAGGGATATTTGGAAGCCCATAGAGGGCTATGGTGAAAAAGGTAATATCTTCCGTTCAAAACTGGAAAGAAGCTTTCTGAGAAACTGCTCTGTGTTCTGGTAATTCATCTCACAGAGTTACATCTTTCCCTTCAAGAAGCCTTTCCCTAAGGCTGTTCTTGTGGAATTGGCAAAGGGATATCTGGAAGCCCATAGAAGGCTATGGTGAAAAAGGAAATATCTTCCGTTCAACACTGGAAAGAAGCTTCCTGAGAAACTGCTCTGTGTTCTGTTAATTCATCTCACAGAGTTACATCTTTCCCTTCAAGAAGCCTTTCGCTAAGGCTGTTCTTGTGGAATTGGCAAAGTGATATTTGGAAGCCCATAGAGGGCTATGGTGAAAAAGGAAATATCTTCCGTTGAAAACTGGAAAGAAGCTTTCTGAGAAACTGCTCTGTGTTCTGTTAATTCATCCCACAGAGTTACATCTTTCCCTTCAAGAAGCCTTTCGCTAAGGCTGTTCTTGTGTAATTGGCAAAGTGATACTTGGAAGCCCATAGAGGGCTATGGTGAAAACGGAAATATATTCCGTTCAAAACTCGAAAGAAGCATTTTGAGAAACAGCTCTGTGTTCTCTTAATTCATCTCACGGAGTTACATGTTTCCCTTCAAGAAGCCTTTCGCTAAGTCTGTTCTTGTGGAATTGGCAAAGGGATATTTGGAAGCCCATAGAGGGCTATGGTGAAAAAGGAAATATCTTCCGTTCAAAACTGGAAGGAAGCTTTCGGAGAAACTGCTCTGTGGTCTGTTAATTCATCTAACAGAGTTACCTCTTTCCATTCAAGAAGCCTTTCGCTAAGGCTGTTCTTGTGGAATTGGCAAAGGGATATTTGGAAGCCCGTAGAGGGCTGTGATGAAAAAGGAAATATCTTCCGTTCAAAACTGGAAAGAAGCTTTCTGAGAAACTGCTCTGTGTTCTCTTAATTCATCTCACAGAGTTACATCTTTCCATTCAAGAAGCCTTTCGCTAAGGCTGTTCTTGTGGAATTGGCAAAGGGATATTTGGAAGCCCGTAGAGGGCTATGGTGAAAAAGAAAATATCTTCCGTTCAAAACTGGAAAGAAGCTTTCTGAGAAACTGCTCTGTGTTCTGTTAATTCATCTCACAGAGTTACATGTTTCCCTTAAAGAAGCCTTTCGCTACGGCTGTTCTTGTGGAATTGGCAAAGTGATATTTGGAAGCCCATAGAGGGCTATGGTGAAAAAGGAAATATCTTCCGTTCAAAACTGGAAAGAAGCTTTCTGAGAAACTGCTCTGTGTTCTGTTAATTCATCTCACAGAGTTACATGTTTCCCTTCAAGAAGCCTTTCGCTAAGGCTGTTCTTGTGGAATTGGCAAATGGATATTTGGAAGCCCATAGAGGGCTATGGTGAAAAAGGAAATATCTTCCGTTCAAAACTGGAAAGAAGCTTTCTGAGAAACTGCTCTGTGTTCTGTTAATTCATCTCACAGAGTTACATCTTTCCCTTCAAGAAGCCTGTCGCTAAGGCTGTTCTTGTGGAATTGGCAAAGGGATATTTGGAAGCCCATAGAGGGCTATGGTGAAAAAGGAAATATCTTTCGTTCAAAACTGGAGTGAAGCTTTCTGAGAAACTGCTCTGTGTTCTGTTAATTCATCTCACAGAGTTACATCTTCCCCTTCAAGAAGCCTTTCGCTAAGGCTCTCCTTGTGGAATTGGCAAAGGGATATTTGGAATCCCATAGAGGGCTATGGTGAAAAAGGAAATATCTTCCGTTCAACACTGGAAAGAAGCTTTCTGAGAAACTGCTCTGTGTTCTGTTAATTCATCACACAGAGTTACATCATTCCCTTCAAGAAGCCTTTCGCTGAGGCTGTTCTTGTGGAATTGGCAAAGGGATATTTGGAATCCCATAGAGTGCTATGGTGAAAAAGGAAATATCTTCCGTTCCAAACTGGAAAGAAGCTTTGTGAGAAACTGCTCTGTGTTCTGTTAATTCATCTCACAGAGTTACATCTTTCCCTTCAAGAAGCCTTTCGCTAAGGCTGTTCTTGTGGAATTGGCAAAGGGATATTTGGAAGCCCCCAGAGGGCAATGGTGAAAAAGGAAATATCTTCCGTTCAAAACTGAAAACAAGCTTTCTGAGAAACTGCTCCGTGTTCTGTTAATTCATCTCACAGAGTTACATCTTTCCCTTAAAGAAGCCTTTCGCTAAGGCTGTTCTTGTGGAATTGGCAAAGGGATATTTGGAAGCCCATAGAGGGCTATGGTGAAAAAGGAAATATCTTCCGTTCAACACTGGAAAGAAGCTTTCTGAGAAACTGCTCCGTGTTCTGTTAATTCATCTCACAGAGTTACATCTTTCCCTTCAAGAAGCCTTTCGCTAAGGCTGTTCTTGTGGAATTGGCAAAGGGATATTTGGAAGCCTATAGAGGGCTATGGTGAAAAAGGAAATATCTTCCGTTCCAAACTGGAAACAAGCTTTCTGAGAAACTGCTCCGTGTTCTGTTAATTCATCTCACAGAGTTACATCTTTCCCTTCAAGAAGCCTTTCGCTAAGGCTGTTCTTGTGGAATTGGCAAAGGGATATTTGGAAGCCCATAGAGGGCTATGGTGAAAAAGGAAATATCTTCCGTTCAAAACTGGAAAGAAGCTTTCTGAGAAACTGCTCTGTGTTCTGTTAATTCATCTCACAGAGTTACATCTTTCCCTTCAAGAAGCCTTTCGCTAAGGCTGTTCTTGTGGAATTGGCAAAGGGATATTTGAAAGCACATAGAGGGCTATGGTGAAAAAGGAAATATCTTCCGTTCAAAACTGGAAAGATGCTTTCTGAGAAACTGCTCCGTGTTCTGTTAATTCATCTCACAGAGTTACATCTTTCCCTTCAAGAAGCCTTTCGCTAAGGCTGTTCTTGTGGAATTGGCAAAGGGATATTTGGAAGCCCATAGAGGGCTATGGAGAAAAAGGAAATATCTTCCGTTCAACACTGGAAAGAAGCTTTCTGAGAAACTGCTCCGTGTTCTGTTAATTCATCTCACAGAGTTACATCTTTCCCTTCAAGAAGCCTTTCGCTAAGGCTGTTCTTGTGGAATTGGAAAAGGGATATTTGGAAGCCCATAGAGGGCTATGGTGAAAAAGGAAATATCTTCCGTTCAAAACTGGAAAGAAGCTTTCTGAGAAACTGCTCTGTGTTCTGTTAATTCATCTCACAGAGTTACATCTTTCCCTTCACGAAGCCTTTCGCTAAGGCTGTTCTTGTGGAATTGGAAAAGGGATATTTGGAAGCCCATAGAGGGCTATGGTGAAAAAGGAAATATCTTCCGTTCAACACTGGAAAGAAGCTTTATGAGAAACTGCTCTGTGTTCTGTTAATTCATCTCACAGAGTTACATCATTCCCTTCAAGAAGCCTTTCGCTAAGGCTGTTCTTGTGGAATTGGCAAAGGGATATTTGGTATCCCATAGAGTGCTATGGTGAAAAAGGAAATATCTTCCGTTCCAAACTGGAAAGAAGCTTTGTGAGAAACTGCTCTGCGTTCTGTTAATTCATCTCACAGAGTTACATCTTTCCCTTCAAGAAGCCTTTCGCTAAGGCTGTTCTTGTGGAATTGGCAAAGGGATATTTGGAAGCCCCTAGAGGGCTATGGTGAAAAAGGAAATATCTTCCGTTCAAACCTGAAAACAAGCTTTCTGAGAAACTGCTCCGTGTTCTGTTAATTCATCTCACAGAGTTACATCTTTCCCTGCAAGAAGCCTTTCGCTAAGGCTGTTCTTGTGGAATTGGCAAAGGGATATTTGGAAGCCAATAGAGGGCTATGGTGAAAAAGGAAATATCTTCCTTTCAACACTGGAAAGAAGCTTTCTGAGAAACTGCTCCGCGTTCTGTTAATTCATCTCACAGAGTTACATCTTTCCCTTCAAGAAGCCTTTCGCTAAGGCTGTTCTTGTGGAATTGGGAAAGGGATATTTGGAAGCCTATAGAGGGCTATGGTGAAAAAGGAAATATCTTCCGTTCCAAACTGGAAACAAGCTTTCTGAGAAACTGCTCCGTGTGCTGTTAATTCATCTCACAGAGTTACATCTTTCCCTTCAAGAAGCCTTTCGCTAAGGCTGTTCTTGTGGAATTGGCAAAGGGATATTTGGAAGCCCATAGAGGGCTATGGTGAAAAAGGAAATATCTTCCGTTCAAAACTGGAAAGAAGCTTTCTGAGAAACTGCTCTGTGTTCTGTTAATTCATCTCACAGAGTTACATCTTTCCCTTCAAGAAGTCTTTCGCTAAGGCTGTTCTTGTGGAATTGGCAAAGGGATATTTGAAAGCCCATAGAGGGCTATGGTGAAAAAGGAAATATCTTCCGTTCAAAACTGGAAAGATGCTTTCTGAGAAACGGCTCCGTGTTCTGTTAATTCATCTCACAGAGTTACATCTTTCCCTTCAAGAAGCCTTTCGCTAAGTCTGTTCTTGTGGAATTGGAAAAGGGATATTTGGAAGCCTATAGAGGGCTATGGTGAAAAAGGAAATATCGTCAGTTCCAAACTGGAAACAAGCTTTCTGAGAAACTGCTCCGTGTTCTGTTAATTCATCCCACAGAGTTACATCTTTCCCTTCAAGAAGCCTTTCGCTAAGGCTGTTCTTGTGTAATTGGCAAAGTGATACTTGGAAGCCCATAGAGGGCTATAGTGAAAACGGAAATATATTCCGTTCAAAACTCGAAAGAAGCATTTTGAGAAATAGCTCTGTGTTCTCTTAATTCATCTCATGGAGTTACATCTTTCCCTTCAAGAAGCCTTTCGCTAAGTCTGTTCTTGTGGAAGTGACAAAGGGATATTTGGAAGCCAATAGAGGGCTATGGTGAAAAAGGAAATATCTTCCGTTCAAAACTGGAAGGAAGCTTTCTGAGAAACTGCTCTGTGGTCTGTTAATTCATCTAACAGAGTTAGCTCTTTCCATTCAAGAAGCCTTTCGCTAAGGCTGTTCTTGTGGAATTGGCAAAGGGATATTTGGAAGCCCGTAGAGGGCTGTGATGAAAAAGGAAATATCTTCCGTTCAAAACTGGAAAGAAGCTTTCTGAGAAACTGCTCTGTGTTCTCTTAATTCATCTCACAGAGTTACATCTTTCCATTCAAGAAGCCTTTCGCTAAGGCTGTTCTTGTGGAATTGGCAAAGGGATATTTGGAAGCCCGTAGAGGGATACGGTGAAAAAGAAAATATCTTCCGTTCAAAACTGGAAAGAAGCTTTCTGAGAAACTGCTCTGTGTTCTGTTAATTCATCTCACAGAGTTACATCTTTCCCTTCCAGAAGCCTTTCGCTAAGACTGTTCTTGTGGAATTGGCAAAGGGATATTTGGAAGCCCATAGAGGGCTATGGTGAAAAAGGAAATATCTTCCGTTCAAAACTGGAAAGAAGCTTTCTGAGTAACCGGTCTGTGTTCTGTTAATTCATCTCACAGAGTTACATGTTTCCCTTAAAGAAGCCTTTCGCTACGGCTGTTCTTGTGGAATTGGCAAAGTGATATTTGGAAGCCCATAGAGGGCTATGGTGAAAAAGGAAATATCTTCCGTTCAAAACTGGAAAGAAGCTTTCTGAGAAAATGCTCTGTGTTCTGTTAATTCATCTCACAGAGTTACATGTTTCCCTTCAAGAAGCCTTTCGCTAAGGCTGTTCTTGTGGAATTGGCAAATGGATATTTGGAAGCCCATAGAGGGCTATGGTGAAAAAGGAAATATCTTCCGTTCAAAACTGGAAAGAAGCTTTCTGAGAAACTGCTCTGTGTTCTGTTAATTCATCTCACAGAGTTACATCTTTCCCTTCAAGAAGCCTTTCGCTAAGGCTGTTCTTGTGGAATTGGCAAAGGGATATTTGGAAGCCCATAGAGGGCTATGGTGAAAAAAGGAAATATCTTTCGTTCAAAACTGGAGAGAAGCTTTCTGAGAAACTGCTCTGTGTTCTGTTAATTCATCTCACAGAGTTACATCTTTCCCTTCAAGAAGCCTTTCGCTAAGGCTGTTCTTGTGGAATTGGCAAAGGGATATTTGGAAGCCCATAGAGGGCTATGGTGAAAAAGGAAATATCTTCCGTTCAACACTGGAAAGAAGCTTTCTGAGAAACTGCTCTGTGTTCTGTTAATTCATCTCACAGAGTTACATCTTTCCCTTCAAGAAGTCTTTCGCTAAGGCTGTTCTTGTGGAATTGGCAAAGGGATATTTGGAATCCCATAGAGTGCTATGGTGATAAAGGAAATATCTTCCGTTCCAAACTGGAAAGAAGCTTTGTGAGAAACTGCTCTGTGTTCTGTTAATTCATCTCACAGAGTTACATCTTTCCCTTCAAGAAGCCTTTCGCTAAGGCTGTTCTTGTGGAATTGGCAAAGGGATATTTGGAAGCCCCTAGAGGGCTATGGTGAAAAAGGAAATATCTTCCGTTAAAAACTGAAAACAAGCTTTCGGAGAAACTGCTCCGTGTTCTGTTAATTCATCTCACAGGGTTACATCTTTCCGTTCAAGAAGCCTTTCGCTACTGCTGTTCTTGTGGAATTGGCAAAGGGATATTTGGAAGCCCATAGAGGGCTATGGTGAAAAAGGAAATATCTTCCGTTCAAAACTGGAAAGAAGCTTTCTGAGAAACCTCTCTGTGTTCTTCTAATTCATCTCACAGAGTTACATCTTTCCCTTCAAGAAGCCTTTCGCTAAGGCTGTTCTTGTGGAATTGGAAAAGGGATATTTAGAAGCCCCTAGAGAGCTATGGTGAAAAAGGAAATATCTTCCGTTCAAAACTGGAAAGAAGCTTTCTGAGGAACTGCTCTGTGTTCCGTTAATTCATCTCACAGAGATACATCTTTCCCTTCAAGAAGCCTTTCGCTAAGGCTGTTCTTGTGGAATTGGCAAGGGGATATTTGGAAGCCCATAGAGGGCTATGGTGAAAAAGGAAATATCTTCCGTTCAACACTGGAAAGAAGCTTTCTGACAAACTGCTCCGTGTTCTGTTAATTCATCTCACAGAGTTACATCTTTCCCTTCAAGAAGCCTTTCGCTAGGGCTGTTCTTGTGGAATTGGCAAAGGGATATTTGGAAGCCTATAGAGGGCTATGGTGAAAAAGGAAATATCTTCCGTTCAAAACTGGAAGGAAGCTTTCTGAGAAACTACTCTGTTGTCTGTTAATTCATCTAACAGAGTTAGCTCTTTCCATTCAAGAAGCCTTTCGCTAAGGCTGTTCTTGTGGAATTGGCAAAGGGATATTTGGAAGCCCGTAGAGGGCTGTGATGAAAAAGGAAATATCTTCCGTTCAACACTGGAAAGAAGCTTTCTGACAAACTGCTCCGTGTTCTGTTAATTCATCTCACAGAGTTACATCTTTCCCTTCCAGAAGCCTTTCGCTAAGACTGTTTTTGTGGAATTGGCAAAGGGATATTTGGAAGCCCATAGAGGGCTATGGTGAAAAAGGAAATATCTTCCGTTCAAAACTGGAAAGAAGCTTTCTGAGTAACCGGTCTGTGTTCTGTTAATTCATCTCACAGAGTTACATCTTTCCCTTCAAGAAGCCTTTCGCTACGGCTGTTCTTGTGGAATTGGCAAAGTGATATTTGGAAGCCCATAGAGGGCTATGGTGAAAAAGGAAATATCTTCCGTTCAAAACTGGAAAGAAGCTTTCTGAGAAACTGCTCTGTGTTCTGTTAATTCATCTCACAGAGTTACATCTTTCCCTTCAAGAAGCCTTTCGCTAAGGCTGTTCTTGTGGAATTGGAAAAGGGATATTTGGAAGCCTATAGAGGGCTATGGTGAAAAAGGAAATATATTCCATTCCAAACTGGAAACAAGCTTTCTGAGGAACTGCTCCGTGTTCTGTTAATTCATCTCACAGAGTAACATCTTTCCCTTCAAGAAGCCTTTCGCTAAGGCTGTTCTTGTGGAATTGGCAAAGGGATATTTGGAAGCCCATAGAGGGCTATGGTGAAAAAGGAAATATCTTCCGTTCAAAACTGGAAAGAAGCTTTCTGAGAAACTGCTCTGTGTTCTGGTAATTCATCTCACAGAGTTACATCTTTCCCTTCAAGAAGCCTTTCGCTAAGGCTGTTCTTGTGGAATTGGCAAAGTGATATTTGGAAGCCCGTAGAGGGCTATGGTGAAAAACGAAATATCTTCCGTTGAAAACTGGAAAGAAGCTTTCTGAGAAACTGCTCTGTGTTCTGTTAATTCATCCCACAGAGTTACATCTTTCCCTTCAAGAAGCCTTTCGCTAAGGCTGTTCTTGTGTAATTGGCAAAGTGATACTTGGAAGCCCATAGAGGGCTATAGTGAAAACGGAGATATATTCCGTTCAAAACTCGAAAGAAGCATTTTGAGAAACAGCTCTGTGTTCTCTTAATTCATCTCATGGAGTTACATCTTTCCCTTCAAGAAGCCTTTCGCTAAGTCTGTTCTTGTGGAATTGGCAAAGGGATATTTGGAAACCCTTAGAGGGCTATGGTGAAAAAGGAAATATCTTCCGTTCAAAACTGGAAGGAAGCTTTCTGAGAAACAGCTCTGTGGTCTGTTAATTCATCTAACAGAGTTAGCTCTTTCCATTCAAGAAGCCTTTCGCTAAGGCTGTTCTTGTGGAATTGGCAAAGGGATATTTGGAAGCCCGTAGAGGGCTGTGATGAAAAAGGAAATATCTTCCATTCAAAACTGGAAAGAAGCTTTCTGAGAAACTGCTCTGTGTTCTCTTAATTCATCTCACAGAGTTACATCTTTCCATTCAAGAAGCCTTTCGCTAAGGCTGTTCTTGTGGAATTGGCAAAGGGATATTTGGAAGCCCATAGAGGGCTATGGTGAAAAAGGAAATATCTTCCGTTCAAAACTGGAAAGAAGCTTTCTGAGAAAATGCTCTGTGTTCTGTTAATTCATCTCACAGAGTTACATGTTTCCCTTCAAGAAGCCTTTCGCTAAGGCTGTTCTTGTGGAATTGGCAAATGGATATTTGGAAGCCCATAGAGGGCTATGGTGAAAAAGGAAATATCTTCCGTTCAAAACTGGAAAGAAGCTTTCTGAGAAACTGCTCTGTGTTCTGTTAATTCATCTCACAGAGTTACATCTTTCCCTTCAAGAAGCCTTTCGCTAAGGCTGTTCTTGTGGAATTGGCAAAGGGATATTTGGAAGCCCATAGAGGGCTATGGTGAAAAAGGAAATATCTTTCGTTCAAAACTGGAGAGAAGCTTTCTGAGAAACTGCTCTGTGTTCTGTTAATTCATCTCACAGAGTTACATCTTTCCCTTCAAGAAGCCTTTCGCTAAGGCTGTTCTTGTGGAATTGACAAAGGGATATTTGGAAGCCCATAGAGGGCTATGGTGAAAAAGGAAATATCTTCCGTTCAACACTGGAAAGAAGCTTTCTGAGAAACTGCTCTGTGTTCTGTTAATTCATCTCACAGAGTTACATCTTTCCCTTCAAGAAGTCTTTCGCTAAGGCTGTTCTTGTGGAATTGGCAAAGGGATATTTGGAATCCCATAGAGTGCTATGGCGATAAACGAAATATCTTCCGTTCCAAACTGGAAAGAAGCTTTGTGAGAAACTGCTCTGTGTTCTGTTAATTCATCTCACAGAGTTACATCTTTCCCTTCAAGAAGCCTTTCGCTAAGGCTGTTCTTGTGGAATTGGCAAAGGGATATTTGGAAGCCCCTAGAGGGCTATGGTGAAAAAGGAAATATCTTCCGTTCAAAACTGAAAACAAGCTTTCGGAGAAACTGCTCCGTGTTCTGTTAATTCATCTCACAGGGTTACATCTTTCCGTTCAAGAAGCCTTTCGCTACTGCTGTACTTGTGGAATTGGCAAAGGGATATTTGGAAGCCCATAGAGGGCTATGGTGAAAAAGGAAATATCTTCCGTTCAACACTGGAAAGAAGCTTTCTGACAAACTGCTCCGTGTTCTGTTAATTCATCTCACAGAGTTACATCTTTCCCTTCAAGAAGCCTTTCGCTAGGGCTGTTCTTGTGGAATTGGCAAAGGGATATTTGGAAGCCTATAGAGGGCTATGGTGAAAAAGGAAATATCTTCCGTTCCAAACTGGAAACAAGCTTTCTGAGAAACTGCTCCGTGTTCTGTTAATTCATCTCACAGAGTTACATCTTTCCCTTCAAGAAGCCTTTCGCTAAGGCTGTTCTTGTGGAATTGGCAAAGGGATATTTGGAAGCCCATAGAGGGCTATGGTGAAAAAGGAAATATCTTTCGTTCAAAACTGGAAAGAAGCTTTCTGAGAAACTGCTCTGTGTTCTGTTAATTGATCTCACAGAGTTACATCTTTCCCTTGAAGAAGCCTTTCGCTAAGGCTGTTCTTGTGGAATTGGAAAGGGATATTTGGAAGCCCCTAGAGGGCTATGGTGAAAAAGGAAATATCTTCCGTTCAACACTGGAAAGAAGCTTTCTGAGAAACCTCTCTGTGTTCTGTTAATTCATCTCACAGAGTTACATCTTTCCCTTCAAGAAGCCTTTCGCTAAGGCTGTTCTTGTGGAATTGGCAAAGTGATATTTGGAAGCCCATAGAGGGCTATGGTGAAAAAGGAAATATCTTCCGTTGAAAACTGGAAAGAAGCTTTCTGAGAAACTGCTCTGTGTTCTGTTAATTCATCCCACAGAGTTACATCTTTCCCTTCAAGAAGCCTTTCGCTAAGGCTGTTCTTGTGTAATTGGCAAAGTGATACTTGGAAGCCCATTGAGGGCTATGGTGAAAACGGAAATATATTCCGTTCAAAACTCGAAAGAAGCATTTTGAGAAACAGCTCTGTGTTCTCTTAATTCATCTCACGGAGTTACATCTTTCCCTTCAAGAAGCCTTTCGCTAAGTCTGTTCTTGTGGAATTGGCAAAGGGATATTTGGAAGCCCATAGAGGTCTATGGTGAAAAAGGAAATATCTTCCGTTCAAAACTGGAAGGAAGCTTTCTGAGAAACTGCTCTGCGTTCTGTTAATTAATCTAACAGAGTTACCTCTTTCCATTCAAGAAGACTTTCGCTAAGGCTGTTCTTGTGGAATTGGCAAAGGGATATTTGGAAGCCCGTAGAGGGCTGTGATGAAAAAGGAAATATCTTCCGTTCAAAACTGGAAAGAAGCTTTCTGAGAAACCGCTCTGTGTTCTCTTAATTCATCTCACAGAGTTACATCTTTCCATTCAAGAATCCTTTCGCTAAGGCTGTTCTTGTGGAATTGGCAAAGGGATATTTGGAAGCCCGTAGAGGGCTATGGTGAAAAAGAAAATATCTTCCGTTCAAAACTGGAAAGAAGCTTTCTGAGAAACTGCTCTGTGTTCTGTTAATTCATCTCACAGAGTTACATCTTTCCCTTCCAGAAGCCTTTCGCTAAGACTGTTCTTGTGGAATTGGCAAAGGGATATTTGGAAGCCCATAGAGGGCTATGGTGAAAAAGGAAATATCTTCCGTTCAAAACTGGAAAGAAGCTTTCTGAGTAACCGGTCTGTGTTCTGTTAATTCATCTCACAGAGTTACATCTTTCCCTTAAAGAAGCCTTTCGCTACGGCTGTTCTTGTGGAATTGGCAAAGTGATATTTGGAAGCCCATAGAGGGCTATGGTGAAAAAGGAAATATCTTCCGTTCAAAACTGGAAAGAAGCTTTCTGAGAAACTGCTCTGTGTTCTGTTAATTCATCTCACAGAGTTACATGTTTCCCTTCAGGAAGCCTTTCGCTAAGGCTGTTCTTGTGGAATTGGCAAATGGATATTTGGAAGCCCATAGAGGGCTATGGTGAAAAAGGAAATATCTTCCGTTCAAAACTGGAAAGAAGCTTTCTGAGAAACTGCTCTGTGTTCTGTTAATTCATCTCACAGAGTTACATCTTTCCCTTCAAGAAGCCTTTCGCTAAGGCTGTTCTTGTGGAATTGGAAAAGGGATATTTGGAAGCCTATAGAGGGCTATGGTGAAAAAGGAAATATATTCCATTCCAAATTGGAAACAAGCTTTCTGAGGAACTGCTCCGTGTTCTGTTAATTCATCTCACAGAGTAACATCTTTCCCTTCAAGAAGCCTTTCGCTAAGGCTGTTCTTGTGGAATTGGCAAAGGGATATTTGGAAGCCCATAGAGGGCTATGGTGAAAAAGGAAATATCTTCCGTTCAAAACTGGAAAGAAGCTTTCTGAGAAACTGCTCTGTGTTCTGGTAATTCATCTCACAGAGTTACATCTTTCCCTTCAAGAAGCCTTTCGCTAAGGCTGTTCTTGTGGAATTGGCAAAGTGATATTTGGAAGCCCATAGAGGGCTATGGTGAAAAACGAAATATCTTCCGTTGAAAACTGGAAAGAAGCTTTCTGAGAAACTGCTCTGTGTTCTGTTAATTCATCCCACAGAGTTACATCTTTCCCTTCAAGAAGCCTTTCGCTAAGGCTGTTCTTGTGTAATTGGCAAAGTGATACTTGGAAGCCCATAGAGGGCTATAGTGAAAACGGAGATATATTCCGTTCAAAACTCGAAAGAAGCATTTTGAGAAACAGCTCTGTGTTCTCTTAATTCATCTCATGGAGTTACATCTTTCCCTTCAAGAAGCCTTTCGCTAAGTCTGTTCTTGTGGAATTGGCAAAGGGATATTTGGAAGCCCATAGAGGGCTATGGTGAAAAAGGAAATATCTTCCGTTCAAAACTGGAAGGAAGCTTTCTGAGAAACAGCTCTGTGGTCTGTTAATTCATCTAACAGAGTTAGCTCTTTCCATTCAAGAAGCCTTTCGCTAAGGCTGTTCTTGTGGAATTGGCAAAGGGATATTTGGAAGCCCGTAGAGGGCTGTGATGAAAAAGGAAATATCTTCCATTCAAAACTGGAAAGAAGCTTTCTGAGAAACTGCTCTGTGTTCTCTTAATTCATCTCACAGAGTTACATCTTTCCATTCAAGAAGCCTTTCGCTAAGGCTGTTCTTGTGGAATTGGCAAAGGGATATTTGGAAGCCCATAGAGGGCTATGGTGAAAAATGAAATATCTTCCGTTCAAAACTGGAAAGAAGCTTTCTGAGAAAATGCTCTGTGTTCTGTTAATTCATCTCACAGAGTTACATGTTTCCCTTCAAGAAGCCTTTCGCTAAGGCTGTTCTTGTGGAATTGGCAAATGGATATTTGGAAGCCCATAGAGGGCTATGGTGAAAAAGGAAATATCTTCCGTTCAAAACTGGAAAGAAGCTTTCTGAGAAACTGCTCTGTGTTCTGTTAATTCATCTCACAGAGTTACATCTTTCCCTTCAAGAAGCCTTTCGCTAAGGCTGTTCTTGTGGAATTGGCAAAGGGATATTTGGAAGCCCATAGAGGGCTATGGTGAAAAAGGAAATATCTTTCGTTCAAAACTGGAGAGAAGCTTTCTGAGAAACTGCTCTGTGTTCTGTTAATTCATCTCACAGAGTTACATCTTTCCCTTCAAGAAGCCTTTCGCTAAGGCTGTTCTTGTGGAATTGGCAAAGGGATATTTGGAAGCCCATAGAGGGCTATGGTGAAAAAGGAAATATCTTCCGTTCAACACTGGAAAGAAGCTTTCTGAGAAACTGCTCTGTGTTCTGTTAATTCATCTCACAGAGTTACATCTTTCCCCTCAAGAAGTCTTTCGCTAAGGCTGTTCTTGTGGAATTGGCAAAGGGATATTTGGAAGCCCATAGAGGGCTATGGTGAAAAAGGAAATATCTTCCGTTCCAAACTGGAAAGAAGCTTTGTGAGAAACTGCTCTGTGTTCTGTTAATTCATCTCACAGAGTTACATCTTTCCCTTCAAGAAGCCTTTCGCTAAGGCTGTTCTTGTGGAATTGGCAAAGGGATATTTGGAAGCCCCTAGAGGGCTATGGTGAAAAAGGAAATATCTTCCGTTCAAAACTGAAAACAAGCTTTCGGAGAAACTGCTCCGTGTTCTGTTAATTCATCTCACAGGGTTACATCTTTCCGTTCAAGAAGCCTTTCGCTACTGCTGTTCTTGTGGAATTGGCAAAGGGATATTTGGAAGCCCATAGAGGGCTATGGTGAAAAAGGAAATATCTTCCGTTCAAAACTGGAAAGAAGCTTTCTGAGAAACCTCTCTGTGTTCTTCTAATTCATCTCACAGAGTTACATCTTTCCCTTCAAGAAGCCTTTCGCTAAGGCTGTTCTTGTGGAATTGGAAAAGGGATATTTAGAAGCCCCTAGAGGGCTATGGTGAAAAAGGAAATATCTTCCGTTCAAAACTGGAAAGAAGCTTTCTGACAAACTGCTCCGTGTTCTGTTAATTCATCTCACAGAGTTACATCTTTCCCTTCAAGAAGCCTTTCGCTAAGGCTGTTCTTGTGGAATTGGCAAAGGGATATTTGGAAGCCTATAGAGGGCTATGGTGAAAAAGGAAATATCTTCCGTTCCAAACTGGAAACAAGCTTTCTGAGAAACTGCTCCGTGTTCTGTGAATTCATCTCACAGAGTTACATCTTTCCCTTCAAGAAGCCTTTCGCTAAGGCTGTTCTTGTGGAATTGGCAAAGGGATATTTGGAAGCCCATAGAGGGCTATGGTGAAAAAGGAAATATCTTTCGTTCAAAACTGGAAAGAAGCTTTCTGAGAAACTGCTCTGTGTTCTGTTAATTGATCTCACAGAGTTACATCTTTCCCTTCAAGAAGCCTTTCGCTAAGGCTGTTCTTGTGGAATTGGAAAGGGATATTTGGAAGCCCCTAGAGGGTTATGGTGAAAAAGGAAATATCTTCCATTCAACACTGGAAAGAAGCTTTCTGAGAAACCTCTCTGTGTTCTGTTAATTCATCTCACAGAGTTACATCTTTCCCTTCAAGAAGCCTTTCGCTAAGGCTGTTCTTGTGGAATTGGCAAAGTGATATTTGGAAGCCCATAGAGGGCTATGGTGAAAAAGGAAATATCTTCCGTTGAAAACTGGACAGAAGCTTTCTGAGAAACTGCTCTGTGTTCTGTTAATTCATCCCACAGAGTTACATCTTTCCCTTCAAGAAGCCTTTCGCTAAGGCTGTTCTTGTGTAATTGGCAAAGTGATACTTGGAAGCCCATTGAGGGCTATGGTGAAAACGGAAATATATTCCGTTCAAAACTCGAAAGAAGCATTTTGAGAAACAGCTCTGTGTTCTCTTAATTCATCTCACGGAGTTACATCTTTCCCTTCAAGAAGCCTTTCGCTAAGTCTGTTCTTGTGGAATTGGCAAAGGGATATTTGGAAGCCCATAGAGGTCTATGGTGAAAAAGGAAATATCTTCCGTTCAAAACTGGAAGGAAGCTTTCTGAGAAACTGCTCTGTGTTCTGTTAATTCATCTAACAGAGTTACCTCTTTCCATTCAAGAAGCCTTTCGCTAAGGCTGTTCTTGTGGAATTGGCAAAGGGATATTTGGAAGCCCGTAGAGGGCTGTGATGAAAAAGGAAATATCTTCCGTTCAAAACTGGAAAGAAGCTTTCTGAGAAACCGCTCTGTGTTCTCTTAATTCATCTCACAGAGTTACATCTTTCCATTCAAGAATCCTTTCGCTAAGGCTGTTCTTGTGGAATTGGCAAAGGGATATTTGGAAGCCCGTAGAGGGCTATGGTGAAAAAGAAAATATCTTCCGTTCAAAACTGGAAAGAAACTTTCTGAGAAACTGTTCTGTGTTCTGTTAATTCATCTCACAGAGTTACATCTTTCCCTTCCAGAAGCCTTTCGCTAAGACTGTTCTTGTGGAATTGGCAAAGGGATATTTGGAAGCCCATAGAGGGCTATGGTGAAAAAGGAAATATCTTCCGTTCAAAACTGGAAAGAAGCTTTCTGAGTAACCGGTCTGTGTTCTGTTAATTCATCTCACAGAGTTACATCTTTCCCTTAAAGAAGCCTTTCGCTACGGCTGTTCTTGTGGAATTGGCAAAGTGATATTTGGAAGCCCATAGAGGGCTATGGTGAAAAAGGAAATATCTTCCGTTCAAAACTGGAAAGAAGCTTTCTGAGAAACTGCTCTGTGTTCTGTTAATTCATCTCACAGAGTTACATGTTTCCCTTCAAGAAGCCTTTCGCTAAGGCTGTTCTTGTGGAATTGGCAAATGGATATTTGGAAGCCCATAGAGGACTATGGTGAAAAAGGAAATATCTTCCGTTCAAAACTGGAAAGAAGCTTTCTGAGAAACTGCTCTGTGTTCTGTTAATTCATCTCACAGAGTTACATGTTTCCCTGCAAGAAGCCTTTCGCTAAGGCTATTCTTGTGGAATTGGCAAAGGGATATTTGGAGGCCCATAGAGGGCTACGGTGAAAAAGGAAATATCTTCCGTTCAAAACTGGAAAGAAGCTTTCTGAGAAACTGCTCCGTGTTCTGTTAATTCATCTCACAGAGTTACATCTTTCCCTTCAAGAAGCCTTTCGCTAAGGCTGTTCTTGTGGAATTGGCAAAGGGATATTTGGAAGCCCATAGAGGGCTATGGTGAAAAAGGAAATATCTTCCGTTCAAAAATGGAAAGAAGCTTTCTGAGAAACTGCTCCGTGTTCTGTTAATTCATCTCACAGAGTTACATCTTTCCCTTCAAGAAGCCTTTCGCTAAGGCTGTTCTTGTGGAATTGGCAAAGGGATATTTGGAAGCCCCTAGAGGGCTATGGTGAAAAAGGAAATATCTTCCGTTCAAAACTGAAAACAAGCTTTCGGAGAAACTGCTCCGTGTTCTGTTAATTCATCTCACAGGGTTACATCTTTCCGTTCAAGAAGCCTTTCGCTACTGCTGTTCTTGTGGAATTGGCAAAGGGATATTTGGAAGCCCATAGAGGGCTATGGTGAAAAAGGAAATATCTTCCGTTCAAAACTGGAAAGAAGCTTTCTGAGAAACTGCTCTGTGTTCTGTTAATTCATCCTACAGAGTTACATCTTTCCCTTCAAGAAGCCTTTCGCTAAGGCTGTTCTTGTGGAATTGGAAAAGGGATATTTGGAAGCCTATAGAGGGCTATGGTGAAAAAGGAAATATATTCCATTCCAAACTGGAAACAAGCTTTCTGAGGAACTGCTCCGTGTTCTGTTAATTCATCTCACAGAGTAACATCTTTCCCTTCAAGAAGCCTTTCGCTAAGGCTGTTCTTGTGGAATTGGCAAAGGGATATTTGGAAGCCCATAGAGGGCTATGGTGAAAAAGGAAATATCTTCCGTTCAAAACTGGAAAGAAGCTTTCTGAGAAACTGCTCTGTGTTCTGGTAATTCATCTCACAGAGTTACATCTTTCCCTTCAAGAAGCCTTTCGCTAAGGCTGTTCTTGTGGAATTGGCAAAGTGATATTTGGAAGCCCGTAGAGGGCTATGGTGAAAAACGAAATATCTTCCGTTGAAAACTGGAAAGAAGCTTTCTGAGAAACTGCTCTGTGTTCTGTTAATTCATCCCACAGAGTTACATCTTTCCCTTCAAGAAGCCTTTCGCTAAGGCTGTTCTTGTGTAATTGGCAAAGTGATACTTGGAAGCCCATAGAGGGCTATAGTGAAAACGGAGATATATTCCGTTCAAAACTCGAAAGAAGCATTTTGAGAAACAGCTCTGTGTTCTCTTAATTCATCTCATGGAGTTACATCTTTCCCTTCAAGAAGCCTTTCGCTAAGTCTGTTCTTGTGGAATTGGCAAAGGGATATTTGGAAGCCCATAAAGGGCTATGGTGAAAAAGGAAATATCTTCCGTTCAAAACTGGAAGGAAGCTTTCTGAGAAACCGCTCTGTGGTCTGTTAATTCATCTAACAGAGTTAGCTCTTTCCATTCAAGAAGCCTTTCGCTAAGGCTGTTCTTGTGGAATTGGCAAAGGGATATTTGGAAGCCCGTAGAGGGCTGTGATGAAAAAGGAAATATCTTCCATTCAAAACTGGAAAGAAGCTTTCTGAGAAACTGCTCTGTGTTCTCTTAATTCATCTCACAGAGTTACATCTTTCCATTCAAGAAGCCTTTCGCTAAGGCTGTTCTTGTGGAATTGGCAAAGGGATATTTGGAAGCCCATAGAGGGCTATGGTGAAAAAGGAAATATCTTCCGTTCAAAACTGGAAAGAAGCATTCTGAGAAAATGCTCTGTGTTCTGTTAATTCATCTCACAGAGTTACATGTTTCCCTTCAAGAAGCCTTTCGCTAAGGCTGTTCTTGTGGAATTGGCAAATGGATATTTGGAAGCCCATAGAGGGCTATGGTGAAAAAGGAAATATCTTCCGTTCAAAACTGGAAAGAAGCTTTCTGAGAAACTGCTCTGTGTTCTGTTAATTCATCTCACAGAGTTACATCTTTCCCTTCAAGAAGCCTTTCGCTAAGGCTGTTCTTGTGGAATTGGCAAAGGGATATTTGGAAGCCCATAGAGGGCTATGGTGAAAAAGGAAATATCTTTCGTTCAAAACTGGAGAGAAGCTTTCTGAGAAACTGCTCTGTGTTCTGTTAATTCATCTCACAGAGTTACATCTTTCCCTTCAAGAAGCCTTTCGCTAAGGCTGTTCTTGTGGAATTGGCAAAGGGATATTTGGAAGCCCATAGAGGGCTATGGTGAAAAAGGAAATATCTTCCGTTCAACACTGGAAAGAAGCTTTCTGAGAAACTGCTCTGTGTTCTGTTAATTCATCTCACAGAGTTACATCTTTCCCTTCAAGAAGTCTTTCGCTAAGGCTGTTCTTGTGGAATTGGCAAAGGGATATTTGGAATCCCATAGAGTGCTATGGCGATAAACGAAATATCTTCCGTTCCAAACTGGAAAGAAGCTTTGTGAGAAACTGCTCTGTGTTCTGTTAATTCATCTCACAGAGTTACATCTTTCCCTTCAAGAAGCCTTTCGCTAAGGCTGTTCTTGTGGAATTGGCAAAGGGATATTTGGAAGCCCCTAGAGGGCTATGGTGAAAAAGGAAATATCTTCCGTTCAAAACTGAAAACAAGCTTTCGGAGAAACTGCTCCGTGTTCTGTTAATTCATCTCACAGGGTTACATCTTTCCGTTCAAGAAGCCTTTCGCTACTGCTGTTCTTGTGGAATTGGCAAAGGGATATTTGGAAGCCCATAGAGGGCTATGGTGAAAAAGGAAATATCTTCCGTTCAACACTGGAAAGAAGCTTTCTGACAAACTGCTCCGTGTTCTGTTAATTCATCTCACAGAGTTACATCTTTCCCTTCAAGAAGCCTTTTGCTAGGGCTGTTCTTGTGGAATTGGCAAAGGGATATTTGGAAGCCTATAGAGGGCTATGGTGAAAAAGGAAATATCTTCCGTTCCAAACTGGAAACAAGCTTTCTGAGAAACTGCTCCGTGTTCTGTTAATTCATCTCACAGAGTTACATCTTTCCCTTCAAGAAGCCTTTCGCTAAGGCTGTTCTTGTGGAATTGGCAAAGGGATATTTGGAAGCCCATAGAGGGCTATGGTGAAAAAGGAAATATCTTTCGTTCAAAACTGGAAAGAAGCTTTCTGAGAAACTGCTCTGTGTTCTGTTAATTGATCTCACAGAGTTACATCTTTCCCTTCAAGAAGCCTTTCGCTAAGGCTGTTCTTGTGGAATTGGAAAGGGATATTTGGAAGCCCCTAGAGGGCTATGGTGAAAAAGGAAATATCTTCCGTTCAACACTGGAAAGAAGCTTTCTGAGAAACCTCTCTGTGTTCTGTTAATTCATCTCACAGAGTTACATCTTTCACTTCAAGAAGCCTTTCGCTAAGGCTGTTCTTGTGGAATTGGCAAAGTGATATTTGGAAGCCCATAGAGGGCTATGGTGAAAAAGGAAATATCTTCCGTTGAAAACTGGAAAGAAGCTTTCTGAGAAACTGCTCTGTGTTCTGTTAATTCATCCCACAGAGTTACATCTTTCCCTTCAAGAAGCCTTTCGCTAAGGCTGTTCTTGTGTAATTGGCAAAGTGATACTTGGAAGCCCATTGAGGGCTATGGTGAAAACGGAAATATATTCCGTTCAAAACTCGAAAGAAGCATTTTGAGAAACAGCTCTGTGTTCTCTTAATTCATCTCACGGAGTTACATCTTTCCCTTCAAGAAGCCTTTCGCTAAGTCTGTTCTTGTGGAATTGGCAAAGGGATATTTGGAAGCCCATAGAGGTCTATGGTGAAAAAGGAAATATCTTCCGTTCAAAACTGGAAAGAAGCTTTCTGAGTAACCGGTCTGTGTTCTGTTAATTCATCTCACAGAGTTACATCTTTCCCTTAAAGAAGCCTTTCGCTACGGCTGTTCTTGTGGAATTGGCAAAGTGATATTTGGAAGCCCATAGAGGGCTATGGTGAAAAAGGAAATATCTTCCGTTCAAAACTGGAAAGAAGCTTTCTGAGAAACTGCTCTGTGTTCTGTTAATTCATCTCACAGAGTTACATGTTTCCCTTCAGGAAGCCTTTCGCTAAGGCTGTTCTTGTGGAATTGGCAAATGGATATTTGGAAGCCCATAGAGGGCTATGGTGAAAAAGGAAATATCTTCCGTTCAAAACTGGAAAGAAGCTTTCTGAGAAACTGCTCTGTGTTCTGTTAATTCATCTCACAGAGTTACATGTTTCCCTGCAAGAAGCCTTTCGCTAAGGCTGTTCTTGTGGAATTGGCAAAGGGATATTTGGAAGCCCATAGAGGGCTACGGTGAAAAAGGAAATATCTTCCTTTCAAAACTGGAAAGAAGCTTTCTGAGAAACTGCTCTGTGTTCTGTTAATTCATCTCAGAGAGTTACATGTTTCCCTTAAAGAAGCCTTTCGCTACGGCTGTTCTTGTGGAATTGGCAAAGTGATATTTGGAAGCCCATAGAGGGCTATGGTGAGAAAGGAAATATCTTCCGTTCAAAACTGGAAAGAAGCTTTCTGAGAAAATGCTCTGTGTTCTGTTAATTCATCTCACAGAGATACATGTTTCCCTTCAAGAAGCCTTTCGCTAAGGCTGTTCTTGTGGAATTGGCAAATGGATATTTGGAAGCCCATAGAGGGCTATGGTGAAAAAGGAAATATCTTCCGTTCAAAACTGGAAAGAAGCTTTCTGAGAAACTGCTCTGTGTTCTGTTAATTCATCTCACAGAGTTACATCTTTCCCTTCAAGAAGCCTTTCGCTAAGGCTGTTCTTGTGGAATTGGCAAAGGGATATTTGGAAGCCCATAGAGGGCTATGGTGAAAAAGGAAATATCTTTCGTTCAAAACTGGAGAGAAGCTTTCTGAGAAACTGCTCTGTGTTCTGTTAATTCATCTCACAGAGTTACATCTTTCCCTTCAAGAAGCCTTTCGCTAAGGCTGTTCTTGTGGAATTGGCAAAGGGATATTTGGAAGCCCATAGAGGGCTATGGTGAAAAAGGAAATATCTTCCGTTCAACACTGGAAAGAAGCTTTCTGAGAAACTGCTCTGTGTTCTGTTAATTCATCTCACAGAGTTACATCTTTCCCTTCAAGAAGTCTTTCGCTAAGGCTGTTCTTGTGGAATTGGCAAAGGGATATTTGGAATCCCATAGAGTGCTATGGTGAAAAAGGAAATATCTTCCGTTCCAAACTGGAAAGAAGCTTTGTGAGAAACTGCTCTGTGTTCTGTTAATTCATCTCACAGAGTTACATCTTTCCCTTCAAGAAGCCTTTCGCTAAGGCTGTTCTTGTGGAATTGGCAAAGGGATATTTGGAAGCCCCTAGAGGGCTATGGTGAAAAAGGAAATATCTTCCGTTCAAAACTGAAAACAAGCTTTCGGAGAAACTGCTCCGTGTTCTGTTAATTCATCTCACAGGGTTACATCTTTCCGTTCAAGAAGCCTTTCGCTACTGCTGTTCTTGTGGAATTGGCAAAGGGATATTTGGAAGCCCATAGAGGGCTATGGTGAAAAAGGAAATATCTTCCGTTCAAAACTGGAAAGAAGCTTTCTGAGAAACCTCTCTGTGTTCTTCTAATTCATCTCACAGAGTTACATCTTTCCCTTCAAGAAGCCTTTCGCTAAGGCTGTTCTTGTGGAATTGGAAAAGGGATATTTAGAAGCCCCTAGAGGGCTATGGTGAAAAAGGAAATATCTTCCGTTCAAAACTGGAAAGAAGCTTTCTGACAAACTGCTCCGTGTTCTGTTAATTCATCTCACAGAGTTACATCTTTCCCTTCAAGAAGCCTTTCGCTAAGGCTCTTCTTGTGGAATTGGCAAAGGGATATTTGGAAGCCTATAGAGGGCTATGGTGAAAAAGGAAATATCTTCCGTTCCAAACTGGAAACAAGCTTTCTGAGAAACTGCTCCGTGTTCTGTGAATTCATCTCACAGAGTTACATCTTTCCCTTCAAGAAGCCTTTCGCTAAGGCTGTTCTTGTGGAATTGGCAAAGGGATATTTGGAAGCCCATAGAGGGCTATGGTGAAAAAGGAAATATCTTTCGTTCAAAACTGGAAAGAAGCTTTCTGAGAAACTGCTCTGTGTTCTGTTAATTGATCTCACAGAGTTACATCTTTCCCTTCAAGAAGCCTTTCGGTAAGGCTGTTCTTGTGGAATTGGAAAGGGATATTTGGAAGCCCCTAGAGGGTTATGGTGAAAAAGGAAATATCTTCCATTCAACACTGGAAAGAAGCTTTCTGAGAAACCTCTCTGTGTTCTGTTAATTCATCTCACAGAGTTACATCTTTCCCTTCAAGAAGCCTTTCGCTAAGGCTGTTCTTGTGGAATTGGCAAAGTGATATTTGGAAGCCCATAGAGGGCTATGGTGAAAAAGGAAATATCTTCCGTTGAAAACTGGACAGAAGCTTTCTGAGAAACTGCTCTGTGTTCTGTTAATTCATCCCACAGAGTTACATCTTTCCCTTCAAGAAGCCTTTCGCTAAGGCTGTTCTTGTGTAATTGGCAAAGTGATACTTGGAAGCCCATTGAGGGCTATGGTGAAAACGGAAATATATTCCGTTCAAAACTCGAAAGAAGCATTTTGAGAAACAGCTCTGTGTTCTCTTAATTCATCTCACGGAGTTACATCTTTCCCTTCAAGAAGCCTTTCGCTAAGTCTGTTCTCTTGGAATTGGCAAAGGGATATTTGGAAGCCCATAGAGGTCTATGGTGAAAAAGGAAATATCTTCCGTTCAAAACTGGAAGGAAGCTTTCTGAGAAACTGCTCTGTGTTCTGTTAATTCATCTAACAGAGTTACCTCTTTCCATTCAAGAAGCCTTTCGCTAAGGCTGTTCTTGTGGAATTGGCAAAGGGATATTTGGAAGCCCGTAGAGGGCTGTGATGAAAAAGGAAATATCTTCCGTTCAAAACTGGAAAGAAGCTTTCTGAGAAACCGCTCTGTGTTCTCTTAATTCATCTCACAGAGTTACATCTTTCCATTCAAGAATCCTTTCGCTAAGGCTGTTCTTGTGGAATTGGCAAAGGGATATTTGGAAGCCCGTAGAGGGCTATGGTGAAAAAGAAAATATCTTCCGTTCAAAACTGGAAAGAAACTTTCTGAGAAACTGCTCTGTGTTCTGTTAATTCATCTCACAGAGTTACATCTTTCCCTTCCAGAAGCCTTTCGCTAAGACTGTTCTTGTGGAATTGGCAAAGGGATATTTGGAAGCCCATAGAGGGCTATGGTGAAAAAGGAAATATCTTCCGTTCAAAACTGGAAAGAAGCTTTCTGAGTAACCGGTCTGTGTTCTGTTAATTCATCTCACAGAGTTACATCTTTCCCTTAAAGAAGCCTTTCGCTACGGCTGTTCTTGTGGAATTGGCAAAGTGATATTTGGAAGCCCATAGAGGGCTATGGTGAAAAAGGAAATATCTTCCGTTCAAAACTGGAAAGAAGCTTTCTGAGAAACTGCTCTGTGTTCTGTTAATTCATCTCACAGAGTTACATGTTTCCCTTCAAGAAGCCTTTCGCTAAGGCTGTTCTTGTGGAATTGGCAAATGGATATTTGGAAGCCCATAGAGGGCTATGGTGAAAAAGGAAATATCTTCCGTTCAAAACTGGAAAGAAGCTTTCTGAGAAACTGCTCTGTGTTCTGTTAATTCATCTCACAGAGTTACATGTTTCCCTGCAAGAAGCCTTTCGCTAAGGCTATTCTTGTGGAATTGGCAAAGGGATATTTGGAGGCCCATAGAGGGCTACGGTGAAAAAGGAAATATCTTCCGTTCAAAACTGGAAAGAAGCTTTCTGAGAAACTGCTCTGTGTTCTGTTAATTCATCTCACAGAGTTACATCTTTCCCTTCAAGAAGCCTTTCGCTAAGGCTGTTCTTGTGGAATTGGCAAAGGGATATTTGGAAGCCCATAGAGGGCTATGGTGAAAAAGGAAATATCTTCCGTTCAAAAATGGAAAGAAGCTTTCTGAGAAACTGCTCCGTGTTCTGTTAATTCATCTCACAGAGTTACATCTTTCCCTTCAAGAAGCCTTTCGCTAAGGCTGTTCTTGTGGAATTGGCAAAGGGATATTTGGAAGCCCATAGAGGGCTATGGTGAAAAAGGAAATATCTTCCGTTCAAAACTGGAAAGAAGCTTTTTGAGAAACTGCTCTGTGTTCTGTAAATTCATCTCACAGAGTTACATCTTTCCCTTCAAGAAGCCTTTCGCTAAGGCTGTTCTTGTGGAATTGGCAAAGGGATATTTGGAAGCCAGTAGAGGGCTACGGTGAAAAAGGAAATATCTTCCGTTCAAAACTGGAAAGAAGCTTTCTGAGAAACTGCTCTGTGTTCTGTTAATTCATCTCACAGAGTTACATCTTTCCCTTCAAGAAGCCTTTCGCTAAGGCTGTTCTTGTGGAATTGGCAAAGGGATATTTGGAAGCCCATAGAGAGCTATGGTGAAAAAGGAAATATCTTCCGTTCAACACTGGAAAGAAGCTTTCTGAGAAACTGCTCTGTGTTCTGTTAATTCATCTCACAGAGTTACATCTTTCCCTTCAAGAAGCCTTTCGCTAAGCCTGTTCTTGTGGAATTGGCAAAGGGATATTTGGAAGCCCATAGAGGGCTATGGTGAAAAAGGAAATATCTTCCGTTCAAAACTTTAAAGAAGCCTTCTGAGAAACTGCTCCGTGTTCTGTTAATTCATCTACAGAGTTACATGTTTCCCTTAAAGAAGCCTTTCGCTAAGGCTGTTCTTGTGGAATTGGCAAAGGGATATTTGGAAGCCCATAGAGGGCTATGGTGAAAAAGGAAATATCTTCCGTTCAAAACTGGAAAGAAGCTTTCTGAGAAACTGCTCTGAGTTCTGTTAATTCATCTCACAGAGTTACATGTTTCCCTTCAAGAAGCCTTAAGCTAAGGCTGTTCTTGTGGAATTGGCAAAGGGATATTTGGAAGCCCATAGAGGGCTATGGTGAAAAAGGAAATATCTTCCGTTCAAAACTGGAAAGAAGCTTTCTGAGAAACTGCTCTGTGTTCTGTTAATTCATCTCACAGAGTTACATCTTTCCCTTCAAGAAGCCTTTCGCTAAGGCTGTTCTTGTGGAATTGGCAAAGGGATATTTGGAAGCCCATAGAGGGCTATGGAGAAAAAGGAAATATCTTCCGTTCAACACTGGAAAGAAGCTTTCTGAGAAACTGCTCCGTGTTCTGTTAATTCATCTCACGGAGTTACATCTTTCCCTTCAAGAAGACTTTCGGTAAGGCTGTTCTTGTGGAATTGGCAAAGGGATATTTGGAAGCCTATAGAGGGCTATGATGAAAAAGGAAATATCTTCCGTTCCAAACTGGAAACAAGCTTTCTGAGAAACTGCTCCGTGTTCTGTTAATTCATCTCACAGAGTTACATCTTTCCCTTCAAGAAGCCTTTCGCTAAGGCTGTTCTTGTGGAATTGTCAAAGGGATATTTGGAAGCCCATAGAGGGCTATGGTGAAAAAGGAAATATCTTCCGTTCAAAATTGGAAAGAAGCTTTCTGAGAAACTGCTCTGTGTTCTGTTAATTCATCTCACAGAGTTACATCTTTCCCTTCAAGAAGCCTTTCGCTAAGGCTGTTCTTGTGGAATTGGCAAAGGGATATTTGGAAGCCCATAGAGGGCTATGGTGAAAAAGGAAATATCTTCCGTTCAACACTGGAAAGAAGCTTTCTGAGAAACTGCTCTGTGTTCTGTCAATTCATCTCACAGAGTTACATCATTCCCTTCAAGAAGCCTTTCGCTAAGGCTGTTCTTGTGGAATTGGCAAAGGGATATTTGGAATCCCATAGAGTGCTATGGTGAAAAAGGAAATATCTTCCGTTCCAAACTGGAAAGAAGCTTTGTGAGAAACTGCTCTGTGTTCTGTTAATTCATCTCACAGAGTTACATCTTTCCCTTCAAGAAGCCTTTCGCTAAGGCTGTTCTTGTCGAATTGGCAAAGGGATATTTGGAAGCCCCTAGAGGGCTATGGTGAAAAAGGAAATATCTTCCGTTCAAAACTGAAAACAAGCTTTCTGAGAAACTGCTCCGTGTTCTGTTAATTCATCACACAGAGTTACATCTTTCCCTTCAAGAAGCCTTTCGCTAAGGCTGTTCTTGTGGAATTGGCAAAGGGATATTTGGAAGCCCATAGAGGGCTATGGTGAAAAAGGAAATATCTTCCGTTCAACACTGGAAAGAAGCTTTCTGAGAAACTGCTCCGTGTTCTGTTAATTCATCTCACAGAGTTACATCTTTCCCTTCAAGAAGCCTTTCGCTAAGGCTGTTCTTGTGGAATTGGCAAAGGGATATTTGGAAGCCCATAGAGGGCTATGGTGAAAAAGGAAATATCTTCCGTTCAACACTGGAAAGAAGCTTTCTGAGAAACTGCTCCGTGTTCTGTTAATTCATCTCACAGAGTTACATCTTTCCCTTCAAGAAGCCTTTCGGTAAGGCTGTTCTTGTGGAATTGGCAAAGGGATATTTGGAAGCCTATAGAGGGCTATGATGAAAAAGGAAATATCTTCCGTTCCAAACTGGAAACAAGCTTTCTGAGAAACTGCTCTGTGGTCTGTTAATTCATCTCACAGAGTTACATCTTTCCCTTCAAGAAGCCTTTCGCTAAGGCTGTTCTTGTGGAATTGGCAAAGGGATATTTGGAAACCCACAGAGGGCTATAGTGAAAAAGGAAATATCTTCCGTTCAAAACTGGAAGGAAGCTTTCTGAGAAACTGCTCTGTGGTCTGTTAATTCATCTAACAGAGTTAGCTCTTTCCATTCAAGAAGCCTTTCGCTAAGGCTGTTCTTGTGGAATTGGCAAAGGGATATTTGGAAGCCCGTAGAGGGCTGTGATGAAAAAGGAAATATCTTCCGTTCAAAACTGGAAAGAAGCTTTCTGAGAAACTGCTCTGTGTTCTCTTAATTCATCTCACAGAGTTACATCTTTCCATTCAAGAAGCCTCTCGCTAAGGCTGTTCTTGTGGAATTGGCAAAGGGATATTTGGAAGCCCGTAGAGGGCTATGGTGAAAAAGAAAATATCTTCCGTTCAAAACTGGAAAGAAGCTTTCTGAGAAACTGTTCTGTGTTCTGTTAATTCATCTCACAGAGTTACATCTTTCCCTTCCAGAAGCCTTTCGCTAAGACTGTTCTTGTGGAATTGGCAAAGGGTTATTTGGAAGCCCATAGAGGGCTATGGTGAAAAAGGAAATATCTTCCGTTCAACACTGGAAAGAAGCTTTCTGAGAAACTGCTCTGTGTTCTGTTAATTCATCTCACAGAGTTACATCTTTCCCTTCAAGAAGTCTTTCGCTAAGGCTGTTCTTGTGGAATTGGCAAAGGGATATTTGGAATCCCATAGAGTGCTATGGTGAAAAAGGAAATATCTTCCGTTCAAAACTGGAAAGAAGCTTTGTGAGAAACTGCTCTGTGTTCTGTTAATTCATCTCACAGAGTTACATCTTTCCCTTCAAGAAGCCTTTCGCTAAGGCTGTTCTTGTGGAATTGGCAAAGGGATACTTGGAAGCCCCTAGAGGGCTATGGTGAAAAAGGAAATATCTTCCGTTCAAAACTGAAAACAAGCTTTCGGAGAAACTGCTCCGTGTTCTGTTAATTCATCTCACAGAGTTACATCTTTCCGTTCAAGAAGCCTTTCGCTACTGCTGTTCTTGTGGAATTGCCAAAGGGATATTTGGAAGCCCATAGAGGGCTATGGTGAAAAAGGAAATATCTTCAGTTCAAAACTGGAAGGAAGCTTTCTGAGAAACTGCTCTGTGGTCTGTTAATTCATCTAACAGAGTTAGCTCTTTCCATTCAAGAAGCCTTTCGCTAAGGCTGTTCTTGTGGAATTGGCAAAGGGATATTTGGAAGCCCGTAGAGGGCTGTGGTGAAAAAGGAAATATCTTCCTTTGAAAACTGGAAAGAGGGTTTCTGAGAAACCTCTCTGTGTTCTTCTAATTCATCTCACAGAGTTACATCTTTCCCTTCAAGAAGCCTTTCGCTAAGGCTGTTCTTGTGGAATTGGAAAAGGGATATTTAGAAGCCCCTAGAGGGCTATGGTGAAAAAGGCAATATCTTCCGTTGAAAACTGGAAAGAAGCTTTCTGAGAAACTGCTCTGTGTTCCGTTAATTCATCTCACAGAGTTACATCTTTCCCTTCAAGAAGCCTTTCGCTAAGGCTGTTCTTGTGGAATTGGCAAAGGGATATTTGGAAGCCCATAGAGGGCTACGGTGAAAAAGGAAATATCTTCCGTTCAACACTGGAAAGAAGCTTTCTGAGAAACTGTTCCGTGTTCTGTTCATTCATCTCACAGAGTTACATCTTTCCCTTCAAGAAGCCTTTCGCTAAGGCTGTTCTTGTGGAATTGGCAAAGGGATATTTGGAAGCCTATAGAGGGCTATGGTGAAAAAGGAAATATCTTCCGTTCCAAACTGGAAACAAGCTTTCTGAGAAACTGCTCCGTGTTCTGTTAATTCATCTCACAGAGTTACATCTTTCCCTTCAAGAAGCCTTTCGCTAAGGCTGTTCTTGTGGAATTGGCAAAGGGATATTTGGAAGCCCATAGAGGTCTATGGTGAAAAAGGAAATATCTTCCGTTCAAAACTGGAAAGAAGCTTTCTGAGAAACTGCTCTGTGTTCTGTTAATTCATCTCACAGAGTTACATCTTTCCCTTCAAGAAGCCTTTCGCTAAGGCTGTTCTTGTGGAATTGCAAAGGGATATTTGGAAGCCCATAGAGGGCTATGGTGAAAAAGGAAATATCTTCCGTTCAACACTGGAAAGACGCTTTCTGAGAAACCTCTCTGTGTTCTGTTAATTCATCTCACAGAGTTACATGTTTCCCTTAAAGAAGCCTTTCCCTAAGGCTGTTTTGTGGAATTGGCAAAGGGATATTTGGAATCCCATAGAGTGCTATGGTGAAAAAGGAAATATCTTCCGTTCCAAACTGGAAAGAAGCTTTGTGAGAAACTGCTCTGTGTTCTGTTAATTCATCTCACAGAGTTACATCTTTCCCTTCAAGAAGCCTTTCGCTAAGGCTGTTCTTGTGGAATTGGCAAAGGGATACTTGGAAGCCCCTAGAGGGCTATGGTGAAAAAGGAAATATCTTCCGTTCAAAACTGAAAACAAGCTTTCGGAGAAACTGCTCCGTGTTCTGTTAATTCATCTCACAGAGTTACATCTTTCCGTTTAAGAAGCCTTTCGCTACTGCTGTTCTTGTGGAATTGGCAAAGGGATATTTGGAAGCCCATAGAGGACTATGGTGAAAAAGGAAATATCATCCGTTCAAAACTGGAAAGAGGGTTTCTGAGAAACCTCTCTGTGTTCTTCTAATTCATCTCACAGAGTTACATCTTTCCCTTCAAGAAGCCTTTCGCTAAGGCTGTTCTTGTGGAATTGGAAAAGGGATATTTAGAAGCCCCTAGAGGGCTATGGTGAAAAAGGCAATATCTTCCGTTGAAAACTGGAAAGAAGCTTTCTGAGAAACTGCTCTGTGTTCCGTTAATTCATCTCACAGAGTTACATCTTTCCCTTCAAGAAGCCTTTCGCTAAGGCTGTTCTTGTGGAATTGGCAAAGGGATATTTGGAAGCCCATAGAGGGCTATGGTGAAAAAGGAAATATCTTCCGTTCAACACTGGAAAGAAGCTTTCTGAGAAACTGTTCCGTGTTCTGTTCATTCATCTCACAGAGTTACATCTTTCCCTTCAAGAAGCCTTTCGCTAAGGCTGTTCTTGTGGAATTGGCAAAGGGATATTTGGAAGCCTATAGAGGGCTATGGTGAAAAAGGAAATATCTTCCGTTCCAAACTGGAAACAAGCTTTCTGAGAAACTGCTCCGTGTTCTGTTAATTCATCTCACAGAGTTACATCTTTCCCTTCAAGAAGCCTTTCGCTAAGGCTGTTCTTGTGGAATTGGCAAAGGGATATTTGGAAGCCCATAGAGGTCTATGGTGAAAAAGGAAATATCTTCCGTTCAAAACTGGAAAGAAGCTTTCTGAGAAACTGCTCTGTGTTCTGTTAATTCATCTCACAGAGTTACATCTTTCCCTTCAAGAAGCCTTTCGCTAAGGCTGTTCTTGTGGAATTGCAAAGGGATATTTGGAAGCCCATAGAGGGCTATGGTGAAAAAGGAAATATCTTCCGTTCAACACTGGAAAGACGCTTTCTGAGAAACCTCTCTGTGTTCTGTTAATTCATCTCACAGAGTTACATGTTTCCCTTAAAGAAGCCTTTCGCTAAGGCTGTTTTGTGGAATTGGTAAAGTGATATTTGGAAGCCCATAGAGGGCTATGGTGAAAAAGGAAATATCTTCCGTTGAAAACTGGAAAGAAGCTTTCTGAGAAACTGCTCTGTGTTCTGTTAACTCATCCCACAGAGTTACATCTTTCCCTTCAAAAAGCCTTTCGCTAAGGCTGTTCTTGTGTAATTGGCAAAGTGATACTTGGAAGCCTATTGAGGGCTATGGTGAAAAAGGAAATATATTCCGTTCAAAACTCGAAAGAAGCATTTTGAGAAACAGCTCTGTGTTCTCTTAATTCATCTCACGGAGTTACATCTTTCCCTTCAAGAAGCCTTTCGCTAAGTCTGTTCTTGTGGAATTGGCAAGGGGATATTTGGAAGCCCATAGAGGTCTATGGTGAAAAAGGAAATATCTTCCGTTCAAAACTGGAAGGAAGCTTTCTGAGAAACTGCTCTGTGTTCTGTTAATTCATCTAACAGAGTTACCTCTTTCCATTCAAGAAGCCTTTCGCTAAGGCTGTTCTTGTGGAATTGGCAAAGGGATATTTGGAGGCCCGTAGAGGGCTGTGATGAAAAAGGAAATATCTTCCGTTCAAAACTGGAAAGAAGCTTTCTGAGAAACTGCTCTGTGTTATCTTAATTCATCTCACAGAGTTACATCTTTCCCTTCAGGAAGCCTTTCGCTAAGGCTGTTCTTGTGGAATTGGCAAAGGGATATTTGGAAGGCCATAGAGGGCTATGGAGGAAAAGGAAATATCTTCCGTTCAACACTGGAAAGAAGCTTTCTGAGAAACTGCTCCGTGTTCTGTTAATTCATCTCACAGAGTTCCATCTTTCCCTTCAAGAAGCCTTTCGGTAAGGCTGTTCTTGTGGAATTGGCAAAGGGATATTTGGAAGCCTATAGAGGGCTATGATGAAAAAGGAAATATCTTCCGTTCCAAACTGGAAACAAGCTTTCTGAGAAACTGCTCCGTGTTCTGTTAATTCATCTCACAGAGTTACATCTTTCCCTTCAAGAAGCCTTTCGCTAAGGCTGTTCTTGTGGAATTGGAAAAGGGATATTTAGAAGCCCATAGAGGGCTATGGTGAAAAAGGAAATATCTTCCGTTCAAAACTGGAAAGAAGCTTTCTGAGAAACTGCTCTGTGTTCTGTTAATTCATCTCACAGAGTTACATCTTTCCCTTCAGGAAGCCTTTCGCTGAGGCTGTTCTTGTGGAATTGGCAAAGGGATATTTGGAAGCCCATAGAGGGCTATGGAGAAAAAGGAAATATCTTCCGTTCAACACTGGAAAGAAGCTTTCTGAGAAACTGCTCCGTGTTCTGTTAATTCATTTCACAGAGTTACATCATTCCCTTCAAGAAGACTTTCGGTAAGGCTGTTCTTGTGGAATTGGCAAAGGGATATTTGGAAGCCTATAGAGGGCTATTATGAAAAAGGAAATATCTTGGGTTCCAAACTGGAAACAAGCTTTCTGAGAAACTGCTCCGTGTTCTGTTAATTCATCTCACAGAGTTACATCTTTCCCTTCAAAAAGCCTTTCGCTAAGGCTGTTCTTGTGCAATTGTCAAAGGGATATTTGGAAGCCCATAGAGGGCTATGGTGAAAAAGGAAATATCTTCCGTTCAAAACTGGAAAGAAGCTTTCTGAGAAACTGCTCTGTGTTCTGTTAATTCATCTCACAGAGTTACATCTTTCCCTTCAAGAAGCCTTTCGCTAAGGCTGTTCTTGTGGAATTGGCAAAGGGATACTTGGAAGCCCCTAGAGGGCTATCGTGAAAAAGGAAATATCTTCCGTTCAAAACTGAAAACAAGCTTTCGGAGAAACTGCTCCGTGTTCTGTTAATTCATCTCACAGAGTTACATCTCTCCGTTCAAGAAGCCTTTCGCTTCTGCTGTTCTTGTGGAATTGGCAAAGGGATATTTGGAAGCCGATAGAGGGCTATGGTGAAAAAGGAAATATCTTCCGTTCAAAACTGGAAAGAGGCTTTCTGAGAAACCTCTCTGTGTTCTTCTAATTCATCTAACAGAGTTACATCTTTCCCTTCAAGAAGCCTTTCGCTAAGGCTGTTCTTGTGGAATTGGAAAAGGGATATTTAGAAGCCCCTAGAGGGCTATGGTGAAAAAGGAAATATCTTCCGTTCAATACTGGAAAGAAGCTTTCTGAGAAACTGCTCTGTGTTCCGTTAATTCATCTCACAGTGTTACATCTTTCCCTTCAAGAAGCCTTTCGCTAAGGCTGTTCTTGTGGAATTGGCAAAGGGATATTTGGAAACCCATAGAGGGCTATGGTGAAAAAGGAAATATCTTCCGTTCAACACTGGAAAGAAGCTCTCTGAGAAACTGCTCTGTGTTCTGTTAATTCATCTCACAGAGTTACATCTTTCCCTTCAAGAAGCCTTTCGCTAAGGCTGTTCTTGTGGAATTGGCAAAGGGATATTTGGAAGCCTATAGAGGGCTATGGTGAAAAAGGAAATATCTTCCGTTCCAAACTGGAAACAAGCTTTCTGAGAAACTGCTCCGTGTTCTGTTAATTCATCTCACAGAGTTACATCTTTCCCTTCAAGAAGCCTTTCGCTAAGGCTGTTCTTGTGGAATTGGCAAAGGGATATTTGGAAGCCCATAGAGGGCTATGGTGAAAAAGGAAATATCTTCCGTTCAAAACTGGAAAGAAGCTTTCTGAGAAACTGCTCTGTGTTCTGTTAATTCATCTCACAGAGTTACATCTTTCCCTTCAAGAAGCCTTTCGCTAAGGCTGTTCTTGTGGAATTGGCAAAGGGATACTTGGAAGCCCCTAGAGGGCTATGGTGAAAAAGGAAATATCTTCCGTTCAAAACTGAAAACAAGGTTTCGGAGAAACTGCTCCGTGTTCTGTTAATTCATCTCACAGAGTTACATCTTTCCGTTCAAGAAGCCTTTCGCTACTGCTGTTCTTGTGGAATTGGCAAAGGGATATTTGGAAGCCCATAGAGGGCTATGGTGAAAAAGGAAATATCTTCCGTTCAAAACTGGAAAGAAGCTTTCTGAGAAACTGCTCTGTGTTCTGTTAATTCATCTCACAGAGTTACATCTTTCCCTTCAAGAAGCCTTTCGCTAAGGCTGTTCTTGTGGAATTGGCAAAGGGATATTTGGAAGCCCATAGAGGGCTATGGTGAAAAAGGAAATATCTTCCGTTCAAAACTGGAAAGAAGCTTTCTGAGAAACTGCTCCGTGTTCTGTTAATTCATCTCACAGAGTTACATCTTTCCCTTCAAGAAGCCTTTCGCTAAGGCTGTTCTTGTGGAATTGGCAAAGGGATATTTGGAAGCCTATAGAGGGTTATGGTGAAAAAGGAAATATCTTCCGTTCCAAACTGGAAACAAGCTTTCTGAGAAACTGCTCTGTGTTCTGTTAATTCATCTCACAGAGTTACATCTTTCCCTTCAGGAAGCCTTTCGCTGAGGCTGTTCTTGTGGAATTGGCAAAGGGATATTTGGAAGCCCATAGAGGGCTATGGAGAAAAAGGAAATATCTTCCGTTCAACACTGGAAAGAAGCTTTCTGAGAAACTGCTCCGTGTTCTGTTAATTCATTTCACAGAGTTACATCATTCCCTTCAAGAAGACTTTCGGTAAGACTGTTCTTGTGGAATTGGCAAAGGGATATTTGGAAGCCTATAGAGGGCTATTATGAAAAAGGAAATATCTTGGGTTCCAAACTGGAAACAAGCTTTCTGAGAAACTGCTCCGTGTTCTGTTAATTCATCTCACAGAGTTACATCTTTCCCTTCAAAAAGCCTTTCGCTAAGGCTGTTCTTGTGCAATTGTCAAAGGGATATTTGGAAGCCCATAGAGGGCTATGGTGAAAAAGGAAATATCTTCCGTTCAAAACTGGAAAGAAGCTTTCTGAGAAACTGCTCTGTGTTCTGTTAATTCATCTCACAGAGTTACATCTTTCCCTTCAAGAAGCCTTTCGCTAAGGCTGTTCTTGTGGAATTGGCAAAGGGATATTTGGAAGCCCATAGAGGGCTATGGTGAAAAAGGAAATATCTTCCGTTCAACACTGGAAAGAAGCTTTCTGAGAAACTGCTCTGTGTTCTGTTAATTCATCTCACAGAGTTACATCATTCCCTTCAAGAAGCCTTTCGCTAAGGCTGTTCTTGTGGAATTGGCAAAGGGATATTTGGAATCCCATAGAGTGCTATGGTGAAAAAGGAAATATCTTCCGTTCCAAACTGGAAAGAAACTTTGTGAGAAACTGCTCTGTGTTCTGTTAATTCATCTCACAGAGTTACATCTTTCCCTTCAAGAAGCCTTTCGCTAAGGCTGTTCTTGTGGAATTGGCAAAGGGATATTTGGAAGCCCCTAGAGGGCTATGGTGAAAAAGGAAATATCTTCCGTTCAAAACTGAAAACAAGCTTTCTGAGAAACTGCTCCGTGTTCTGTTAATTCATCTCACAGAGTTACATCTTTCCCTTCAAGAAGCCTTTCGCTAAGGCTGTTCTTGTGGAATTGGCAAAGGGATATTTGGAAGCCCATAGAGGGCTATGGTGAAAAAGGAAATATCTTCCGTTCAACACTGGAAAGAAGCTTTCGGAGAAACTGCTCCCTGTTCTGTTAATTCATCTCACAGAGTTACATCTTTCCCTTCAAGAAGCCTTTCGCTAAGGCTGTTCTTGTGGAATTGGCAAAGGGATATTTGGAAGCCCATAGAGGGCTATGGTGAAAAAGGAAATATCTTCCGTTCAAAACTGGAAAGAAGCTTTCTGAGAAACTGCTCTGTGTTCTGTTAATTCATCTCACAGAGTTACATCTTTCCCTTCAAGAAGCCTTTCCTAAGGCTGTTCTTGTGGAATTGGCAAAGGGATACTTGGAAGCCCCTAGAGGGCTATCGTGAAAAAGGAAATATCTTCCGTTCAAAACTGAAAACAAGCTTTCGGAGAAACTGCTCCGTGTTCTGTTAATTCATCTCACAGAGTTACATCTCTCCGTTCAAGAAGCCTTTCGCTTCTGCTGTTCTTGTGGAATTGGCAAAGGGATATTTGGAAGCCGATAGAGGGCTATGGTGAAAAAGGAAATATCTTCCGTTCAAAACTGGAAAGAGGCTTTCTGAGAAACCTCTCTGTGTTTTTCTAATTCATCTAACAGAGTTACATCTTTCCCTTCAAGAAGCCTTTCGCTAAGGCTGTTCTTGTGGAATTGGAAAAGGGATATTTAGAAGCCCCTAGAGGGCTATGGTGAAAAAGGAAATATCTTCCGTTCCAAACTGGAAAGAAGCTTTCTGAGAAACTGCTCTGTGTTCCGTTAATTCATCTCACAGTGTTACATCTTTCCCTTCAAGAAGCCTTTCGCTAAGGCTGTTCTTGTGGAATTGGCAAAGGGATATTTGGAAGCCCATAGAGGGCTATGGTGAAAAAGGAAATATCTTCCGTTCAACACTGGAAAGAAGCTCTCTGAGAAACTGCTCTGTGTTCTGTTAATTCATCTCACAGAGTTACATCTTTCCCTTCAAGAAGCCTTTCGCTAAGGCTGTTCTTGTGGAATTGGCAAAGGGATATTTGGAAGCCTATAGAGGGCTATGGTGAAAAAGGAAATATCTTCCGTTCCAAACTGGAAACAAGCTTTCTGAGAAACTGCTCCGTGTTCTGTTAATTCATCTCACAGAGTTACATCTTTCCCTTCAAGAAGCCTTTCGCTAAGGCTGTTCTTGTGGAATTGGCAAAGGGATATTTGGAAGCCCATAGAGGGCTATGGTGAAAAAGGAAATATCTTCCGTTCAAAACTGGAAAGAAGCTTTCTGAGAAACTGCTCTGTGTTCTGTTAATTCATCTCACAGAGTTACATCTTTCCCTTCAAGAAGCCTTTCGCTAAGGCTGTTCTTGTGGAATTGGCAAAGGGATACTTGGAAGCCCCTAGAGGGCTATGGTGAAAAAGGAAATATCTTCCGTTCAAAACTGAAAACAAGGTTTCGGAGAAACTTCTCCGTGTTCTGTTAATTCATCTCACAGAGTTACATCTTTCCGTTCAAGAAGCCTTTCGCTACTGCTGTTCTTGTGGAATTGGCAAAGGGATATTTGGAAGCCCATAGAGGGCTATGGTGAAAAAGGAAATATCTTCCGTTCAAAACTGGAAAGAAGCTTTCTGAGAAACTGCTCTGTGTTCTGTTAATTCATCTCACAGAGTTACATCTTTCCCTTCAAGAAGCCTTTCGCTAAGGCTGTTCTTGTGGAATTGGCAAAGGGATATTTGGAAGCCCATAGAGGGCTATGATGAAAAAGGAAATATCTTCCGTTCAAAACTGGAAAGAAGCTTTCTGAGAAACTGCTCCGTGTTCTGTTAATTCATCTCACAGAGTTACATCTTTCCCTTCAAGAAGCCTTTCGCTAAGGCTGTTCTTGTGGAATTGGCAAAGGGATATTTGGAAGCCTATAGAGGGCTATGGTGAAAAAGGAAATATCTTCCGTTCCAAACTGGAAACAAGCTTTCTGAGAAACTGCTCTGTGTTCTGTTAATTCATCTCACAGAGTTACATCTTTCCCTTCAAGAAGCCTTTCGCTAAGGCTGTTCTTGTGGAATTGGCAAAGGGATATTTGGAAGCCCATAGAGGGCTATGGTGAAAAAGGAAATATCTTCCGTTCAAAACTGGAAAGAAGCTTTCTGAGAAACTGCTCTGTGTTCTGTTAATTCATCTCACAGAGTTACATCTTTCCCTTCAAGAAGCCTTTCGCTAAGGCTGTTCTTGGGGAATTGCAAAGGGATATTTGGAAGCCCATAGAGGGCTATGGTGAAAAAGGAAATATCTTCCGTTCAACACTGGAAAGAAGCTTTCTGAGAAACTTCTCTGTGTTCTGTTAATTCATCTCACAGAGTTACATGTTTCCCTTAAAGAAGCCTTTCGCTAAGGCTGTTCTTGTGGAATTGGCAAAGTGATATTTGGAAGCCCATAGAGGGCTATGGTGAAAAAGGAAATATCTTCCGTTGAAAACTGGAAAGAAGTTTTCTGAGAAACTGCTCTGTGTTCTGTTAATTCATCCCACAGAGTTACATCTTTCCCTTCACAAAGCCTTTCGCTAAGGCTGTTCCTGTGTAATTGGCAAAGTGATACTTGGAAGCCCATTGAGGGCTATGGTGAAAAAGGAAATATATTCCGTTCAAAACTCGAAAGAAGCATTTTGAGAAACAGCTCTGTGTTCTCTTAATTCATCTCACGGAGTTACATCTTTCCCTTCAAGAAGCCTTTCGCTAAGTCTGTTCTTGTGGAATTGGCAAAGGGATATTTGGAAGCCCATAGAGGTCTATGGTGAAAAAGGACATATCTTCCGTTCAAAACTGGAAGGAAGCTTTCTGAGAAACTGCTCTGTGTTCTGTTAATTCATCTAACAGAGTTACCTCTTTCCATTCAAGAAGCCTTTCGCTAAGGCTGTTCTTGTGGAATTGGCAAAGGGATATTTGGAGGCCCGTAGAGGGCTGTGATGAAAAAGGAAATATCTTCCGTTCAAAACTGGAAAGAAGCTTTCTGAGAAACTGCTCTGTGTTCTCTTAATTCATCTCACAGAGTTACATCTTTCCATTCAAGAATCCTTTCGCTAAGGCTGTTCTTGTGGAATTGGCAAAGGGATACTTGGAAGCCCGTAGAGGGCTATGGTGAAAAAGAAAATATCTTCCTTTCAAAACTGGAAAGAAGCTTTCTGAGAAACTGCTCTGTGTTCTGTTAATTCATCTCACAGAGTTACATCTTTCCCTTCCAGAAGCCTTTCGCTAAGACTGTTCTTGTGGAATTGGCAAAGGGATATTTGGAAGCCCATAGAGGGCTATGGTGAAAAAGGAAATATCTTCCGTTCAAAACTGGAAAGAAGCTTTCTGAGTAACCGGTCTGTGTTCTGTTAATTCATCTCACAGAGTTACATCTTTCCCTTAAAGAAGCCTTTCGCTACGGCTGTTCTTGTGGAATTGGCAAAGTGATATTTGGAAGCCCATAGAGGGCTATGGTGAAAAAGGAAATATCTTCCGTTCAAAACTGGAAAGAAGCTTTCTGAGAAACTGCTCTGTGTTCTGTTAATTCATCTCACAGAGTTACATCTTTCCCTTCAAGAAGCCTTTCGCTAAGGCTGTTCTTGTGGAATTGGCAAAGGGATACTTGGAAGCCCCTAGAGGGCTATGGTGAAAAAGGAAATATCTTCCGTTCAAAACTGAAAACAAGCTTTGGGAGAAACTGCTCCGTGTTCTGTTAATTCATCTCACAGAGTTACATCTCTCCGTTCAAGAAGCCTTTCGCTTCTGCTGTTCTTGTGGAATTGGCAAAGGGATATTTGGAAGCCGATAGAGGGCTATGGTGAAAAAGGAAATATCTTCCGTTCAAAACTGGAAAGAGGCTTTCTGAGAAACCTCTCTGTGTTCTTCTAATTCATCTCACAGAGTTACATCTTTCCCTTCAAGAAGCCTTTCGCTAAGGCTGTTCTTGTGGAATTGGAAAAGGGATATTTAGAAGCCCCTAGAGGGCTATGGTGAAAAAGGAAATATCTTCCGTTCAAAACTGGAAAGAAGCTTTCTGAGAAACTGCTCTGTGTTCCGTTAATTCATCTCACAGAGTTACATCTTTCCCTTCAAGAAGCCTTTCGCTAAGGCTGTTCTTGTGGAATTGGCAAAGGGATATTTGGAAGCCCATAGAGGGCTATGGTGAAAAAGGAAATATCTTCCGTTCAACACTGGAAAGAAGCTCTCTGAGAAACTGCTCTGTGTTCTGTTAATTCATCGCACAGAGTTACATCTTTCCCTTCAAGAAGCCTTTCGCTAAGGCTGTTCTTGTGGAATTGGCAAAGGGATATTTGGAAGCCTATAGAGGGCTATGGTGAAAAAGGAAATATCTTCCGTTCCAAACTGGAAACAAGCTTTCTGAGAAACTGCTCCGTGTTCTGTTAATTCATCTCACAGAGTTACATCTTTCCCTTCAAGAAGCCTTTCGCTAAGACTGTTCTTGTGGAATTGGCAACGGGATATTTGGAAGCCCATAGAGGGCTATGGTGAAAAAGGAAATATCTTCCGTTCAAAACTGGAAAGAAGCTTTCTGAGAAACTGCTCTGTGTTCTGTTAATTCATCTCACAGAGTTACATCTTTCCCTTCAAGAAGCCTTTCGCTAAGGCTGTTCTTGTGGAATTGGCAAAGGGATACTTGGAAGCCCCTAGAGGGCTATGGTGAAAAAGGAAATATCTTCCGTTCAAAACTGAAAACAAGGTTTCGGAGAAACTGCTCCGTGTTCTGTTAATTCATCGCACAGAGTTACATCTTTCCCTTCAAGAAGCCTTTCGCTAAGGCTGTTCTTGTGGAATTGGCAAAGGGATATTTGGAAGCCTATAGAGGGCTATGGTGAAAAAGGAAATATCTTCCGTTCCAAACTGGAAACAAGCTTTCTGAGAAACTGCTCCGTGTTCTGTTAATTCATCTCACAGAGTTACATCTTTCCCTTCAAGAAGCCTTTCGCTAAGACTGTTCTTGTGGAATTGGCAACGGGATATTTGGAAGCCCATAGAGGGCTATGGTGAAAAAGGAAATATCTTCCGTTCAAAACTGGAAAGAAGCTTTCTGAGAAACTGCTCTGTGTTCTGTTAATTCATCTCACAGAGTTACATCTTTCCCTTCAAGAAGCCTTTCGCTAAGGCTGTTCTTGTGGAATTGGCAAAGGGATACTTGGAAGCCCCTAGAGGGCTATGGTGAAAAAGGAAATATCTTCCGTTCAAAACTGAAAACAAGGTTTCGGAGAAACTGCTCCGTGTTCTGTTAATTCATCTCGCAGAGTTACATCTTTCCGTTCAAGAAGCCTTTCGCTACTGCTGTTCTTGTGGATTTGGCAAAGGGATATTTGGAAGCCCATAGAGGGCTATGGTGAAAAAGGAAATATCTTCCGTTCAAAACTGGAAAGAAGCTTTCTGAGAAACTGCTCTGTGTTCTGTTAATTCATCTCACAGAGTTACATCTTTCCCTTCAAGAAGCCTTTCGCTAAGGCTGTTCTTGTGGAATTGGCAAAGGGATATTTGGAAGCCTATAGAGGGCTATGGTGAAAAAGGAAATATCTTCCGTTCCAAACTGGAAACAAGCTTTCTGAGAAACTGCTCCGTGTTCTGTTAATTCATCTCACAGAGTTACATCTTTCCCTTCAAGAAGCCTTTCGCTAAGGCTGTTCTTGTGGAATTGGCAAAGGGATATTTGGAAGCCCATAGAGGGCTATGGTGAAAAAGGAAATATCTTCCGTTCAAAACTGGAAAGAAGCTTTCTGAGAAACTGCTCTGTGTTCTGTTAATTCATCTCACAGAGTTACATCTTTCCCTTCAAGAAGCCTTTCGCTAAGGCTGTTCTTGTGGAATTGGCAAAGGGATACTTGGAAGCCCCTAGAGGGCTATGGTGAAAAAGGAAATATCTTCCGTTCAAAACTGAAAACAAGGTTTCGGAGAAACTGCTCCGTGTTCTGTTAATTCATCTCACAGAGTTACATCTTTCCGTTCAAGAAGCCTTTCGCTACTGCTGTTCTTGTGGAATTGGCAAAGGGATATTTGGAAGCCCATAGAGGGCTATGGTGAAAAAGGAAATATCTTCCGTTCAAAACTGGAAAGAAGCTTTCTGAGAAACTGCTCTGTGTTCTGTTAATTCATCTCACAGAGTTACATCTTTCCCTTCAAGAAGCCTTTCGCTAAGGCTGTTCTTGTGGAATTGGCAAAGGGATATTTGGAAGCCCATAGAGGGCTATGGTGAAAAAGGAAATATCTTCCGTTCAAAACTGGAAAGAAGCTTTCTGAGAAACTGCTCCGTGTTCTGTTAATTCATCTCACAGAGTTACATCTTTCCCTTCAAGAAGCCTTTCGCTAAGGCTGTTCTTGTGGAATTGGCAAAGGGATATTTGGAAGCCTATAGAGGGTTATGGTGAAAAAGGAAATATCTTCCGTTCCAAACTGGAAACAAGCTTTCTGAGAAACTGCTCTGTGTTCTGTTAATTCATCTCACAGAGTTACATCTTTCCCTTCAGGAAGCCTTTCGCTGAGGCTGTTCTTGTGGAATTGGCAAAGGGATATTTGGAAGCCCATAGAGGGCTATGGAGAAAAAGGAAATATCTTCCGTTCAACACTGGAAAGAAGCTTTCTGAGAAACTGCTCCGTGTTCTGTTAATTCATTTCACAGAGTTACATCATTCCCTTCAAGAAGACTTTCGGTAAGACTGTTCTTGTGGAATTGGCAAAGGGATATTTGGAAGCCTATAGAGGGCTATTATGAAAAAGGAAATATCTTGGGTTCCAAACTGGAAACAAGCTTTCTGAGAAACTGCTCCGTGTTCTGTTAATTCATCTCACAGAGTTACATCTTTCCCTTCAAAAAGCCTTTCGCTAAGGCTGTTCTTGTGCAATTGTCAAAGTGATATTTGGAAGCCCATAGAGGGCTATGGTGAAAAAGGAAATATCTTCCGTTCAAAACTGGAAAGAAGCTTTCTGAGAAACTGCTCTGTGTTCTGTTAATTCATCTCACAGAGTTACATCTTTCCCTTCAAGAAGCCTTTCGCTAAGGCTGTTCTTGTGGAATTGGCAAAGGGATATTTGGAAGCCCATAGAGGGCTATGGTGAAAAAGGAAATATCTTCCGTTCAACACTGGAAAGAAGCTTTCTGAGAAACTGCTCTGTGTTCTGTTAATTCATCTCACAGAGTTACATCATTCCCTTCAAGAAGCCTTTCGCTAAGGCTGTTCTTGTGGAATTGGCAAAGGGATATTTGGAATCCCATAGAGTGCTATGGTGAAAAAGGAAATATCTTCCGTTCCAAACTGGAAAGAAACTTTGTGAGAAACTGCTCTGTGTTCTGTTAATTCATCTCACAGAGTTACATCTTTCCCTTCAAGAAGTCTTTCGCTAAGGCTGTTCTTGTGGAATTGGCAAAGGGATATTTGGAAGCCCCTAGAGGGCTATGGTGAAAAAGGAAATATCTTCCGTTCAAAACTGAAAACAAGCTTTCTGAGAAACTGCTCCGTGTTCTGTTAATTCATCTCACAGAGTTACATCTTTCCCTTCAAGAAGCCTTTCGCTAAGGCTGTTCTTGTGGAATTGGCAAAGGGATATTTGGAAGCCCATAGAGGGCTATGGTGAAAAAGGAAATATCTTCCGTTCAACACTGGAAAGAAGCTTTCGGAGAAACTGCTCCGTGTTCTGTTAATTCATCTCACAGAGTTACATCTTTCCCTTCAAGAAGCCTTTCGCTAAGGCTGTTCTTGTGGAATTGGCAAAGGGATATTTGGAAGCCCATAGAGGGCTATGGTGAAAAAGGAAATATCTTCCGTTCAAAACTGGAAAGAAGCTTTCTGAGAAACTGCTCTGTGTTCTGTTAATTCATCTCACAGAGTTACATCTTTCCCTTCAAGAAGCCTTTCGCTAAGGCTGTTCTTGTGGAATTGGCAAAGGGATACTTGGAAGCCCCTAGAGGGCTATCGTGAAAAAGGAAATATCTTCCGTTCAAAACTGAAAACAAGCTTTCGGAGAAACTGCTCCGTGTTCTGTTAATTCATCTCACAGAGTTACATCTCTCCGTTCAAGAAGCCTTTCGCTTCTGCTGTTCTTGTGGAATTGGCAAAGGGATATTTGGAAGCCGATAGAGGGCTATGGTGAAAAAGGAAATATCTTCCGTTCAAAACTGGAAAGAGGCTTTCTGAGAAACCTCTCTGTGTTTTTCTAATTCATCTAACAGAGTTACATCTTTCCCTTCAAGAAGCCTTTCGCTAAGGCTGTTCTTGTGGAATTGGAAAAGGGATATTTAGAAGCCCCTAGAGGGCTATGGTGAAAAAGGAAATATCTTCCGTTCCAAACTGGAAAGAAGCTTTCTGAGAAACTGCTCTGTGTTCCGTTAATTCATCTCACAGTGTTACATCTTTCCCTTCAAGAAGCCTTTCGCTAAGGCTGTTCTTGTGGAATTGGCAAAGGGATATTTGGAAGCCCATAGAGGGCTATGGTGAAAAAGGAAATATCTTCCGTTCAACACTGGAAAGAAGCTCTCTGAGAAACTGCTCTGTGTTCTGTTAATTCATCTCACAGAGTTACATCTTTCCCTTCAAGAAGCCTTTCGCTAAGGCTGTTCTTGTGGAATTGGCAAAGGGATATTTGGAAGCCTATAGAGGGCTATGGTGAAAAAGGAAATATCTTCCGTTCCAAACTGGAAACAAGCTTTCTGAGAAACTGCTCCGTGTTCTGTTAATTCATCTCACAGAGTTACATCTTTCCCTTCAAGAAGCCTTTCGCTAAGGCTGTTCTTGTGGAATTGGCAAAGGGATATTTGGAAGCCCATAGAGGGCTATGGTGAAAAAGGAAATATCTTCCGTTCAAAACTGGAAAGAAGCTTTCTGAGAAACTGCTCTGTGTTCTGTTAATTCATCTCACAGAGTTACATCTTTCCCTTCAAGAAGCCTTTCGCTAAGGCTGTTCTTGTGGAATTGGCAAAGGGATACTTGGAAGCCCCTAGAGGGCTATGGTGAAAAAGGAAATATCTTCCGTTCAAAACTGAAAACAAGGTTTCGGAGAAACTTCTCCGTGTTCTGTTAATTCATCTCACAGAGTTACATCTTTCCGTTCAAGAAGCCTTTCGCTACTGCTGTTCTTGTGGAATTGGCAAAGGGATATTTGGAAGCCCATAGAGGGCTATGGTGAAAAAGGAAATATCTTCCGTTCAAAACTGGAAAGAAGCTTTCTGAGAAACTGCTCTGTGTTCTGTTAATTCATCTCACAGAGTTACATCTTTCCCTTCAAGAAGCCTTTCGCTAAGGCTGTTCTTGTGGAATTGGCAAAGGGATATTTGGAAGCCCATAGAGGGCTATGATGAAAAAGGAAATATCTTCCGTTCAAAACTGGAAAGAAGCTTTCTGAGAAACTGCTCCGTGTTCTGTTAATTCATCTCACAGAGTTACATCTTTCCCTTCAAGAAGCCTTTCGCTAAGGCTGTTCTTGTGGAATTGGCAAAGGGATATTTGGAAGCCTATAGAGGGCTATGGTGAAAAAGGAAATATCTTCCGTTCCAAACTGGAAACAAGCTTTCTGAGAAACTGCTCTGTGTTCTGTTAATTCATCTCACAGAGTTACATCTTTCCCTTCAAGAAGCCTTTCGCTAAGGCTGTTCTTGTGGAATTGGCAAAGGGATATTTGGAAGCCCATAGAGGGCTATGGTGAAAAAGGAAATATCTTCCGTTCAAAACTGGAAAGAAGCTTTCTGAGAAACTGCTCTGTGTTCTGTTAATTCATCTCACAGAGTTACATCTTTCCCTTCAAGAAGCCTTTCGCTAAGGCTGTTCTTGGGGAATTGCAAAGGGATATTTGGAAGCCCATAGAGGGCTATGGTGAAAAAGGAAATATCTTCCGTTCAACACTGGAAAGAAGCTTTCTGAGAAACTTCTCTGTGTTCTGTTAATTCATCTCACAGAGTTACATGTTTCCCTTAAAGAAGCCTTTCGCTAAGGCTGTTCTTGTGGAATTGGCAAAGTGATATTTGGAAGCCCATAGAGGGCTATGGTGAAAAAGGAAATATCTTCCGTTGAAAACTGGAAAGAAGTTTTCTGAGAAACTGCTCTGTGTTCTGTTAATTCATCCCACAGAGTTACATCTTTCCCTTCAAAAAGCCTTTCGCTAAGGCTGTTCCTGTGTAATTGGCAAAGTGATACTTGGAAGCCCATTGAGGGCTATGGTGAAAAAGGAAATATATTCCGTTCAAAACTCGAAAGAAGCATTTTGAGAAACAGCTCTGTGTTCTCTTAATTCATCTCACGGAGTTACATCTTTCCCTTCAAGAAGCCTTTCGCTAAGTCTGTTCTTGTGGAATTGGCAAAGGGATATTTGGAAGCCCATAGAGGTCTATGGTGAAAAAGGACATATCTTCCGTTCAAAACTGGAAGGAAGCTTTCTGAGAAACTGCTCTGTGTTCTGTTAATTCATCTAACAGAGTTACCTCTTTCCATTCAAGAAGCCTTTCGCTAAGGCTGTTCTTGTGGAATTGGCAAAGGGATATTTGGAGGCCCGTAGAGGGCTGTGATGAAAAAGGAAATATCTTCCGTTCAAAACTGGAAAGAAGCTTTCTGAGAAACTGCTCTGTGTTCTCTTAATTCATCTCACAGAGTTACATCTTTCCATTCAAGAATCCTTTCGCTAAGGCTGTTCTTGTGGAATTGGCAAAGGGATATTTGGAAGCCCGTAGAGGGCTATGGTGAAAAAGAAAATATCTTCCTTTCAAAACTGGAAAGAAGCTTTCTGAGAAACTGCTCTGTGTTCTGTTAATTCATCTCACAGAGTTACATCTTTCCCTTCCAGAAGCCTTTCGCTAAGACTGTTCTTGTGGAATTGGCAAAGGGATATTTGGAAGCCCATAGAGGGCTATGGTGAAAAAGGAAATATCTTCCGTTCAAAACTGGAAAGAAGCTTTCTGAGTAACCGGTCTGTGTTCTCTTAATTCATCTCACAGAGTTACATCTTTCCCTTAAAGAAGCCTTTCGCTACGGCTGTTCTTGTGGAATTGGCAAAGTGATATTTGGAAGCCCATAGAGGGCTATGGTGAAAAAGGAAATATCTTCCGTTCAAAACTGGAAAGAAGCTTTCTGAGAAACTGCTCTGTGTTCTGTTAATTCATCTCACAGAGTTACATCTTTCCCTTCAAGAAGCCTTTCGCTAAGGCTGTTCTTGTGGAATTGGCAAAGGGATACTTGGAAGCCCCTAGAGGGCTATGGTGAAAAAGGAAATATCTTCCGTTCAAAACTGAAAACAAGCTTTGGGAGAAACTGCTCCGTGTTCTGTTAATTCATCTCACAGAGTTACATCTCTCCGTTCAAGAAGCCTTTCGCTTCTGCTGTTCTTGTGGAATTGGCAAAGGGATATTTGGAAGCCGATAGAGGGCTATGGTGAAAAAGGAAATATCTTCCGTTCAAAACTGGAAAGAGGCTTTCTGAGAAACCTCTCTGTGTTCTTCTAATTCATCTCACAGAGTTACATCTTTCCCTTCAAGAAGCCTTTCGCTAAGGCTGTTCTTGTGGAATTGGAAAAGGGATATTTAGAAGCCCCTAGAGGGCTATGGTGAAAAAGGAAATATCTTCCGTTCAAAACTGGAAAGAAGCTTTCTGAGAAACTGCTCTGTGTTCCGTTAATTCATCTCACAGAGTTACATCTTTCCCTTCAAGAAGCCTTTCGCTAAGGCTGTTCTTGTGGAATTGGCAAAGGGATATTTGGAAGCCCATAGAGGGCTATGGTGAAAAAGGAAATATCTTCCGTTCAACACTGGAAAGAAGCTCTCTGAGAAACTGCTCTGTGTTCTGTTAATTCATCGCACAGAGTTACATCTTTCCCTTCAAGAAGCCTTTCGCTAAGGCTGTTCTTGTGGAATTGGCAAAGGGATATTTGGAAGCCTATAGAGGGCTATGGTGAAAAAGGAAATATCTTCCGTTCCAAACTGGAAACAAGCTTTCTGAGAAACTGCTCCGTGTTCTGTTAATTCATCTCACAGAGTTACATCTTTCCCTTCAAGAAGCCTTTCGCTAAGACTGTTCTTGTGGAATTGGCAACGGGATATTTGGAAGCCCATAGAGGGCTATGGTGAAAAAGGAAATATCTTCCGTTCAAAACTGGAAAGAAGCTTTCTGAGAAACTGCTCTGTGTTCTGTTAATTCATCTCACAGAGTTACATCTTTCCCTTCAAGAAGCCTTTCGCTAAGGCTGTTCTTGTGGAATTGGCAAAGGGATACTTGGAAGCCCCTAGAGGGCTATGGTGAAAAAGGAAATATCTTCCGTTCAAAACTGAAAACAAGGTTTCGGAGAAACTGCTCCGTGTTCTGTTAATTCATCGCACAGAGTTACATCTTTCCCTTCAAGAAGCCTTTCGCTAAGGCTGTTCTTGTGGAATTGGCAAAGGGATATTTGGAAGCCTATAGAGGGCTATGGTGAAAAAGGAAATATCTTCCGTTCCAAACTGGAAACAAGCTTTCTGAGAAACTGCTCCGTGTTCTGTTAATTCATCTCACAGAGTTACATCTTTCCCTTCAAGAAGCCTTTCGCTAAGACTGTTCTTGTGGAATTGGCAACGGGATATTTGGAAGCCCATAGAGGGCTATGGTGAAAAAGGAAATATCTTCCGTTCAAAACTGGAAAGAAGCTTTCTGAGAAACTGCTCTGTGTTCTGTTAATTCATCTCACAGAGTTACATCTTTCCCTTCAAGAAGCCTTTTCTAAGGCTGTTCTTGTGGAATTGGCAAAGGGATACTTGGAAGCCCCTAGAGGGCTATGGTGAAAAAGGAAATATCTTCCGTTCAAAACTGAAAACAAGGTTTCGGAGAAACTGCTCCGTGTTCTGTTAATTCATCTCACAGAGTTACATCTTTCCGTTCAAGAAGCCTTTCGCTACTGCTGTTCTTGTGGATTTGGCAAAGGGATATTTGGAAGCCCATAGAGGGCTATGGTGAAAAAGGAAATATCTTCCGTTCAAAACTGGAAAGAAGCTTTCTGAGAAACTGCTCTGTGTTCTGTTAATTCATCTCACAGAGTTACATCTTTCCCTTCAAGAAGCCTTTCGCTAAGGCTGTTCTTGTGGAATTGGCAAAGGGATATTTGGAAGCCCATAGAGGGCTATGGTGAAAAAGGAAATATCTTCCGTTCAAAACTGGAAAGAAGCTTTCTGAGAAACTGCTCCGTGTTCTGTTAATTCATCTCACAGAGTTACATCTTTCCCTTCAAGAATCCTTTCGCTAAGGCTGTTCTTGTGGAATTGGCAAAGGGATATTTGGAAGCCTATAGAGGGCTATGGTGAAAAAGGAAATATCTTCCGTTCCAAACTGGAAACAAGCTTTCTGAGAAACTGCTCTGTGTTCTGTTAATTCATCTAACAGAGTTACATCTTTCCCTTCAAGAAGCCTTTCGCTAAGGCTGTTCTTGTGGAATTGGAAAAGGGATATTTGGAAGCCCATAGAGGGCTATGGTGAAAAAGGAAATATCTTCCGTTCAAAACTGGAAAGAAGCTTTCTGAGAAACTGCTCTGTGTTCTGTTAATTCATCTCACAGAGTTACATCTTTCCCTTCAAGAAGCCTTTCGCTAAGGCTGTTCTTGGGGAATTGCAAAGGGATATTTGGAAGCCCATAGATGGCTATGGTGAAAAAGGAAATATCTTCCGTTCAACACTGGAAAGAAGCTTTCTGAGAAACTTCTCTGTGTTCTGTTAATTCATCTCACAGAGTTACATGTTTCCCTTAAAGAAGCCTTTCGCTAAGGCTGTTCTTGTGGAATTGGCAAAGTGATATTTGGAAGCCCATAGAGGGCTATGGTGAAAAAGGAAATATCTTCCGTTGAAAACTGGAAAGAAGCTTTCTGAGAAACTGCTCTGTGTTCTGTTAATTCATCCCACAGAGTTACATCTTTCCCTTCAAAAAGCCTTTCGCTAAGGCTGCTGCTGTGTAATTGGCAAAGTGATACTTGGAAGCCCATTGAGGGCTATGGTGAAAAAGGAAATATATTCCGTTCAAAACTCGAAAGAAGCATTTTGAGAAACAGCTCTGTGTTCTCTTAATTCATCTCACGGAGTTACATCTTTCCCTTCAAGAAGCCTTTCGCTAAGTCTGTTCTTGTGGAATTGGCAAAGGGATATTTGGAAGCCCTTAGAGGTCTATGGTTAAAAAGGACATATCTTCCGTTCAAAACTGGAAGGAAGCTTTCTGAGAAACTGCTCTGTGTTCTGTTAATTCATCTAACAGAGTTACCTCTTTCCATTCAAGAAGCCTTTCGCTAAGGCTGTTCTTGTGGAATTGGCAAAGGGATATTTGGAGGCCCGTAGAGGGCTGTAATGAAAAAGGAAATATCTTCCGTTCAAAACTGGAAAGAAGCTTTCTGAGAAACTGCTCTGTGTTCTCTTAATTCATCTCACAGAGTTACATCTTTCCATTCAAGAATCCTTTCGCTAAGGCTGTTCTTGTGGAATTGGCAAAGGGATATTTGGAAGCCCGTAGAGGGCTATGGTGAAAAAGAAAATATCTTCCTTTCAAAACTGGAAAGAAGCTTTCTGAGAAACTGCTCTGTGTTCTGTTAATTCATCTCACAGAGTTACATCTTTCCCTTCCAGAAGCCTTTCGCTAAGACTGTTCTTGTGGAATTGGCAAAGGGATATTTGGAAGCCCATAGAGGGCTATGGTGAAAAAGGAAATATCTTCCGTTCAAAACTGGAAAGAAGCTTTCTGAGTAACCGGTCTGTGTTCTGTTAATTCATCTCACAGAGTTACATCTTTCCCTTAAAGAAGCCTTTCGCTACGGCTGTTCTTGTGGAATTGGCAAAGTGATATTTGGAAGCCCATAGAGGGCTATGGTGAAAAAGGAAATATCTTCCGTTCAAAACTGGAAAGAAGCTTTCTGAGAAACTGCTCTGTGTTCTGTTAATTCATCTCACAGAGTTACATCTTTCCCTTCAAGAAGCCTTTCGCTAAGGCTGTTCTTGTGGAATTGCCAAAGGGATACTTGGAAGCCCCTAGAGGGCTATGGTGAAAAAGGAAATATCTTCCGTTCAAAACTGAAAACAAGCTTTCGGAGAAACTGCTCCGTGTTCTGTTAATTCATCTCACAGAGTTACATCTCTCCGTTCAAGAAGCCTTTCGCTTCTGCTGTTCTTGTGGAATTGGCAAAGGGATATTTGGAAGCCGATAGAGGGCTATGGTGAAAAAGGAAATATCTTCCGTTCAAAACTGGAAAGAGGCTTTCTGAGAAACCTCTCTGTGTTCTTCTAATTCATCTCACAGAGTTACATCTTTCCCTTCAAGAAGCCTTTCGCTAAGGCTGTTCTTGTGGAATTGGAAAAGGGATATTTAGAAGCCCCTAGAGGGCTATGGTGAAAAAGGAAATATCTTCCGTTCAAAACTGGAAAGAAGCTTTCTGAGAAACTGCTCTGTGTTCCGTTAATTCATCTCACAGAGTTACATCTTTCCCTTCAAGAAGCCTTTCTCTAAGGCTGTTCTTGTGGAATTGGCAAAGGGATATTTGGAAGCCCATAGAGGGCTATGGTGAAAAAGGAAATATCTTCCGTTCAACACTGGAAAGAAGCTCTCTGAGAAACTGCTCTGTGTTCTGTTAATTCATCGCACAGAGTTACATCTTTCCCTTCAAGAAGCCTTTCGCTAAGGCTGTTCTTGTGGAATTGGCAAAGGGATATTTGGAAGCCTATAGAGGGCTATGGTGAAAAAGGAAATATCTTCCGTTCCAAACTGGATACAAGCTTTCTGAGAAACTGCTCCGTGTTCTGTTAATTCATCTCACAGAGTTACATCTTTCCCTTCAAGAAGCCTTTCGCTAAGGCTGTTCTTGTGGAATTGGCAACGGGATATTTGGAAGCCCATAGAGGGCTATGGTGAAAAAGGAAATATCTTCCGTTCAAAACTGGAAAGAAGCTTTCTGAGAAACTGCTCTGTGTTCTGTTAATTCATCTCACAGAGTTACATCTTTCCCTTCAAGAAGCCTTTCGCTAAGGCTGTTCTTGTGGAATTGGCAAAGGGATACTTGGAAGCCCCTAGAGGGCTATGGTGAAAAAGGAAATATCTTCCGTTCAAAACTGAAAACAAGGTTTCGGAGAAACTGCTCCGTGTTCTGTTAATTCATCTCACAGAGTTACATCTTTCCGTTCAAGAAGCCTTTCGCTACTGCTGTTCTTGTGGATTTGGCAAAGGGATATTTGGAAGCCCATAGAGGGCTATGGTGAAAAAGGAAATATCTTCCGTTCAAAACTGGAAAGAAGCTTTCTGAGAAACTGCTCTGTGTTCTGTTAATTCATCTCACAGAGTTACATCTTTCCCTTCAAGAAGCCTTTCGCTAAGGCTGTTCTTGTGGAATTGGCAAAGGGATATTTGGAAGCCCATAGAGGGCTATGGTGAAAAAGGAAATATCTTCCGTTCAAAACTGGAAAGAAGCTTTCTGAGAAACTGCTCCGTGTTCTGTTAATTCATCTCACAGAGTTACATCTTTCCCTTCAAGAAGCCTTTCGCTAAGGCTGTTCTTGTGGAATTGGCAAAGGGATATTTGGAAGCCTATAGAGGGCTATGGTGAAAAAGGAAATATCTTCCGTTCCAAACTGGAAACAAGCTTTCTGAGAAACTGCTCTGTGTTCTGTTAATTCATCTAACAGAGTTACATCTTTCCCTTCAAGAAGCCTTTCGCTAAGGCTGTTCTTGTGGAATTGGAAAAGGGATATTTGGAAGCCCATAGAGGGCTATGGTGAAAAAGGAAATATCTTCCGTTCAAAACTGGAAAGAAGCTTTCTGAGAAACTGCTCTGTGTTCTGTTAATTCATCTCACAGAGTTACATCTTTCCCTTCAAGAAGCCTTTCGCTAAGGCTGTTCTTGGGGAATTGCAAAGGGATATTTGGAAGCCCATAGATGGCTATGGTGAAAAAGGAAATATCTTCCGTTCAACACTGGAAAGAAGCTTTCTGAGAAACTTCTCTGTGTTCTGTTAATTCATCTCACAGAGTTACATGTTTCCCTTAAAGAAGCCTTTCGCTAAGGCTGTTCTTGTGGAATTGGCAAAGTGATATTTGGAAGCCCATAGAGGGCTATGGTGAAAAAGGAAATATCTTCCGTTGAAAACTGGAAAGAAGCTTTCTGAGAAACTGCTCTGTGTTCTGTTAATTCATCCCACAGAGTTACATGTTTCCCTTCAAAAAGCCTTTCGCTAAGGCTGCTGCTGTGTAATTGGCAAAGTGATACTTGGAAGCCCATTGAGGGCTATGGTGAAAAAGGAAATATATTCCGTTCAAAACTCGAAAGAAGCATTTTGAGAAACAGCTCTGTGTTCTCTTAATTCATCTCACGGAGTTACATCTTTCCCTTCAAGAAGCCTTTCGCTAAGTCTGTTCTTGTGGAATTGGCAAAGGGATATTTGGAAGCCCTTAGAGGTCTATGGTTAAAAAGGACATATCTTCCGTTCAAAACTGGAAGGAAGCTTTCTGAGAAACTGCTCTGTGTTCTGTTGATTCATCTAACAGAGTTACCTCTTTCCATTCAAGAAGCCTTTCGCTAAGGCTGTTCTTGTGGAATTGGCAAAGGGATATTTGGAGGCCCGTAGAGGGCTGTGATGAAAAAGGAAATATCTTCCGTTCAAAACTGGAAAGAAGCTTTCTGAGAAACTGCTCTGTGTTCTCTTAATTCATCTCACAGAGTTACATCTTTCCATTCAAGAATCCTTTCGCTAAGGCTGTTCTTGTGGAATTGGCAAAGGGATATTTGGAAGCCCGTAGAGGGCTATGGTGAAAAAGAAAATATCTTCCTTTCAAAACTGGAAAGAAGCTTTCTGAGAAACTGCTCTGTGTTCTGTTAATTCATCTCACAGAGTTACATCTTTCCCTTCCAGAAGCCTTTCGCTAAGACTGTTCTTGTGGAATTGGCAAAGGGATATTTGGAAGCCCATAGAGGGCTATGGTGAAAAAGGAAATATCTTCCGTTCAAAACTGGAAAGAAGCTTTCTGAGTAACCGGTCTGTGTTCTGTTAATTCATCTCACAGAGTTACATCTTTCCCTTAAAGAAGCCTTTCGCTACGGCTGTTCTTGTGGAATTGGCAAAGTGATACTTGGAAGCCCATAGAGGGCTATGGTGAAAAAGGAAATATCTTCCGTTCAAAACTGGAAAGAACCTTTCTGAGAAACTGCTCTGTGTTCTGTTAATTCATCTCACAGAGTTACATGTTTCCCTTCAAGAAGCCTTTCGCTAAGGCTGTTTTTGTGGAATTGGCAAATGGATATTTGGAAACCCATAGAGGGCTATGGTGAAAAAGGAAATATCTTCCGTTCAAAACTGGAAAGAAGCTTTCTGAGAAACTGCTCTGTGTTCTGTTAATTCATCTCACAGAGTTACATGTTTCCCTGTAAGAAGCCTTTCGCTAAGGCTGTTCTTGTGGAATTGGCAAAGGGATATTTGGAAGCCAATAGAGGGCTATGGTGAAAAAGGAAATATCTTCCGTTCAAAACTGGAAAGAAGCTTTCTGAGAAACTGCTCTGTGTTCTGTTAATTCATCTCACAGAGTTACATCTTTCCCTTCAAGAAGCCTTTCGCTAAGGCTGTTCTTGTGGAATTGCCAAAGGGATATTTGGAAGCCTATAGAGGGCTATGGTGAAAAAGGAAATATCTTCCGTTCAAAACTGGAAAGAAGCTTTCTGAGAAACTGCTCTCTGGTCTGTTAATTCATCTAACAGAGTTAGCTCTTTCCATTCAAGAAGCCTTTCGCTAAGGCTGTTCTTGTGGAATTGGCAAAGGGATATTTGGAAGCCCGTAGAGGGCTGTGATGAAAAAGGAAATATCTTCCGTTCAAAACTGGAAAGAAGCTTTCTGAGAAACTGCTCTGTGTTCTCTTAATTCATCTCACAGAGTTACATCTTTCCATTCAAGAAGCCTTTCGCTAAGGCTGTTCTTGTGGAATTGGCAAAGGGATATTTGGAAGCCCGTAGAGGGCTAGGGTGAAAAAGAAAATATCTTCCGTTCAAAACTGGAAAGAAGCTTTCTGAGAAACTGCTCTGTGTTCTGTTAATTCATCTCACAGAGTTACATCTTTCCCTTCCAGAAGCCTTTCACTAAGACTGTTCTTGTGGAATTGGCAAAGGGATATTTGGAAGCCCATAGAGGGCTATGGTGAAAAAGGAAATATCTTCCGTTCAAAACTGGAAAGAAGCTTTCTGAGTAACCGGTCTGTGTTCTGTTAATTCATCTCACAGAGTTACATGTTTCCCTTAAACAAGCCTTTCGCTACGGCTGTTCTTGTGGAATTGGCAAAGTGATATTTGGAAGCCCATAGAGGGCTATGGTGAAAAAGGAAATATCTTCCGTTCAAAACTGAAAACAAGCTTTCTGAGAAACTGCTCTGTGTCCTGTTAATTCATCTCACAGAGTTACATGTTTCCCTTCAAGAAGCCTTTCGCTAAGGCTGTTCTTGTGGAATTGGCAAATGGATATTTGGAAGCCCATAGAGGGCTATGGTGAAAAAGGAAATATCTTCCGTTCAAAACTGGAAAGAAGCTTTCTGAGAAACTGCTCTGTGTTCTGTTAATTCATCTCACAGAGTTACATCTTTCCCTTCAAGAAGCCTTTCGCTAAGGCTGTTCTTGTGGAATTGGCAAAGGGATATTTGGAAGCCCATAGAGGGCTATGGTGAAAAAGGAAATATCTTCCGTTCAAAACTGGAAAGAAGCTTTGTGAGAAACTGCTCTGTGTTCTGTTAATTCATCTCACAGAGTTACTTGTTTCCCTTCAAGAAGCCTTTCGCTAAGGCTGTTCTTGTGGAATTGGCAAATGGATATTTGGAAGCCCATAGAGGGCTATGGTGAAAAAGGAAATATCTTCCGTTCAAAACTGGAAAGAAGCTTTCTGAGAAACTGCTCTGTGTTCTGTTAATTCATCTCACAGAGTTACATCTTTCCCTTCAAGAAGCCTTTCGCTAAGGCTGTTCTTGTGGAATTGGCAAAGGGATATTTGGAAGCCCATAGAGGGCTATGGTGAAAAAGGTAATATCTTCCGTTCAAAACTGGAAAGAAGCTTTCTGAGAAACTGCTCTGTGTTCTGTTAATTCATCTAACAGAGTTACATCTTTCCCTTCAAGAAGCCTTTCGCTAAGGCTGTTCTTGTGGAATTGGCAAAGGGATATTTGGAAGCCCATAGAGGGCTATGGTGAAAAAGGAAATATCTTCCGTTCAAAACTGGAAAGAAGCTTTCTGAGAAACTGCTCTGTGTTCTGTTAATTCATCTCACAGAGTTACATCTTTCCCTTCAAGAAGTCTTTCGCTAAGGCTGTTCTTGTGGAATTGGCAAAGGGATATTTGGAATCCCATAGAGTGCTATGGTGAAAAAGGAAATATCGTCCGTTCCAAACTGGAAAGAAGCTTTGTGAGAAACTGCTCTGTGTTCTGTTAATTCATCTCACAGAGTTACATCTTTTCCTTCAAGAAGCCTTTCGCTAAGGCTGTTCTTGTGGAATTGGCAAAGGGATACTTGGAAGCCCCTAGAGGGCTATGGTGAAAAAGGAAATATCTTCCGTTCAAAACTGAAAACAAGCTTTCGGAGAAACTGCTCCGTGTTCTGTTAATTCATCTCACAGAGTTACATCTCTCCGTTCAAGAAGCCTTTCGCTACTGCTGTTCTTGTGGAATTGGCAAAGGGATATTTAGAAGCCCCTAGAGGGCTATGGTGAAAAAGGAAATATCTTCCGTTCAAAACTGGAAAGAAGCTTTCTGAGAAAGTGCTCTGTGTTCCGTTAATTCATCTCACAGAGTTACATCTTTCCCTTCAAGAAGCCTTTCGCTAAGGCTGTTCTTGTGGAATTGGCAAAGGGATATTTGGAAGCCCATAGAGGGCTATGGTGAAAAGGGAAATATCTTCCGTACAACACTGGAAAGAAGCTTTCTGAGAAACTGCTTTGTGTTCTGTTAATTCATCTCACAGAGTTACATCTTTCCCTTCAAGAAGCCTTTCGCTAAGGCTGTTCTTGTGGAATTGGCAAAGGGATATTTGGAAGCCCATAGAGGGCTATGGTGAAAAAGGAAATAACTTCCGTTCAAAACTGGAAAGAAGCTTTCTGAGAAACTGCTCTGTGTTCTGTTAATTCATCTCACATAATTACATCTTTTCCTTCAAGAAGCCTTTCGCTAAGGCTGTTCTTGTGGAATTGGCAAAGGGATATTTGGAAGCCCATAGAGGGCTATGGTGAAAAAGGAAATATCTTCCGTTCAAAACTGGAAAGAAGCTTTCTGAGAAACTGCTCTGTTTTCTGTTAATTCATCTCACAGAGTTACATCTTTCCCTTCAAGAAGCCTTTCGCTAAGGCTGTTCTTGTGGAATTGGCAAAGGGATATTTGGAAGCCCTTAGAGGGCTATGGTGAAAAAGGAAATATCTTCCGTTCAAAACTGGAAAGAAGCCTTCTGAGAAACTGCTCTGTGTTCTGTTAATTCATCTACAGAGTTACATGTTTCCCTTAAAGAAGCCTTTCGCTAAGGCTGTTCTTGTGGAATTGGCAAAGGGATATTTGGAAGCCCATAGAGGGCTATGGTGAAAAAGGAAATATCTTCCGTTCAAAACTGGAAAGAAGCTTTCTGAGAAACTGCTCTGTGTTCTGTTAATTCATCTCACAGAGTTACATGTTTCCCTTCAAGAAGCCTTTCGCTAAGGCTGTTCTTGTGGAATTGGCAAAGGGATATTTGGAAGCCCATAGAGGGCTATGGTGAAAAAGGAAATATCTTCCGTTCAAAACTGGAAAGAAGCTTTCTGACAAACTGCTCTGTGTTCTGTTAATTCATCTCACAGAGTTACATCTTTCCCTTCAAGAAGCCTTTTGCTAAGGCTGTTCTAGTGGAATTGGCAAAGGGATATTTGGAAGCCCATAGAGGGCTATGGTGAAAAAGGAAATATCTTCCGTTGAACACTGGAAAGAAGCTTTCTGAGAAACCTCTCTGTGTTCTGTTAATTCATCTCACAGAGTTACATCTTTCCCTTCAAGAAGCCTTTCGCTAAGGCAGTTCTTGTGGAATTGGCAAAGGGATATTTGGAAGCCCATAGAGGGCTATGGTGAAAAAGGAAATATCTTCCGTTCAAAACTGGAAAGAAGCTTTCTGAGAAACTGCTCTGTGTTCTGTTAATTCATCTCACAGAGTTACATCTTTCCCTTCAAGAAGCCTTTCGCTAAGGCTGTTCTTGTGGAATTGGCAAAGGGATATTTGGAAGCCCATAGAGGGCTATGGTGAAAAAGGAAATATCTTCCGTTCAAAACTGGAAAGAAGCTTTCTGAGAAACTGCTCTGTGTTCTGTTAATTCATCTCACAGAGTTACATCTTTCCCTTCAAGAAGCCTTTCGCTAAGGCTGTTCTTGTGGAATTGGCAAAGGGATATTTGGAAGCCCATAGAGGGCTATGCTGAAAAAGGAAATATCTTCCGTTCAACACTGGAAAGAAGCTTTCTGAGAAACTGCTCTGTGTTCTGTTAATTCATCTCACAGAGTTACATCATTCCCTTCAAGAAGCCTTTCGCTAAGGCTGTTCTTGTGGAATTGGCAAAGGGATATTTGGAATCCCATAGAGTGCTATGGTGAAAAAGGAAATATCTTCCGTTCCAAACTGGAAAGAAGCTTTGTGAGAAACTGCTCTGTGTTCTGTTAATTCATCTCACAGAGTTACATCTTTCACTTCAAGAAGCCTTTCTCTAAGGCTGTTCTTGTGGAATTGGCAAAGGGATATTTGGAAGCCCCTAGAGGGCTATGGTGAAAAAGGAAATATCTTCCGTTCAAAACTGAAAACAAGCTTTCTGAGAAACGGCTCCGTGTTCTGTTAATTCTTCTCACAGAGTTACATCTTTCCCTTCAAGAAGCCTTTCGCTAAGGCTGTTCTTGTGGAATTGGCAAAGGGATATTTGGAAGCCCATAGAGGGCTATGGTGAAAAAGGAAATATCTTCCGTTCAACACTGGAAAGAAGCTTTCTGAGAAACTGCTCCGTGTTCTGTTAATTCATCTCACAGAGTTACATCTTTCCCTTCAAGAAGCCTTTCGCTAAGGCTGTTCTTGTGGAATTGGCAAAGGGATATTTGGAAGCCTATAGAGGGCTATGGTGAAAAAGGAAATATCTTCCGTTCCAAACTGGAAACAAGCTTTCTGAGAAACTGCTCCGTGTTCTGTTAATTCATCTCACAGAGTTACATCTTTCCCTTCAAGAAGCCTTTCGCTAAGGCTGTTCTTGTGGAATTGGCAAAGGGATATTTGTAAGCCCATAGAGGGCTATGGTGAAAAAGGAAATATCTTCCGTTCAAAACTGGAAAGAAGCTTTCTGAGAAACTGCTCTGTATTCTGTTAATTCATCTCACAGAGTTACATCTTTCCCTTCAAGAAGCCTTTCGCTAAGGCTGTTCTTGTGGAATTGGCAAAGGGATATTTGAAAGCCCATAGAGGGCTATGGTGAAAAAGGAAATATCTTCCGTTCAAAACTGGAAAGATGCTTTCTGAGAAACTGCTCCGTGTTCTGTTAATTCATCTCATAGAGTTACATCTTTCCCTTCAAGAAGCCTTTCGCTAAGGCTGTTCTTGTGGAATTGTCAAAGAGATATTTGGAAGCCCATAGAGGGCTATGGTGAAAAAGGAAATATCTTCCGTTCAAAACTGGAAAGAAGCTTTCTGAGAAACTGCTCCGTGTTCTGTTAATTCATCTCACAGAGTTACATCTTTCCCTTCAAGAAGCCTTTCGCTAAGGCTGTTCTTGTGGAATTGCCAAAGGGATATTTGGAAGCCCATAGAGGGCTATGGTGAAAAAGGAAATATCTTCCGTTCAAAACTGGAAAGAATCTTTCTGAGAAACTGCTCTGTGTTCTGGTAATTCATCTCACAGAGCTACAACTTTCCCTTCAAGATGCCTTTCGCTAAGGCTGTTCTTGTGGAATTGGCAAAGGGATATTTGGAAGCCCATAGAGGGCTATGGTGAAAAAGGAAATATCTTCCGTTCAAAACTGGAAAGAAGCTTTCTGAGAAACTGCTCTGTGTTCTGTTAATTCATCTCACAGAGTTACATGTTTCCCTTCAGGAAGCCTTTCGCTAAGGCTGTTCTTGTGGAATTGGCAAATGGATATTTGGAAGCCCATAGAGGGCTATGGTGAAAAAGGAAATATCTTCCGTTCAAAACTGGAAAGAAGCTTTCTGAGAAACTGCTCTGTGTTCTGTTAATTCATCTCACAGAGTTACATCTTTCCCTTCAAGAAGCCTTTCGCTAAGGCTGTTCTTGTGGAATTGGCAAAGGGATATTTGGAAGCCCATAGAGGGCTATGGTGAAAAAGGAAATATCTTCCGTTCAAAACTGGAAAGAAGCCTTCTGAGAAACTGCTCTGTGTTCTGTTAATTCATCTACAGAGTTACATGTTTCCCTTAAAGAAGCCTTTCGCTAAGGCTGTTCTTGTGGAATTGGCAAAGGGATATTTGGAAGCCCATAGAGGGCTATGGTGAAAAAGGAAATATCTTCCGTTCAAAAATGGAAAGAAGCTTTCTGAGAAACTGCTCTGTGTTCTGTTAATTCATCTCACAGAGTTACATGTTTCCCTTCAAGAAACCTTTCGCTAAGGCTGTTCTTGTGGAATTGGCAAAGGGATATTTGGAAGCCCATAGAGGGCTATGGTGAAAAAGGAAATATCTTCCGTTCAAAACTGGAAAGAAGCTTTCTGAGAAACTGCTCTGTGTTCTGTTAATTCATCTCACAGAGTTACATCTTTCCCTTCAAGAAGCCTTTCGCTAAGGCTGTTCTTGTGGAATTGGCAAAGGGATAATTGGAAGCCCATAGAGGGCTATGGTGAAAAAGGAAATATCTTCCGTTCAAAACTGGAAAGAAGCTTTCTGAGAAACTGCTCCGTGTTCTGTTAATTCATCTCACAGAGTTACATCTTTCCCTTCAAGAAGCCTTTCGCTAAGGCTGTTCCTGTGGAATTGGCAAAGGGATATTTGGAAGCCTGTAGAGGGCTATGGTGAAAAAGGAAATATCTTCCGTTCAAAACTGGAAAGAAGCTTTCTGAGAAACTGCTGTGTGTTCTGTTAATTCATCTCACAGAGTTACATCTTTCCCTTCAAGAAGCCTTTCGCTAAGGCTGTTCTTGTGGAATTGGCAAAGGGATATTTGGAAGCCCATAGAGGGCTATGGTGAAAAAGGAAATATCTTCCGTTCAAAAGTGGAAAGAAGCCTTCTGAGAAACTGCTCTGTGTTCTGTTAATTCATTTACAGAGTTACATGTTTCCCTTAAAGAAGCCTTTCGCTAAGGCTGTTCTTGTGGAATTGGCAAAGAGATATTTGGAAGCCCATAGAGGGCTATGGTGAAAAAGGAAATATCTTCCGTTCAAAAATGGAAAGAAGCTTTCTGAGAAACTGCTCTGTGTTCTGTTAATTCATCTCACAGAGTTACATGTTTCCCTTCAAGAAACCTTTCGCTAAGGCTGTTCTTGTGGAATTGGCAAAGGGATATTTGGAAGCCCATAGAGGGCTATGGTGAAAAAGGAAATATCTTCCGTTCAAAACTGGAAAGTAGCTTTCTGAGAAACTGCTCTGTGTTCTGTTAATTCATCTCACAGAGTTACATCTTTCCCTTCAAGAAGCCTTTCGCTAAGGCTGTTCTTGTGGAATTGGCAAAGGAATAATTGGAAGCCCATAGAGGGCTATGGTGAAAAAGGAAATATCTTCCGTTCAAAACTGGAAAGAAGCTTTCTGATAAACTGCTCCGTGTTCTGTTAATTCATCTCACAGAGTTACATCTTTCCCTTCAAGAAGCCTTTCTCTAAGGCTGTTCCTGTGGAATTGGCAAAGGGATATTTGGAAGCCTATAGAGGGCTATGCTGAAAAAGGAAATATCTTCCGTTCAAAACTGGAAAGAAGCTTTCTGAGAAACTGCTCTGTGTTCTGTTAATTCATCTCACAGAGTTACATGTTTCCTTCAAGAAGCCTTTCGCTAAGGCTGTTCTTGTGGAATTGGCAAAGGGATATTTGGAAGCCCATAGAGGGCTATGGTGAAAAAGGAAATATCTTCCGTTCAAAACTGGAAAGAAGCTTTCTGAGAAACTGCTCTGTGTTCTGTTAATTCATCTCACAGAGTTACATCTTTCCCTTCAAGAAGCCTTTCGCTAAGGCTGTTCTTGTGGAATTGGCAAAGGGATATTTGGAAGCCCATAGAGGGCTATGGTGAAAAAGGAAATATCTTCCGTTCAAAACTGGAAAGAAGCTTTCTGAGAAACTGCTCTGTGTTCTGGTAATTCATCTCACAGAGCTACAACTTTCCCTTCAAGAAGCCTTTCGCTAAGGCTGTTCTTGTGGAATTGGCAAAGGGATATTTGGAAGCCCATAGAGGGCTATGGTGAAAAAGGAAATATCTTCCGTTCAACACTGGAAAGAAGCTTTCTGAGAAACCTCTCTGTGTTCTGTTAATTCATCTCACAGAGTTACATCTTTCCCTTCAAGAAGCCTTTCGCTAAGGCTGTTCTTGTGGAATTGGCAAAGGGATATTTGGAAGCCCATAGAGGGCTATGGTGAAAAAGGAAATATCTTCCGTTGAAAACTGGAAAAAAGCTTTCTGAGAAACTGCTCTGTGTTCTGTTAATTCATCCCACAGAGTTACATCTTTCCCTTCAAGAAGCCTTTCGCTAAGGCTGTTCTTGTGTAATTGGCAAAGTGATACTTGGAAGCCCATTGAGGGCTACGGTGAAAACGGAAATATATTCCGTTCAAAACTCGAAAGAAGGATTTTGAGAAACTGCTCTGTGTTCTCTTAATTCATCTCACGGAGTTACGTCTTTCACTTCAAGAAGCCTTTCGCTAAGTCTGTTCTTGTGGAATTGGCAAAGGGATATTTGGAAGCCCGTAGAGGGCTATGGTGAAAAAGAAAATATCTTCCGTTCAAAACTGGAAAGAAGCTTTCTGAGAAACTGCTCTGTGTTCTCTTAATTCATCTCACAGAGTTACATCTTTCCCTTCCAGAAGCCTTTCGCTAAGACTGTTCTTGTGGAATTGGCAAAGGGATATTTGGAAGCCCATAGAGGGCTATGGTGAAAAAGGAAATATCTTCCGTTCAAAACTGGAAAGAAGCTTTCTGAGTAACCGTTCTGTGTTCTGTTAATTCATCTCACAGAGTTACATGTTTCCCTTCAAGAAGCCTTTCGCTAAGGCTTTTCTTGTGGAATTGGCAAAGGGATATTTGGAAGCCCATAGAGGGCTATGGTGAAAAAGGAAATATCTTCCGTTCAAAACTGGAAAGAAGCTTTCTGACAAACTGCTCTGTGTTCTGTTAATTCATCTCACAGAGTTACATCTTTCCCTTCAAGAAGCCTTTCGCTAAGGCTGTTCTAGTGGAATTGGCAAAGGGATATTTGGAAGCCCATAGAGGGCTATGGTGAAAAAGGAAATATCTTCCGTTCAACACTGGAAAGAAGCTTTCTGAGAAACCTCTCTGTGTTCTGTTAATTCATCTCACAGAGTTACATCTTTCCCTTCAAGAAGCCTTTCGCTAAGGCAGTTCTTGTGGAATTGGCAAAGGGATATTTGGAAGCCCATAGAGGGCTATGGTGAAAAAGGAAATATCTTCCGTTCAAAACTGGAAAGAAGCTTTCTGAGAAACTGCTCTGTGTTCTGTTAATTCATCTCACAGAGTTACATCTTTCCCTTCAAGAAGCCTTTCGCTAAGGCTGTTCTTGTGGAATTGGCAAAGGGATATTTGGAAGCCCATAGAGGGCTATGGTGAAAAAGGAAATATCTTCCGTTCAAAACTGGAAAGAAGCTTTCTGAGAAACTGCTCTGTGTTCTGTTAATTCATCTCACAGAGTTACATCTTTCCCTTCAAGAAGCCTTTCGCTAAGGCTGTTCTTGTGGAATTGGCAAAGGGATATTTGGAAGCCCATAGAGGGCTATGCTGAAAAAGGAAATATCTTCCGTTCAACACTGGAAAGAAGCTTTCTGAGAAACTGCTCTGTGTTCTGTTAATTCATCTCACAGAGTTACATCATTCCCTTCAAGAAGCCTTTCGCTAAGGCTGTTCTTGTGGAATTGGCAAAGGGATATTTGGAATCCCATAGAGTGCTATGGTGAAAAAGGAAATATCTTCCGTTCCAAACTGGAAAGAAGCTTTGTGAGAAACTGCTCTGTGTTCTGTTAATTCATCTCACAGAGTTACATCTTTCACTTCAAGAAGCCTTTCTCTAAGGCTGTTCTTGTGGAATTGGCAAAGGGATATTTGGAAGCCCCTAGAGGGCTATGGTGAAAAAGGAAATATCTTCCGTTCAAAACTGAAAACAAGCTTTCTGAGAAACGGCTCCGTGTTCTGTTAATTCTTCTCACAGAGTTACATCTTTCCCTTCAAGAAGCCTTTCGCTAAGGCTGTTCTTGTGGAATTGGCAAAGGGATATTTGGAAGCCCATAGAGGGCTATGGTGAAAAAGGAAATATCTTCCGTTCAACACTGGAAAGAAGCTTTCTGAGAAACTGCTCCGTGTTCTGTTAATTCATCTCACAGAGTTACATCTTTCCCTTCAAGAAGCCTTTCGCTAAGGCTGTTCTTGTGGAATTGGCAAAGGGATATTTGGAAGCCTATAGAGGGCTATGGTGAAAAAGGAAATATCTTCCGTTCCAAACTGGAAAGAAGCTTTCTGAGAAACTGCTCTGTGTTCTGTTAATTCCTCTCACAGAGTTACATCTTTCCCTTCAAGAAGCCTTTCGCTAAGGCTGTTCTTGTGGAATTGGCAAAGGGATATTTGAAAGCCCATAGAGGGCTATGGTGAAAAAGGAAATATCTTCCGTTCAAAACTGGAAAGATGCTTTCTGAGAAACTGCTCCGTGTTCTGTTAATTCATCTCATAGAGTTACATCTTTCCCTTCAAGAAGCCTTTCGCTAAGGCTGTTCTTGTGGAATTGTCAAAGAGATATTTGGAAGCCCATAGAGGGCTATGGTGAAAAAGGAAATATCTTCCGTTCAAAACTGGAAAGAAGCTTTCTGAGAAACTGCTCCGTGTTCTGTTAATTCATCTCACAGAGTTACATCTTTCCCTTCAAGAAGCCTTTCGCTAAGGCTGTTCTTGTGGAATTGCCAAAGGGATATTTGGAAGCCCATAGAGGGCTATGGTGAAAAAGGAAATATCTTCCGTTCAAAACTGGAAAGAAGCTTTCTGAGAAACTGCTCTGTGTTCTGGTAATTCATCTCACAGAGCTACAACTTTCCCTTCAAGAAGCCTTTCGCTAAGGCTGTTCTTGTGGAATTGGCAAAGGGATATTTGGAAGCCCATAGAGGGCTATGGTGAAAAAGGAAATATCTTCCGTTCAACACTGGAAAGAAGCTTTCTGAGAAACCTCTCTGTGTTCTGTTAATTCATCTCACAGAGTTACATCTTTCCCTTAAAGAAGCCTTTCGCTAAGGCTGTTCTTGTGGAATTGGCAAAGGGATATTTGGAAGCCCATAGAGGGCTATGGTGAAAAAGGAAATATCTTCCGTTGAAAACTGGAAAAAAGCTTTCTGAGAAACTGCTCTGTGTTCTGTTAATTCATCCCACAGAGTTACATCTTTCCCTTCAAGAAGCCTTTCGCTAAGGCTGTTCTTGTGTAATTGGCAAAGTGATACTTGGAAGCCCATTGAGGGCTATGGTGAAAACGGAAATATATTCCGTTCAAAACTCGAAAGAAGGATTTTGAGAAACTGCTCTGTGTTCTCTTAATTCATCTCACGGAGTTACGTCTTTCACTTCAAGAAGCCTTTCGCTAAGTCTGTTCTTGTGGAATTGGCAAAGGGATATTTGGAAGCCCGTAGAGGGCTATGGTGAAAAAGAAAATATCTTCCGTTCAAAACTGGAAAGAAGCTTTCTGAGAAACTGCTCTGTGTTCTCTTAATTCATCTCACAGAGTTACATCTTTCCCTTCCAGAAGCCTTTCGCTAAGACTGTTCTTGTGGAATTGGCAAAGGGATATTTGGAAGCCCATAGAGGGCTATGGTGAAAAAGGAAATATCTTCCGTTCAAAACTGGAAAGAAGCTTTCTGAGTAACCGTTCTGTGTTCTGTTAATTCATCTCACAGAGTTACATGTTTCCCTTAAAGAAGCCTTTCGCTACGGCTGTTCTTGTGGAATTGGCAAAGTGATATTTGGAAGCCCATAGAGGGCTATGGTGAAAAAGGAAATATCTTCCGTTCAAAACTGGAAAGAAGCTTTCTGAGAAACTGCTCTGTGTTCTGTTAATTCATCTCACAGAGTTACATGTTTCCCTTCAAGAAGCCTTTCGCTAAGGCTGTTCTTGTGGAATTGGCAAATGGATATTTGGAAGCCCATAGAGGGCTATGGTGAAAAAGGAAATATCTTCCGTTCAAAACTGGAAAGAAGCTTTCTGAGAAACTGCTCTGTGTTCTGTTAATTCATCTCACAGAGTTATATCTTTCCCTTCAAGAAGCCTTTCGCTAAGGCTGTTCTTGTGGAATTGGCAAAGGGATATTTGTAAGCCCATAGAGGGCTATGGTGAAAAAGGAAATATCTTCAGTTCAAAACTGGAAAGAAGCCTTCTGAGAAACTGCTCTGTGTTCTGTTAATTCATCTACAGAGTTACATGTTTCCCTTAAAGAAGCCTTTCGCTAAGGCTGTTCTTGTGGAATTGGCAAAGGGATATTTGGAAGCCCATAGAGGGCTATGGTGAAAAAGGAAATATCTTCCGTTCAAAAATGGAAAGAAGCTTTCTGAGAAACTGCTCTGTGTTCTGTTAATTCATCTCACAGAGTTACATGTTTCCCTTCAAGAAACCTTTCGCTAAGGCTGTTCTTGTGGAATTGGCAAAGGGATATTTGGAAGCCCATAGAGGGCTATGGTGAAAAAGGAAATATCTTCCGTTCAAAACTGGAAAGAAGCTTTCTGAGAAACTGCTCTGTGTTCTGTTAATTCATCTCACAGAGTTACATCTTTCCCTTCAAGAAGCCTTTCGCTAAGGCTGTTCTTGTGGAATTGGCAAAGGGATAATTGGAAGCCCATAGAGGGCTATGGTGAAAAAGGAAATATCTTCCGTTCAAAACTGGAAGGAAGCTTTCTGAGAAACTGCTCCGTGTTCTGTTAATTCATCTCACAGAGTTACATCTTTCCCTTCAAGAAGCCTTTCGCTAAGGCTGTTCCTGTGGAATTGGCAAAGGGATATTTGGAAGCCTGTAGAGGGCTATGGTGAAAAAGGAAATATCTTCCGTTCAAAACTGGAAAGAAGCTTTCTGAGAAACTGCTGTGTGTTCTGTTAATTCATCTCACAGAGTTACATCTTTCCCTTCAAGAAGCCTTTCGCTAAGGCTGTTCTTGTGGAATTGGCAAAGGGATATTTGGAAGCCCATACAGGGCTATGGTGAAAAAGGAAATATCTTCCGTTCAAAACTGGAAAGAAGCCTTCTGAGAAACTGCTCTGTGTTCTGTTAATTCATCTACAGAGTTACATGTTTCCCTTAAAGAAGCCTTTCGCTAAGGCTGTTCTTGTGGAATTGGCAAAGAGATATTTGGAAGCCCATAGAGGGCTATGGTGAAAAAGGAAATATCTTCCGTTCAAAAATGGAAAGAAGCTTTCTGAGAAACTGCTCTGTGTTCTGTTAATTCATCTCACAGAGTTACATGTTTCCCTTCAAGAAACCTTTCGCTAAGGCTGTTCTTGTGGAATTGGCAAAGGGATATTTGGAAGCCCATAGAGGGCTATGGTGAAAAAGGAAATATCTTCCGTTCAAAACTGGAAAGTAGCTTTCTGAGAAACTGCTCTGTGTTCTGTTAATTCATCTCACAGAGTTACATCTTTCCCTTCAAGAAGCCTTTCGCTAAGGCTGTTCTTGTGGAATTGGCAAAGGAATAATTGGAAGCCCATAGAGGGCTATGGTGAAAAAGGAAATATCTTCCGTTCAAAACTGGAAAGAAGCTTTCTGATAAACTGCTCCGTGTTCTGTTAATTCATCTCACAGAGTTACATCTTTCCCTTCAAGAAGCCTTTCTCTAAGGCTGTTCCTGTGGAATTGGCAAAGGGATATTTGGAAGCCTATAGAGGGCTATGCTGAAAAAGGAAATATCTTCCCTTCAAAACTGGAAAGAAGCTTTCTGAGAAACTGCTCTGTGTTCTGTTAATTCATCTCACAGAGTTACATGTTTCCTTCAAGAAGCCTTTCGCTAAGGCTGTTCTTGTGGAATTGGCAAAGGGATATTTGGAAGCCCATAGAGGGCTATGGTGAAAAAGGAAATATCTTCCGTTCAAAACTGGAAAGAAGCTTTCTGAGAAACTGCTCTGTGTTCTGTTAATTCATCTCACAGAGTTACATGGTTCCCTTCAAGAAGCCTTTCGCTAAGGCTGTTCTTGTGGAATTGGCAAAGGGATATTTGGAAGCCCATAGAGGGCTATGGTGAAAAAGGAAATATCTTCCGTTCAAAACTGGAAAGAAGCTTTCTGAGAAACTGCTCTGTGTTCTGGTAATTCATCTCACAGAGCTACAACTTTCCCTTCAAGAAGCCTTTCGCTAAGGCTGTTCTTGTGGAATTGGCAAAGGGATATTTGGAAGCCCATAGAGGGCTATGGTGAAAAAGGAAATATCTTCCGTTCAACACTGGAAAGAAGCTTTCTGAGAAACCTCTCTGTGTTCTGTTAATTCATCTCACAGAGTTACATCTTTCCCTTCAAGAAGCCTTTCGCTAAGGCTGTTCTTGTGGAATTGGCAAAGGGATATTTGGAAGCCCATAGAGGGCTATGGTGAAAAAGGAAATATCTTCCGTTGAAAACTGGAAAAAAGCTTTCTGAGAAACTGCTCTGTGTTCTGTTAATTCATCCCACAGAGTTACATCTTTCCCTTCAAGAAGCCTTTCGCTAAGGCTGTTCTTGTGTAATTGGCAAAGTGATACTTGGAAGCCCATTGAGGGCTACGGTGAAAACGGAAATATATTCCGTTCAAAACTCGAAAGAAGGATTTTGAGAAACTGCTCTGTGTTCTCTTAATTCATCTCACGGAGTTACGTCTTTCACTTCAAGAAGCCTTTCGCTAAGTCTGTTCTTGTGGAATTGGCAAAGGGATATTTGGAAGCCCGTAGAGGGGTATGGTGAAAAAGAAAATATCTTCCGTTCAAAACTGGAAAGAAGCTTTCTGAGAAACTGCTCTGTGTTCTCTTAATTCATCTCACAGAGTTACATCTTTCCCTTCCAGAAGCCTTTCGCTAAGACTGTTCTTGTGGAATTGGCAAAGGGATATTTGGAAGCCCATAGAGGGCTATGGTGAAAAAGGAAATATCTTCCGTTCAAAACTGGAAAGAAGCTTTCTGAGTAACCGTTCTGTGTTCTGTTAATTCATCTCACAGAGTTACATCTTTCCCTTAAAGAAGCCTTTCGCTACGGCTGTTCTTGTGGAATTGGCAAAGTGATATTTGGAAGCCCATAGAGGGCTATGGTGAAAAAGGAAATATCTTCCGTTCAAAACTGGAAAGAAGCTTTCTGAGAAACTGCTCTGTGTTCTGTTAATTCATCTCACAGAGTTACCTGTTTCCCTTCAAGAAGCCTTTCGCTAAGGCTGTTCTTGTGGAATTGGCAAATGGATATTTGGAAGCCCATAGAGGGCTATGGTGAAAAAAGAAATATCTTCCGTTCAAAACTGGAAAGAAGCTTTCTGAGAAACTGCTCTGTGTTCTGTTAATTCATCTCACAGAGTTACATCTTTCCCTTCAAGAAGCCTTTCGCTAAGGCTGTTCTTGTGGAATTGGCAAAGGGATATTTGGAAGCCCATAGAGGGCTATGGTGAAAAAGGAAATATCTTCCGTTCAAAACTGGAAAGAAGCCTTCTGAGAAACTGCTCTGTGTTCTGTTAATTCATCTACAGAGTTACATGTTTCCCTTCAAGAAGCCTTTCGCTAAGGCTGTTCTTGTGGAATTGGCAAAGGGATATTTGGAAGCCCTTAGAGGGCTATGGTGAAAAAGGAAATATCTTCCGTTCAAAAATGGAAAGAAGCTTTCTGAGAAACTGCTCTGTGTTCTGTTAATTCATCTCACAGAGTTACATGTTTCCCTTCAAGAAACCTTTCGCTAAGGCTGTTCTTGTGGAATTGACAAAGGGATATTTGAAAGCCCATAGAGGGCTATGGTGAAAAAGGAAATATCTTCCGTTCAAAACTGGAAAGAAGCTTTCTGAGAAACTGCTCTGTGTTCTGTTAATTCATCTCACAGAGTTACATCTTTCCCTTCAAGAAGCCTTTCGCTAAGGCTGTTCTTGTGGAATTGGCAAAGGGATAATTGGAAGCCCATAGAGGGCTATGGTGAAAAAGGAAATATCTTCCGTTCAAAACTGGAAAGAAGCTTTCTGAGAAACTGCTCCGTGTTCTGTTAATTCATCTCACAGAGTTACATCTTTCCCTTCAAGAAGCCTTTCGCTAAGGCTGTTCCTGTGGAATTGGCAAAGGGATATTTGGAAGCCTGTAGAGGGCTATGGTGAAAAAGGAAATATCTTCCGTTCAAAACTATAAAGAAGCTTTCTGAGAAACTGCTGTGTGTTCTGTTAATTCATCTCACAGAGTTACATCTTTCCCTTCAAGAAGCCTTTCGCTAAGGCTTTTCTAGTGGAATTGGCAAATGGATATTTCGAAGCCCATAGAGGGCTATGGTGAAAAAGGAAATATCTTCCGTTCAAAACTGGAAAGAAGCTTTCTGAGAAACCTCTCTGTGTTCTGTTAATTCATCTCACAGAGTTACATCTTTCCCTTCAAGAAGCCTTTCGCTAAGGCAGTTCTTGTGGAATTGGCAAAGGGATATTTGGAAGCCCATAGAGGGCTATGGTGAAAAAGGAAATATCTTCCGTTCAAAACTGGAAAGAAGCTTTCTGAGAAACTGCTCTGTGTTCTGTTAATTCATCTCACAGAGTTACATCTTTCCCTTCAAGAAGCCTTTCGCTAAGGCTGTTCTTGTGGAATTGGAAAAGGGATATTTAGAAGCCCATAGATGGCTATGGTGAAAAAGGAAATATCTTCCGTTCAAAACTGGAAAGAAGCTTTCTGAGAAACTGCTCTGTGTTCTGTTAATTCATTTCACAGAGTTACATCTTTCCCTTCAAGAAGCCTTTCGCTAAGTCTGTTCTTGTGGAATTGGCAAAGGGATATTTGGAAGCCCATAGAGGGCTATGGTGAAAAAGGAAATATCTTCCTTTCAAAACTGGAAAGAAGCTTTCTGAGAAACTGCTCTGTGTTCTGTTAATTCATCTCACAGAGTTACATCTTTCCCTTGAAGAAGCCTTTCGCTAAGGCTGTTCTTGTGGAATTGGAAAAGGGATATTTAGAAGCCCATAGAGGGCTATGGTGAAAAAGGAAATATCTTTCGTTCAAAACTGGAAAGAAGCTTTCTGAGAAACTGCTCTGTGTTCTGTTAATTCATCTCACAGAGTTACATCTTTCCCTTCAGGAAGCCTTTCGCTAAGGCTGTTCTTGTGGAATTGGCAAAGGGATATTTGGAAGCCCATAGAGGGCTATGGAGAAAAAGGAAATATCTTCCGTTCAACACTGGAAAGAAGCTTTCTGAGAAACTGCTCCGTGTTCTGTTAATTCATCTCACAGAGTTACATCTTTCCCTTCAAGAAGACTTTCGGTAAGGCTGTTCTTGTGGAATTGGCAAAGGGATATTTGGAAGCCTATAGAGGGCTATGATGAAAAAGGAAATATCTTCCGTTCCAAACTGGAAACAAGCTTTCTGAGAAACTGCTCTGTGTTCTGTTAATTCATCTAACAGAGATACATCTTTCCCTTCAAGAAGCCTTTCGCTAAGGCTGTTCTTGTGGAATTGGCAAAGGGATATTTGGAAGCCCATAGAGGGCTATGGTGAAAAAGGAAATATCTTCCGTTCAAAACTGGAAAGAAGCTTTCTGAGAAACTGCTCTGTGTTCTGTTAATTCATCTCACAGAGTTACATCTTTCCCTTCAAGAAGTCTTTCGCTAAGGCTGTTCTTGTGGAATTGGCAAAGGGATATTTGGAATCCCATAGAGTGCTATGGTGAAAAAGGAAATATCGTCCGTTCCAAACTGGAAAGAAGCTTTGTGAGAAACTGCTCTGTGTTCTGTTAATTCATCTCACAGAGTTACATCTTTTCCTTCAAGAAGCCTTTCGCTAAGGCTGTTCTTGTGGAATTGGCAAAGGGATACTTGGAAGCCCCTAGAGGGCTATGGTGAAAAAGGAAATATCTTCCGTTCAAAACTGAAAACAAGCTTTCGGAGAAACTGCTCCGTGTTCTGTTAATTCATCTCACAGAGTTACATCTCTCCGTTCAAGAAGCCTTTCGCTACTGCTGTTCTTGTGGAATTGGCAAAGGGATATTTGGAAGCCGATAGAGGGCTATGGTGAAAAAGGAAATATCTTCCGTTCAAAACTGGAAAGAAGTTTTCTGAGAAACCTCTCTGTGTTCTTCTAATTCATCTCACAGAGTTACATCTTTCCCTTCAAGAAGCCTTTCGCTAAGGCTGTTCTTGTGGAATTGGAAAAGGGATATTTAGAAGCCCCTAGAGGGCTATGGTGAAAAAGGAAATATCTTCCGTTCAAAACTGGAAAGAAGCTTTCTGAGAAAGTGCTCTGTGTTCCGTTAATTCATCTCACAGAGTTACATCTTTCTCTTCAAGAAGCCTTTCGCTAAGGCTGTTCCTGTGGAATTGGCAAAGGGATATTTGGAAGCCTATAGAGGGCTATGGTGAAAAAGGAAATATCTTCCGTTCAAAACTGGAAAGAAGCTTTCTGAGAAACTGCTCTGTGTTCTGTTAATTCATCTCACAGAGTTACATGTTTCCCTTCAAGAAGCCTTTCGCTAAGGCTGTTCTTGTGGAATTGGCAAAGGGATATTTGGAAGCCCATAGAAGGCTATGGTGAAAAAGGAAATATCTTCCGTTCAAAACTGGAAAGAAGCTTTCTGACAAACTGCTCTGTGTTCTGTTAATTCATCTCACAGAGTTACATCTTTCCCTTCAAGAAGCCTTTCGCTAAGGCTGTTCTAGTGGAATTGGCAAAGGGATATTTGGAAGCCCATAGAGGGCTATGGTGAAAAAGGAAATATCTTCCGTTCAACACTGGAAAGAAGCTTTCTGAGAAACCTCTCTGTGTTCTGTTAATTCATCTCACAGAGTTACATCTTTCCCTTCAAGAAGCCTTTCGCTAAGGCAGTTCTTGTGGAATTGGCAAAGGGATATTTGGAAGCCCATAGAGGGCTATGGTGAAAAAGGAAATATCTTCCGTTCAAAACTGGAAAGAAGCTTTCTGAGAAACTGCTCTGTGTTCTGTTAATTCATCTCACAGAGTTACATCTTTCCCTTCAAGAAGCCTTTCGCTAAGGCTGTTCTTGTGGAATTGGCAAAGGGATATTTGGAAGCCCATAGAGGGCTATGGTGAAAAAGGAAATATCTTCCGTTCAAAACTGAAAACAAGCTTTCTGAGAAACGGCTCCGTGTTCTGTTAATTCTTCTCACAGAGTTACATCTTTCCCTTCAAGAAGCCTTTCGCTAAGGCTGTTCTTGTGGAATTGGCAAAGGGATATTTGGAAGCCCATAGAGGGCTATGGTGAAAAATTAAATATCTTCCGTTCAACACTGGAAAGAAGCTTTCTGAGAAACTGCTCCGTGTTCTGTTAATTCATCTCACAGAGTTACATCTTTCCCTTCAAGAAGCCTTTCGCTAAGGCTGTTCTTGTGGAATTGGCAAAGGGATATTTGGAAGCCTATAGAGGGCTATGGTGAAAAAGGAAATATCTTCCGTTCCAAACTGGAAACAAGCTTTCTGAGAAACTGCTCCGTGTTCTGTTAATTCATCTCACAGAGTTACATCTTTCCCTTCAAGAAGCCTTTCGCTAAGGCTGTTCTTGTGGAATTGGCAAAGGGATATTTGTAAGCCCATAGAGGGCTATGGTGAAAAAGGAAATATCTTCCGTTCAAAACTGGAAAGAAGCTTTCTGAGAAACTGCTCTGTGTTCTGTTAATTCATCTCACAGAGTTACATCTTTCCCTTCAAGAAGCCTTTCGCTAAGGCTGTTCTTGTGGAATTGGCAAAGGGATATTTGAAAGCCCATAGAGGGCTATGGTGAAAAAGGAAATATCTTCCGTTCAAAACTGGAAAGATGCTTTCTGAGAAACTGCTCCGTGTTCTGTTAATTCATCTCATAGAGTTACATGTTTCCCTTCAAGAAGCCTTTCACTAAGGCTGTTCTTGTGGAATTGTCAAAGAGATATTTGAAAGCCCATAGAGGGCTATGGTGAAAAAGGAAATATCTTCCGTTCAAAACTGGAAAGAAGCTTTCTGAGAAACTGCTCCGTGTTCTGTTAATTCATCTCACAGAGTTACATCTTTCCCTTCAAGAAGCCTTTCGCTAAGGCTGTTCTTGTGGAATTGCCAAAGGGATATTTGGAAGCCCATAGAGGGCTATGGTGAAAAAGGAAATATCTTCCGTTCAAAACTGGAAAGAAGCTTTCTGAGAAACTGCTCTGTGTTCTGGTAATTCATCTCACAGAGCTACAACTTTCCCTTCAAGAAGCCTTTCGCTAAGGCTGTTCTTGTGGAATTGGCAAAGGGATATTTGGAAGCCCATAGAGGGCTATGGTGAAAAAGGAAATATCTTCCGTTCAACACTGGAAAGAAGCTTTCTGAGAAACCTCTCTGTGTTCTGTTAATTCATCTCACAGAGTTACATCTTTCCCTTCAAGAAGCCTTTCGCTAAGGCTGTTCTTGTGGAATTGGCAAAGGGATATTTGGAAGCCCATAGAGGGCTATGGTGAAAAAGGAAATATCTTCCGTTGAAAACTGGAAAAAAGCTTTCTGAGAAACTGCTCTGTGTTTTGTTAATTCATCCCACAGAGTTACATCTTTCCCTTCAAGAAGCCTTTCGCTAAGGCTGTTCTTGTGTAATTGGCAAAGTGATACTTGGAAGCCCATTGAGGGCTATGGTGAAAACGGAAATATATTCCGTTCAAAACTCGAAAGAAGGATTTCGAGAAACTGCTCTGTGTTCTCTTAATTCATCTCACGGAGTTACGTCTTTCTCTTCAAGAAGCCTTTCGCTAAGTCTGTTCTTGTGGAATTGGCAAAGGGATATTTGGAAGCCCGTAGAGGGCTATGGTGAAAAAGAAAATATCTTCCGTTCAAAACTGGAAAGAAGCTTTCTGAGAAACTGCTCTGTGTTCTCTTAATTCATCTCACAGAGTTACATCTTTCCCTTCCAGAAGCCTTTCGCTAAGACTGTTCTTGTGGAATTGGCAAAGGGATATTTGGAAGCCCATAGAGGGCTATGGTGAAAAAGGAAATATCTTCCGTTCAAAACTGGAATGAAGCTTTCTGAGTAACCGTTCTGTGTTCTGTTAATTCATCTCACAGAGTTACATCTTTCCCTTAAAGAAGCCTTTCGCTACGGCTGTTCTTGTGGAATTGGCAAAGTGATATTTGGAAGCCCATAGAGGGCTATGGTGAAAAAGGAAATATCTTCCGTTCAAAACTGGAAAGAAGCTTTCTGAGAAACTGCTCTGTGTTCTGTTAATTCATCTCACAGTGTTACATGTTTCCCTTCAAGAAGCCTTTCGCTAAGGCTGTTCTTGTGGAATTGGCAAATGGATATTTGGAAGCCCATAGAGGGCTATGGTGAAAAAGGAAATATCTTCCGTTCAAAACTGGAAAGAAGCTTTCTGAGAAACTGCTCTGTGTTCTGTTAATTCATCTCACAGAGTTACATCTTTCCCTTCAAGAAGCCTTTCGCTAAGGCTGTTCTTGTGGAATTGGCAAAGGGATATTTGGAAGCCCATAGAGGGCTATGGTGAAAAAGGAAATATCTTCCGTTCAAAACTGGAAAGAAGCCTTCTGAGAAACTGCTCTGTGTTCTGTTAATTCATCTACAGAGTTACATGTTTCCCTTAAAGAAGCCTTTCGCTAAGGCTGTTCTTGTGGAATTGGCAAAGGGATATTTGGAAGCCCATAGAGGGCTATGGTGAAAAAGGAAATATCTTCCGTTCAAAAATGGAAAGAAGCTTTCTGAGAAACTGCTCTGTGTTCTGTTAATTCATCTCACAGAGTTACATGTTTCCCTTCAAGAAACCTTTCGCTAAGGCTGTTCTTGTGGAATTGGCAAAGGGATATTTGGAAGCCCATAGAGGGCTATGGTGAAAAAGGAAATATCTTCCATTCAAAACTGGAAAGAAGCTTTCTGAGAAACTGCTCTGTGTTCTGTTAATTCATCTCAGAGAGTTACATCTTTCCCTTCAAGAAGCCTTTCGCTAAGGCTGTTCTTGTGGAATTGGCAAAGGGATAATTGGAAGCCCATAGAGGGCTATGGTGAAAAAGGAAATATCTTCCGTTCAAAACTGGAAAGAAGCTTTCTGAGAAACTGCTCCGTGTTCTGTTAATTCATCTCACAGAGTTACATCTTTCCCTTCAAGAAGCCTTTCGCTAAGGCTGTTCCTGTGGAATTGGCAAAGGGATATTTGGAAGCCTGTAGAGGGCTATGGTGAAAAAGGAAATATCTTCCGTTCAAAACTGGAAAGAAGCTTTCTGAGAAACTGCTGTGTGTTCTGTTAATTCATCTCACAGAGTTACATCTTTCCCTTCAAGAAGCCTTTCGCTAAGGCTGTTCTTGTGGAATTGGCAAAGGGATATTTGGAAGCCCATAGAGGGCTATGGTGAAAAAGGAAATATCTTCCGTTCAAAACTGGAAAGAAGCCTTCTGAGAAACTGCTCTGTGTTCTGTTAATTCATCTACAGAGTTACATGTTTCCCTTAAAGAAGCCTTTCGCTAAGGCTGTTCTTGTGGAATTGGTAAAGGGATATTTGGAAGCCCATAGAGGGCTATGGTGAAAAAGGAAATATCTTCCGTTCAAAAATGGAAAGAAGCTTTCTGAGAAACTGCTCTGTGTTCTGTTAATTCATCTCACAGAGTTACATGTTTCCCTTCAAGAAACCTTTCGCTAAGGCTGTTCTTGTGGAATTGGCAAAGGGATATTTGGAAGCCCATAGAGGGCTATGGTGAAAAAGGAAATATCTTCCGTTCAAAACTGGAAAGAAGCTTTCTGAGAAACTGCTCTGTGTTCTGTTAATTCATCTCACAGAGTTACATCTTTCCCTTCAAGAAGCCTTTCGCTAAGGCTGTTCTTGTGGAATTGGCAAAGGAATAATTGGAAGCCCATAGAGGGCTATGGTGAAAAAGGAAATATCTTCCGTTCAAAACTGGAAAGAAGCTTTCTGATAAACTGCTCCGTGTTCTGTTAATTCATCTCACAGAGTTACATCTTTCCCTTCAAGAAGCCTTTCTCTAAGGCTGTTCCTGTGGAATTGGCAAAGGGATATTTGGAAGCCTATAGAGGGCTATGCTGAAAAAGGAAATATCTTCCGTTCAAAACTGGAAAGAAGCTTTCTGAGAAACTGCTCTGTGTTCTGTTAATTCATCTCACAGAGTTACATGTTTCCTTCAAGAAGCCTTTCGCTAAGGCTGTTCTTGTGGAATTGGCAAAGGGATATTTGGAAGCCCATAGAGGGCTATGGTGAAAAAGGAAATATCTTCCGTTCAAAACTGGAAAGAAGCTTTCTGAGAAACTGCTCTGTGTTCTGTTAATTCATCTCACAGAGTTACATCTTTCCCTTCAAGAAGCCTTTCGCTAAGGCTGTTCTTGTGGAATTGGCAAAGGGATATTTGGAAGCCCATAGAGGGCTATGGTGAAAAAGGAAATATCTTCCGTTCAAAACTGGAAAGAAGCTTTCTGAGAAACTGCTCTGTGTTCTGTTAATTCATCTCACAGAGTTACATCTTTCCCTTCAAGAAGCCTTTCGCTAAGGCTGTTCTAGTGGAATTGGCAAAGGGATATTTGGAAGCCCATAGAGGACTATGGTGAAAAAGGAAATATCTTCCGTTCAACACTGGAAAGAAGCTTTCTGAGAAACCTCTCTGTGTTCTGTTAATTCATCTCACAGAGTTACATCTTTCCCTTCAAGAAGCCTTTCGCTAAGGCAGTTCTTGTGGAATTGGCAAAGGGATATTTGGAAGCCCATAGAGGGCTATGGTGAAAAAGGAAATATCTTCCGTTCAAAACTGGAAAGAAGCTTTCTGAGAAACTGCTCTGTGTTCTGTTAATTCATCTCACAGAGTTACATCTTTCCCTTGAAGAAGCCTTTCGCTAAGGCTGTTCTTGTGGAATTGGAAAAGGGATATTTAGAAGCCCATAGAGGGCTATGGTGAAAAAGGAAATATCTTTCGTTCAAAACTGGAAAGAAGCTTTCTGAGAAACTGCTCTGTGTTCTGTTAATTCATCTCACAGAGTTACATCTTTCCCTTCAGGAAGCCTTTCGCTAAGGCTGTTCTTGTGGAATTGGCAAAGGGATATTTGGAAGCCCATAGAGGGCTATGGAGAAAAAGGAAATATCTTCCGTTCAACACTGGAAAGAAGCTTTCTGAGAAACTGCTCCGTGTTCTGTTAATTCATCTCACAGAGTTACATCTTTCCCTTCAAGAAGACTTTCGGTAAGGCTGTTCTTGTGGAATTGGCAAAGGGATATTTGGAAGCCTATAGAGGGCTATGATGAAAAAGGAAATATCTTCCGTTCCAAACTGGAAACAAGCTTTCTGAGAAACTGCTCCGTGTTCTGTTAATTCATCTCACAGAGTTACATCTTTCCCTTCAAGAAGCCTTTCGCTAAGGCTGTTCTTGTTGAATTGTCAAAGGGATATTTGGAAGCCCATTGAGGGCTATGGTGAAAAAGGAAATATCTTCCGTTCAAAACTGGAAAGAAGCTTTCTGAGAAACTGCTCTGTGTTCTGTTAATTCATCTCACAGAGTTACATCTTTCCCTTCAAGAAGCCTTTCGCTAAGGCTGTTCTTGTGGAATTGGCAAAGGGATATTTGGAAGCCCATAGAGGGCTATGGTGAAAAAGGAAATATCTTCCGTTCAACACTGGAAAGAAGCTTTCTGAGAAACTGCTCTGTGTTCTGTTAATTCATCTCACAGAGTTACATCATTCCCTTCAAGAAGCCTTTCGCTAAGGCTGTTCTTGTGGAATTGGCAAAGGGATATTTGGAATCCCATAGAGTGCTATGGTGAAAAAGGAAATATCTTCCGTTCCAAACTGGAAAGAAGCTTTGTGAGAAACTGCTCTGTGTTCTGTTAATTCATCTCACAGAGTTACATCTTTCCCTTCAAGAAGCCTTTCGCTAAGGCTGTTCTTGTGGAATTGGCAAAGGGATATTTGAAAGCCCCTAGAGGGCTATGGTGAAAAAGGAAATATCTTCCGTTCAAAACTGAAAACAAGCTTTCTGAGAAACTGCTCCGTGTTCTGTTAATTCATCTCACAGAGTTACATCTTTCCCTTCAAGAAGCCTTTCGCTAAGGCTGTTCTTGTGGAATTGGCAAAGGGATATTTGGAAGCCCATAGAGGGCTATGGTGAAAAAGGAAATATCTTCCGTTCAAAACTGGAAAGAAGCTTTCTGAGAAACTGCTCTGTGTTCTGTTAATTCATCTAACAGAGATACATCTTTCCCTTCAAGAAGCCTTTCGCTAAGGCTGTTCTTGTGGAATTGGCAAAGGGATATTTGGAAGCCCATAGAGGGCTATGGTGAAAAAGGAAATATCTTCCGTTCAAAACTGGAAAGAAGCTTTCTGAGAAACTGCTCTGTGTTCTGTTAATTCATCTCACAGAGTTACATCTTTCCCTTCAAGAAGTCTTTCGCTAAGGCTGTTCTTGTGGAATTGGCAAAGGGATATTTGGAATCCCATAGAGTGCTATGGTGAAAAAGGAAATATCGTCCGTTCCAAACTGGAAAGAAGCTTTGTGAGAAACTGCTCTGTGTTCTGTTAATTCATCTCACAGAGTTACATCTTTTCCTTCAAGAAGCCTTTCGCTAAGGCTGTTCTTGTGGAATTGGCAAAGGGATACTTGGAAGCCCCTAGAGGGCTATGGTGAAAAAGGAAATATCTTCCGTTCAAAACTGAAAACAAGCTTTCGGAGAAACTGCTCCGTGTTCTGTTAATTCATCTCACAGAGTTACATCTCTCCGTTCCAGAAGCCTTTCGCTACTGCTGTTCTTGTGGAATTGGCAAAGGGATATTTGGAAGCCGATAGAGGGCTATGGTGAAAAAGGAAATATCTTCCGTTCAAAACTGGAAAGAAGTTTTCTGAGAAACCTCTCTGTGTTCTTCTAATTCATCTCACAGAGTTACATCTTTCCCTTCAAGAAGCCTTTCGCTAAGGCTGTTCTTGTGGAATTGGAAAAGGGATATTTGAAGCCCCTAGAGGGCTATGGTGAAAAAGGAAATATCTTCCGTTCAAAACTGGAAAGAAGCTTTCTGAGAAAGTGCTCTGTGTTCCGTTAATTCATCTCACAGAGTTACATCTTTCCCTTCAAGAAGCCTTTCGCTAAGGCTGTTCTTGTGGAATTGGCAAAGGGATATTTGGAAGCCCATAGAGGGCTATGGTGAAAAAGGAAATATCTTCCGTACAACACTGGAAAGAAGCTTTCTGAGAAACTGCTCTGTGTTCTGTTAATTATTCTCACAGAGTTACATCTTTCCCTTCAAGAAGCCTTTCGCTAAGGCTGTTCTTGTGGAATTGTCAAAGGGATATTTGGAAGCCCATAGAGGGCTATGGTGAAAAAGGAAATAACTTCCGTTCAAACCTGGAAAGAAGCTTTCTGAGAAACTGCTCTGTGTTCTGTTAATTCATCTCACAGAATTACATCTTTCCCTTCAAGAAGCCTTTCGCTAAGGCTGTTCTTGTGGAATTGGCAAAGGGATATTTGGAAGCCCATAGAGGGCTATGGTGAAAAAGGAAATATCTTCCGTTCAAAACTGGAAAGAAGCCTTCTGAGAAACTGCTCTGTGTTCTGTTAATTCATCTACAGAGTTACATGTTTCCCTTAAAGAAGCCTTTCGCTAAGGCTGTTCTTGTGGAATTGGCAAAGGGATATTTGGAAGCCCATAGAGGGCTATGGTGAAAAAGGAAATATCTTCCGTTCAAAAATGGAAAGAAGCTTTCTGAGAAACTGCTCTGTGTTCTGTTAACTCATCTCACCGAGTTACATGTTTCCCTTCAAGAAACCTTTCGCTAAGGCTGTTCTTGTGGAATTGGCAAAGGGATATTTGGAAGCCCATAGAGGGCTATGGTGAAAAAGGAAATATCTTCCGTTCAAAACTGGAAAGAAGCTTTCTGAGAAACTGCTCTGTGTTCTGTTAATTCATCTCACAGAGTTACATGTTTCCCTTCAAGAAGTCTTTCGCTAAGGCTGTTCTTGTGGAATTGGAAAGGGATAATTGGAAGCCCATAGAGGGCTATGGTGAAAAAGGAAATATCTTCCGTTCAAAACTGGAGAGAAGCTTTCTGAGAAACTGCTCCGTGTTCTGTTAATTCATCTCACAGAGTTACATCTTTCTCTTCAAGAAGCCTTTCGCTAAGGCTGTTCCTGTGGAATTGGCAAAGGGATATTTGGAAGCCTATAGAGGGCTATGGTGAAAAAGGAAATATCTTCGGTTCAAAATTGGAAAGAAGCTTTCTGAGAAACTGCTCTGTGTTCTGTTAATTCATCTCACAGAGTTACATGTTTCCCTTCAAGAAGCCTTTCGCTAAGGCTGTTCTTGTGGAATTGGCAAAGGGATATTTGGAAGCCCATAGAGGGCTATGGTGAAAAAGGAAATATCTACCGTTCAAAACTGGAAAGAAGCTTTCTGAGAAACTGCTCTGTGTTCTGTTAATTCATCTCACAGAGTTACATGTTTCCCTTCAAGAAGCCTTTCGCTAAGGCTGTTCTTGTGGAATTGGCAAAGGGATATTTGGAAGCCCATAGAGGGCTATGGTGAAAAAGGAAATATCTTCCGTTCAAAACTGGAAAGAAGCTTTCTGAGAAACTGCTCTGTGTTCTGTTAATTCATCTCACAGAGTTACATCTTTCCCTTCAAGAAGCCTTTCGCTAAGGCTGTTCTTGTGGAATTGGCAAAGGGATATTTGGAAGCCCATAGAGGGCTATGGTGAAAAAGGAAATATCTTCCGTTCAAAACTGGAAAGAAGCCTTCTGAGAAACTGCTCTGTGTTCTGTTAATTCATCTACAGAGTTACATGTTTCCCTTAAAGAAGCCTTTCGCTAAGGCTGTTCTTGTGGAATTGGCAAAGGGATATTTGGAAGCCCATAGAGGGCTATGGTGAAAAAGGAAATATCTTCCGTTCAAAAATGGAAAGAAGCTTTCTGAGAAACTGCTCTGTGTTCTGTTAATTCATCTCACAGAGTTACATGTTTCCCTTCAAGAAACCTTTCGCTAAGGCTGTTCTTGTGGAATTGGCAAAGGGATATTTGGAAGCCCATAGAGGGCTATGGTGAAAAAGGAAATATCTTCCGTTCAAAACTGGAAAGAAGCTTTCTGAGAAACTGCTCTGTGTTCTGTTAATTCATCTCAGAGAGTTACATCTTTCCCTTCAAGAAGCCTTTCGCTAAGGCTGTTCTTGTGGAATTGGCAAAGGGATAATTGGAAGCCCATAGAGGGCTATGGTGAAAAAGGAAATATCTTCCGTTCAAAACTGGAAAGAAGCTTTCTGAGAAACTGCTCCGTGTTCTGTTAATTCATCTCACAGAGTTACATCTTTCCCTTCAAGAAGCCTTTCGCTAAGGCTGTTCCTGTGGAATTGGCAAAGGGATATTTGGAAGCCTGTAGAGGGCTATGGTGAAAAAGGAAATATCTTCCGTTCAAAACTGGAAAGAAGCTTTCTGAGAAACTGCTCTGTGTTCTGTTAATTCATCTCACAGAGTTACATCTTTCCCTTCAAGAAGCCTTTCGCTAAGGCTGTTCTTGTGGAATTGGCAAAGGGATATTTGGAAGCCCATAGAGGGCTATGGTGAAAAAGGAAATATCTTCCGTTCAAAACTGGAAAGAAGCCTTCTGAGAAACTGCTCTGTGTTCTGTTAATTCATCTACAGAGTTACATGTTTCCCTTAAAGAAGCCTTTCGCTAAGGCTGTTCTTGTGGAATTGGCAAAGGGATATTTGGAAGCCCATAGAGGGCTATGGTGAAAAAGGAAATATCTTCCGTTCAAAAATGGAAAGAAGCTTTCTGAGAAACTGCTCTGTGTTCTGTTAATTCATCTCACAGAGTTACATGTTTCCCTTCAAGAAACCTTTCGCTAAGGCTGTTCTTGTGGAATTGGCAAAGGGATATTTGGAAGCCCATAGAGGGCTATGGTGAAAAAGGAAATATCTTCCGTTCAAAACTGGAAAGAAGCTTTCTGAGAAACTGCTCTGTGTTCTGTTAATTCATCTCACAGAGTTACATCTTTCCCTTCAAGAAGCCTTTCGCTAAGGCTGTTCTTGTGGAATTGGCAAAGGAATAATTGGAAGCCCATAGAGGGCTATGGTGAAAAAGGAAATATCTTCCGTTCAAAACTGGAAAGAAGCTTTCTGATAAACTGCTCCGTGTTCTGTTAATTCATCTCACAGAGTTACATCTTTCCCTTCAAGAAGCCTTTCTCTAAGGCTGTTCCTGTGGAATTGGCAAAGGGATATTTGGAAGCCTATAGAGGGCTATGCTGAAAAAGGAAATATCTTCCGTTCAAAACTGGAAAGAAGCTTTCTGAGAAACTGCTCTGTGTTCTGTTAATTCATCTCACAGAGTTACATGTTTCCTTCAAGAAGCCTTTCGCTAAGGCTGTTCTTGTGGAATTGGCAAAGGGATATTTGGAAGCCCCTAGAGGGCTATGGTGAAAAAGGAAATATCTTCCGTTCAAAACTGGAAAGAAGCTTTCTGAGAAACTGCTCTGTGTTCTGTTAATTCATCTCACAGAGTTACATGTTTCCCTTCAAGAAGCCTTTCGCTAAGGCTGTTCTTGTGGAATTGGCAAAGGGATATTTGGAAGCCCATAGAGGGCTATGGTGAAAAAGGAAATATCTTCCGTTCAAAACTGGAAAGAAGCTTTCTGAGAAACTGCTCTGTGTTCTGTTAATTCATCTCACAGAGTTACATCTTTCCCTTCAAGAAGCCTTTCGCTAAGGCTGTTCTAGTGGAATTGGCAAAGGGATATTTGGAAGCCCATAGAGGACTATGGTGAAAAAGGAAATATCTTCCGTTCAACACTGGAAAGAAGCTTTCTGAGAAACCTCTCTGTGTTCTGTTAATTCATCTCACAGAGTTACATCTTTCCCTTCAAGAAGCCTTTCGCTAAGGCAGTTCTTGTGGAATTGGCAAAGGGATATTTGGAAGCCCATAGAGGGCTATGGTGAAAAAGGAAATATCTTCCGTTCAAAACTGGAAAGAAGCTTTCTGAGAAACTGCTCTGTGTTCTGTTAATTCATCTCACAGAGTTACATCTTTCCCTTGAAGAAGCCTTTCGCTAAGGCTGTTCTTGTGGAATTGGAAAAGGGATATTTAGAAGCCCATAGAGGGCTATGGTGAAAAAGGAAATATCTTTCGTTCAAAACTGGAAAGAAGCTTTCTGAGAAACTGCTCTGTGTTCTGTTAATTCATCTCACAGAGTTACATCTTTCCCTTCAGGAAGCCTTTCGCTAAGGCTGTTCTTGTGGAATTGGCAAAGGGATATTTGGAAGCCCATAGAGGGCTATGGAGAAAAAGGAAATATCTTCCGTTCAACACTGGAAAGAAGCTTTCTGAGAAACTGCTCCGTGTTCTGTTAATTCATCTCACAGAGTTACATCTTTCCCTTCAAGAAGACTTTCGGTAAGGCTGTTCTTGTGGAATTGGCAAAGGGATATTTGGAAGCCTATAGAGGGCTATGATGAAAAAGGAAATATCTTCCGTTCCAAACTGGAAACAAGCTTTCTGAGAAACTGCTCCGTGTTCTGTTAATTCATCTCACAGAGTTACATCTTTCCCTTCAAGAAGCCTTTCGCTAAGGCTGTTCTTGTGGAATTGTCAAAGGGATATTTGGAAGCCCATTGAGGGCTATGGTGAAAAAGGAAATATCTTCCGTTCAAAACTGGAAAGAAGCTTTCTGAGAAACTGCTCTGTGTTCTGTTAATTCATCTCACAGAGTTACATCTTTCCCTTCAAGAAGCCTTTCGCTAAGGCTGTTCTTGTGGAATTGGCAAAGGGATATTTGGAAGCCCATAGAGGGCTATGGTGAAAAAGGAAATATCTTCCGTTCAACACTGGAAAGAAGCTTTCTGAGAAACTGCTCTGTGTTCTGTTAATTCATCTCACAGAGTTACATCATTCCCTTCAAGAAGCCTTTCGCTAAGGCTGTTCTTGTGGAATTGGCAAAGGGATATTTGGAATCCCATAGAGTGCTATGGTGAAAAAGGAAATATCTTCCGTTCCAAACTGGAAAGAAGCTTTGTGAGAAACTGCTCTGTGTTCTGTTAATTCATCTCACAGAGTTACATCTTTCCCTTCAAGAAGCCTTTCGCTAAGGCTGTTCTTGTGGAATTGGCAAAGGGATATTTGAAAGCCCCTAGAGGGCTATGGTGAAAAAGGAAATATCTTCCGTTCAAAACTGAAAACAAGCTTTCTGAGAAACTGCTCCGTGTTCTGTTAATTCATCTCACAGAGTTACATCTTTCCCTTCAAGAAGCCTTTCGCTAAGGCTGTTCTTGTGGAATTGGCAAAGGGATATTTGGAAGCCCATAGAGGGCTATGGTGAAAAAGGAAATATCTTCCGTTCAAAACTGGAAAGAAGCTTTCTGAGTAACCGGTCTGTGTTCTGTTAATTCATCTCACAGAGTTACATGTTTCCCTTAAAGAAGCCTTTCGCTACGGCTGTTCTTGTGGAATTGGCAAAGTGATATTTGGAAGCCCATAGAGGGCTATGGTGAAAAAGGAAATATCTTCCGTTCAAAACTGGAAAGAAGCTTTCTGAGAATCTGCTCTGTGTTCTGTTAATTCATCTCACAGAGTTACATGTTTCCCTTCAAGAAGCCTTTCGCTCAGGCTGTTCTTGTGGAATTGGCAAATGGATATTTGGAAGCCCATAGAGGGCTATTGTGAAAAAGGAAATATCTTCCGTTCAAAACTGGAAAGAAGCTTTCTGAGAAACTGCTCTGTGTTCTGTTAATTCATCTCACAGAGATACATCTTTCCCTTCAAGAAGCCTTTCGCTAAGGCTGTTCTTGTTGAATTGGCAAAGGGATATTTGGAAGCCCATAGAGGGCTATGGTGAAAAAGGAAATATCTTCCGTTCAAAACTGGAAAGAAGCTTTCTGAGAAACTGCTCTGTGTTCTGTTAATTCATCTCACAGAGTTACATCTTTCCCTTCAGGAAGCCTTTCGCTAAGGCTGTTCTTGTGGAATTGGCAAAGGGATATTTGGAAGCCCATAGAGGGCTATGGTGAAAAAGGAAATATCTTCCGTTCAAAACTGGAAAGAAGCTTTCTGAGAAACTGCTCTGTGTTCTGTTAATTCATCTCACAGAGTTACATCTTTCCCTTCAAGAAGCCTTTCGCTAAGGCTGTTCTTGTGGAATTGGCAAAGGAATAATTGGAAGCCCATAGAGGGCTATGGTGAAAAAGGAAATATCTTCCGTTCAAAACTGGAAAGAAGCTTTCTGATAAACTGCTCCGTGTTCTGTTAATTCATCTCACAGAGTTACATCTTTCCCTTCAAGAAGCCTTTCTCTAAGGCTGTTCCTGTGGAATTGGCAAAGGGATATTTGGAAGCCTATAGAGGGCTATGCTGAAAAAGGAAATATCTTCCGTTCAAAACTGGAAAGAAGCTTTCTGAGAAACTGCTCTGTGTTCTGTTAATTCATCTCACAGAGTTACATGTTTCCTTCAAGAAGCCTTTCGCTAAGGCTGTTCTTGTGGAATTGGCAAAGGGATATTTGGAAGCCCCTAGAGGGCTATGGTGAAAAAGGAAATATCTTCCGTTCAAAACTGGAAAGAAGCTTTCTGAGAAACTGCTCTGTGTTCTGTTAATTCATCTCACAGAGTTACATGTTTCCCTTCAAGAAGCCTTTCGCTAAGGCTGTTCTTGTGGAATTGGCAAAGGGATATTTGGAAGCCCATAGAGGGCTATGGTGAAAAAGGAAATATCTTCCGTTCAAAACTGGAAAGAAGCTTTCTGAGAAACTGCTCTGTGTTCTGTTAATTCATCTCACAGAGTTACATCTTTCCCTTCAAGAAGCCTTTCGCTAAGGCTGTTCTAGTGGAATTGGCAAAGGGATATTTGGAAGCCCATAGAGGACTATGGTGAAAAAGGAAATATCTTCCGTTCAACACTGGAAAGAAGCTTTCTGAGAAACCTCTCTGTGTTCTGTTAATTCATCTCACAGAGTTACATCTTTCCCTTCAAGAAGCCTTTCGCTAAGGCAGTTCTTGTGGAATTGGCAAAGGGATATTTGGAAGCCCATAGAGGGCTATGGTGAAAAAGGAAATATCTTCCGTTCAAAACTGGAAAGAAGCTTTCTGAGAAACTGCTCTGTGTTCTGTTAATTCATCTCACAGAGTTACATCTTTCCCTTGAAGAAGCCTTTCGCTAAGGCTGTTCTTGTGGAATTGGAAAAGGGATATTTAGAAGCCCATAGAGGGCTATGGTGAAAAAGGAAATATCTTTCGTTCAAAACTGGAAAGAAGCTTTCTGAGAAACTGCTCTGTGTTCTGTTAATTCATCTCACAGAGTTACATCTTTCCCTTCAGGAAGCCTTTCGCTAAGGCTGTTCTTGTGGAATTGGCAAAGGGATATTTGGAAGCCCATAGAGGGCTATGGAGAAAAAGGAAATATCTTCCGTTCAACACTGGAAAGAAGCTTTCTGAGAAACTGCTCCGTGTTCTGTTAATTCATCTCACAGAGTTACATCTTTCCCTTCAAGAAGACTTTCGGTAAGGCTGTTCTTGTGGAATTGGCAAAGGGATATTTGGAAGCCTATAGAGGGCTATGATGAAAAAGGAAATATCTTCCGTTCCAAACTGGAAACAAGCTTTCTGAGAAACTGCTCCGTGTTCTGTTAATTCATCTCACAGAGTTACATCTTTCCCTTCAAGAAGCCTTTCGCTAAGGCTGTTCTTGTGGAATTGTCAAAGGGATATTTGGAAGCCCATTGAGGGCTATGGTGAAAAAGGAAATATCTTCCGTTCAAAACTGGAAAGAAGCTTTCTGAGAAACTGCTCTGTGTTCTGTTAATTCATCTCACAGAGTTACATCTTTCCCTTCAAGAAGCCTTTCGCTAAGGCTGTTCTTGTGGAATTGGCAAAGGGATATTTGGAAGCCCATAGAGGGCTATGGTGAAAAAGGAAATATCTTCCGTTCAACACTGGAAAGAAGCTTTCTGAGAAACTGCTCTGTGTTCTGTTAATTCATCTCACAGAGTTACATCATTCCCTTCAAGAAGCCTTTCGCTAAGGCTGTTCTTGTGGAATTGACAAAGGGATATTTGGAATCCCATAGAGTGCTATGGTGAAAAAGGAAATATCTTCCGTTCCAAACTGGAAAGAAGCTTTGTGAGAAACTGCTCTGTGTTCTGTTAATTCATCTCACAGAGTTACATCTTTCCCTTCAAGAAGCCTTTCGCTAAGGCTGTTCTTGTGGAATTGGCAAAGGGATATTTGAAAGCCCCTAGAGGGCTATGGTGAAAAAGGAAATATCTTCCGTTCAAAACTGAAAACAAGCTTTCTGAGAAACTGCTCCGTGTTCTGTTAATTCATCTCACAGAGTTACATCTTTCCCTTCAAGAAGCCTTTCGCTAAGGCTGTTCTTGTGGAATTGGCAAAGGGATATTTGGAAGCCCATAGAGGGCTATGGTGAAAAAGGAAATATCTTCCGTTCAAAACTGGAAAGAAGCTTTCTGAGTAACCGGTCTGTGTTCTGTTAATTCATCTCACAGAGTTACATGTTTCCCTTAAAGAAGCCTTTCGCTACGGCTGTTCTTGTGGAATTGGCAAAGTGATATTTGGAAGCCCATAGAGGGCTATGGTGAAAAAGGAAATATCTTCCGTTCAAAACTGGAAAGAAGCTTTCTGAGAATCTGCTCTGTGTTCTGTTAATTCATCTCACAGAGTTACATGTTTCCCTTCAAGAAGCCTTTCGCTCAGGCTGTTCTTGTGGAATTGGCAAATGGATATTTGGAAGCCCATAGAGGGCTATTGTGAAAAAGGAAATATCTTCCGTTCAAAACTGGAAAGAAGCTTTCTGAGAAACTGCTCTGTGTTCTGTTAATTCATCTCACAGAGATACATCTTTCCCTTCAAGAAGCCTTTCGCTAAGGCTGTTCTTGTTGAATTGGCAAAGGGATATTTGGAAGCCCATAGAGGGCTATGGTGAAAAAGGAAATATCTTCCGTTCAAAACTGGAAAGAAGCTTTCTGAGAAACTGCTCTGTGTTCTGTTAATTCATCTCACAGAGTTACATCTTTCCCTTCAGGAAGCCTTTCGCTAAGGCTGTTCTTGTGGAATTGGCAAAGGGATATTTGGAAGCCCATAGAGGGCTATGGAGAAAAAGGAAATATCTTCCGTTCAACACTGGAAACAAGCTTTCTGAGAAACTGCTCCGTGTTCTGTTAATTCATCTCACAGAGTTACATCTTTCCCTTCAAGAAGCCTTTCGGTAACGCTGTTCTTGTGGAATTGGCAAAGGGATATTTGGAAGCCTATAGAGGGCTATGATGAAAAAGGAAATATCTTCCGTTCCAAACTGGAAACAAGCTTTCTGAGAAACTGCTCCGTGTTCTGTTAATTCATCTCACAGAGTTACATCTTTCCCTTCAAGAAGCCTTTCGCTAAGGCTGTTCTTGTGGAATTGTCAAAGGGATATTTGGAAGCCCATAGAGGGCTATGGTGAAAAAGGAAATATCTTCCGTTCAAAACTGGAAAGAAGCTTTCTGAGAAACTGCTCCGTGTTCTGTTAATTCATCTCACAGAGTTACATCTTTCCCTTCAAGAAGCCCTTCGCTAAGGCTGTTCTTGTGGAACTGGCAAAGGGATATTTGGAAGCCTATAGAGGGCTATGGTGAAAAAGGAAATATCTTCCGTTCCAAACTGGAAACAAGCTTTCTGAGAAACTGCTCCGTGTTCTGTTAATTCATCTCACAGAGTTACATCTTTCCCTTCAAGAAGCCTTTCGAGAAGGCTGTTCTTGTGGAATTGGCAAAGGGATATTTGGAAGCCAATAGAGAGCTATGGTGAAAAAGGAAATATCTTCCGTTCAACACTGGAAAGAAGCTTTCTGAGAAACCTCTCTGTGTTCTGTTAATTCATCTCACAGAGTTACATCTTTCTCTTCAAGAAGCCTTTCGCTAAGGCTGTTCTTGTGGAATTGGCAAAGGGATATTTGGAAGCCCATAGAGAGCTATGGTGAAAAAGGAAATATCTTCCGTTCAACACTGGAAAGAAGCTTTCTGAGAAACTGCTCTGTGTTATGTTAATTCATCTCACAGAGTTACATCTTTCCCTTCAAGAAGCCTTTCGCTAAGGCTGTTCTTGTGGAATTGGCAAAGGGATATTTGGAAGCCCATAGAGGGCTATGGTGAAAAAGGAAATATCTTCCGTTGAAAACTGGAAAGAAGCTTTCTGAGAAACTGCTCTGTGTTCTGTAAATTCATCCCACAGTGTTACATCTTTCCCTTCAAGAAGCCTTTCGCTAAGGCTGTTCTTGTGGAATTGGCAAAGGGATATTTGGAAGCCCATAGAGGGCTATGATGAAAAAGGAAGTATCTTCCGTTCTAAACTGGAAAGAAGCTTTGTGAGAAACTGCTCTGTGTTCTGTTAATTCATCTCACAGAGTTACATCTTTCCCTTCAAGAAGCCTTTCGCTAAGGCTGTTCTTGTGGAATTGGCAAAGGGATATTTGGAAGCCCATAGAGGGCTATGGTGAAAAAGGAAATACCTTCCGTTGAGAACTGGAAAGAAGCTTTCTGAGAAACTGCTCTGTGTTCTGTTAATTCATCTCACAGAGTTAGATGTTTCCCTTCAAGAAGCCTTTCGCTAAGGGTGTTCTTGTGGAATTGGCAAAGGGATATTTGGAAGCCCATAGAGGGCTATGGTGAAAAAGGAAATATCTTCCGTTCAAAACTGGAAAGAAGCTTTCTGAGAAACTGCTCTGTGTTCTGTTAATTCATCTCACAGAGTTACATCTTTCCCTTCAAGAAGCCTTTCGCTAAGGCTGTTCTTGTGGAATTGGCAAAGGGATATTTGGAAGCCCATAGAGGGCTATGGTGAAAAAGGAAATATCTTCCGTTCAAAACTGGAAACAAGCTTTCTGAGAAACTGCTCCGTGTTCTGTTAATTCATCTCACAGAGTTACATCTTTCCCTTCAAGAAGCCTTTCGCTAAGGCTGTTCTTGTGGAATTGGCAAAGGAATATTTGGAAGCCCATAGAGGGCTATGGTGAAAAAGGAAATATCTTCCGTTAAAAACTGGAAAGAAGCTTTCTGAGAAACTGCTCTGTGTTCTGTTAATTCATCTCACAGAGTTACATCTTTCCCTTCAAGAAGCCTTTCGCTAAGGCTGTTCTTGTGGAATTGGCAAAGGGATATTTGGAAGCCCATAGAGGGCTATGGTGAAAAAGGAAATATCTTCCGTTCAAAACTGGAAACAAGCTTTCTGAGAAACTGCTCCGTGTTCTGTTAATTCATCTCACAGAGTTACATCTTTCCCTTCAAGAAGCCTTTCGCTAAGGCTGTTCTTGTGGAATTGGCAAAGGAATATTTGGAAGCCCATAGAGGGCTATGGTGAAAAAGGAAATATCTTCCGTTAAAAACTGGAAAGAAGCTTTCTGAGAAACTGCTCTGTGTTCTGTTAATTCATCTCACAGACTTACATCTTTCCCTTCAAGAAGCCTTTCTCTAAGGCTGTTCTTGTGGAATTGGCAAAGGGATATTTGGAAGCCCATAGAGGGCTATGGTGAAAAAGGAAATATCTTCCGTTCAAAACTGGAAAGAAGCTTTCTGAGAAACTGCTCCGTGTTCTGTTAATTCATCTCACAGAGTTACATCTTTCCCTTCAAGAAGCCTTTCGCTAAGGCTGTTCTTGTGGAATTGGCAAAGGGATATTTGGAAGCCTATAGAGGGCTATGGTGAAAAAGGAAATATCTTCCGTTCCAAACTGGAAACAAGCTTTCTGAGAAACTGCTCTGTGTTCTGTTAATTCATCTCACAGAGTTACATCTTTCCCTTCAAGAAGCCTTTCGCTAAGGCTGTTCTTGTGGAATTGGCAAAGGGATATTTGGAAGCCCATAGAGGGCTATGGTGAAAAAGGAAATATCTTCCGTTCAAAACTTGAAAGAAGCTTTCTGAGAAACTGCTCTGTGTTCTGTTAATTCATCTCACAGAGTTACATCTTTCCCTTCAAGAAGCCTTTCGCTAAGGCTGTTCTTGTGGAATTGCAAAGGGATATTTGGAAGCCCATAGAGGGCTATGGTGAAAAAGGAAATATCTTCCGTTCAACATTTAAAGAAGCTTTCTGAGAAACCTCTCTGTGTTCTGTTAATTCATCTCACAGAGTTACATCTTTCCCTTCAAGAAGCCTTTCGCTAAGGCTCTTCTTGTGGAATTTGCAAAATGATATTTGGAAGCCCATAGAGGGCTATGGTGAAAAAGGAAATATCTTCCGTTGAAAACTGGAAAGAAGCTTTCTGAGAAACTGCTCTGTGTTCTGTTAATTCATCTCACAGAGTTACATCTTTCCCTTCAAGAAGCCTTTCGCTAAGGCTGTTCTTGTGGAATTGGCAAAGGGATATTTGGAAGCCCATAGAGGGCTACGGTGAAAAAGGAAATATCTTCCGTTCAAAACTGGAAAGAAGCTTTCTGAGAAACTGCTCTGTGTTCTGTTAATTCATCTCACAGAGTTACATCTTTCTCTTCAAGAAGCCTTTCGCTAAGGCTGTTCTTGTGGAATTGGCAAAGGGATATTTGGAAGCCCATAGAGAGCTATGGTGAAAAAGGAAATATCTTCCGTTCAACACTGGAAAGAAGCTTTCTGAGAAACTGCTCTGTGTTCTGTTAATTCTTCTCACAGAGTTACATCTTTCCCTTCAAGAAGCCTTTCGCTAAGGCTGTTCTTGTGGAATTGGCAAAGGGATATTTGGAAGCCCATAGTGGGCTATGGTGAAAAAGGAAATATCTTCCGTTCAAAACTGGAAAGAATCTTTCTGAGAAACTGCTCTGTGTTCTGTAAATTCATCCCACAGTGTTACATCTTTCCCTTCAAGAAGCCTTTCGCTAAGGCTGTTCTTGTGGAATTGGCAAAGGGATATTTGGAAGCCATAGAGGGCTATGATGAAAAAGGAAGTATCTTCCGTTCTAAACTGGAAAGAAGCTTTGTGAGAAACTGCTCTGTGTTCTGTTAATTCATCTCACAGAGTTACATCTTTCCCTTCAAGAAGCCTTTCGCTAAGGCTGTTCTTGTGGAATTGGCAAAGGGATATTTGGAAGCCCATAGAGGGCTATGGTGAAAAAGGAAATACCTTCCGTTGAGAACTGGAAAGAAGCTTTCTGAGAAACTGCTCTGTGTTCTGTTAATTCATCTCACAGAGTTAGATGTTTCCCTTCAAGAAGCCTTTCGCTAAGGGTGTTCTTGTGGAATTGGCAAAGGGATATTTGGAAGCCCATAGAGGGCTATGGTGAAAAAGGAAATATCTTCCGTTCAAAACTGGAAAGAAGCTTTCTGAGAAACTGCTCTGTGTTCTGTTAATTCATCTCACAGAGTTACATCTTTCCCTTCAAGAAGCCTTTCGCTAAGGCTGTTCTTGTGGAATTGGCAAAGGGATATTTGGAAGCCCATAGAGGGCTATGGTGAAAAAGGAAATATCTTCCGTTCAAAACTGGAAACAAGCTTTCTGAGAAACTGCTCCGTGTTCTGTTAATTCATCTCACAGAGTTACATCTTTCCCTTCAAGAAGCCTTTCGCTAAGGCTGTTCTTGTGGAATTGGCAAAGGAATATTTGGAAGCCCATAGAGGGCTATGGTGAAAAAGGAAATATCTTCCGTTAAAAACTGGAAAGAAGCTTTCTGAGAAACTGCTCTGTGTTCTGTTAATTCATCTCACAGAGTTACATCTTTCCCTTCAAGAAGCCTTTCGCTAAGGCTGTTCTTGTGGAATTGGCAAAGGGATATTTGGAAGCCCATAGAGGGCTATGGTGAAAAAGGAAATATCTTCCGTTCAAAACTGGAAACAAGCTTTCTGAGAAACTGCTCCGTGTTCTGTTAATTCATCTCACAGAGTTACATCTTTCCCTTCAAGAAGCCTTTCGCTAAGGCTGTTCTTGTGGAATTGGCAAAGGAATATTTGGAAGCCCATAGAGGGCTATGGTGAAAAAGGAAATATCTTCCGTTAAAAACTGGAAAGAAGCTTTCTGAGAAACTGCTCTGTGTTCTGTTAATTCATCTCACAGACTTACATCTTTCCCTTCAAGAAGCCTTTCTCTAAGGCTGTTCTTGTGGAATTGGCAAAGGGATATTTGGAAGCCCATAGAGGGCTATGGTGAAAAAGGAAATATCTTCCGTTCAAAACTGGAAAGAAGCTTTCTGAGAAACTGCTCCGTGTTCTGTTAATTCATCTCACAGAGTTACATCTTTCCCTTCAAGAAGCCTTTCGCTAAGGCTGTTCTTGTGGAATTGGCAAAGGGATATTTGGAAGCCTATAGAGGGCTATGGTGAAAAAGGAAATATCTTCCGTTCCAAACTGGAAACAAGCTTTCTGAGAAACTGCTCTGTGTTCTGTTAATTCATCTCACAGAGTTACATCTTTCCCTTCAAGAAGCCTTTCGCTAAGGCTGTTCTTGTGGAATTGGCAAAGGGATATTTGGAAGCCCATAGAGGGCTATGGTGAAAAAGGAAATATCTTCCGTTCAAAACTTGAAAGAAGCTTTCTGAGAAACTGCTCTGTGTTCTGTTAATTCATCTCACAGAGTTACATCTTTCCCTTCAAGAAGCCTTTCGCTAAGGCTGTTCTTGTGGAATTGCAAAGGGATATTTGGAAGCCCATAGAGGGCTATGGTGAAAAAGGAAATATCTTCCGTTCAACACTGGAAAGAAGCTTTCTGAGAAACCTCTCTGTGTTCTGTTAATTCATCTCACAGAGTTACATCTTTCCCTTCAAGAAGCCTTTCGCTAAGGCTCTTCTTGTGGAATTTGCAAAATGATATTTGGAAGCCCATAGAGGGCTATGGTGAAAAAGGAAATATCTTCCGTTGAAAACTGGAAAGAAGCTTTCTGAGAAACTGCTCTGTGTTCTGTTAATTCATCTCACAGAGTTACATCTTTCCCTTCAAGAAGCCTTTCGCTAAGGCTGTTCTTGTGGAATTGGCAAAGGGATATTTGGAAGCCCATAGAGGGCTACGGTGAAAAAGGAAATATCTTCCGTTCAAAACTGGAAAGAAGCTTTCTGAGAAACTGCTCTGTGTTCTGTTAATTCATCTCACAGAGTTACATCTTTCTCTTCAAGAAGCCTTTCGCTAAGGCTGTTCTTGTGGAATTGGCAAAGGGATATTTGGAAGCCCATAGAGAGCTATGGTGAAAAAGGAAATATCTTCCGTTCAACACTGGAAAGAAGCTTTCTGAGAAACTGCTCTGTGTTCTGTTAATTCTTCTCACAGAGTTACATCTTTCCCTTCAAGAAGCCTTTCGCTAAGGCTGTTCTTGTGGAATTGGCAAAGGGATATTTGGAAGCCCATAGTGGGCTATGGTGAAAAAGGAAATATCTTCCGTTCAAAACTGGAAAGAATCTTTCTGAGAAACTGCTCTGTGTTCTCTTAATTCATCTCACAGTGTTACATCTTTCCCTTCAAGAAGCCTTTCGCTAAGGCTGTTCTTGTGGAATTGGCAAAGGGATATTTGGAAGCCATAGAGGGCTATGGTGAAAAAGGAAATATCTTCCGTTCAAAACTGGAAAGAAGCTTTCTGAGAAACTGCTCTGTGTTCTGTTAATTCATCTCACAGAGTTACATCTTTCCCTTCAAGAAGCCTTTCGCTAAGGCTGTTCTTGTGGAATTGGCAAATGGATATTTGGAAGCCCTTAGAGGGCTATGGTGAAAAAGGAAAAATCTTCCGTTCAAAACTGGAAAGAAGCTTTCTGAGAAACTGCTCTGTGTTCTGTTAATTCATCTCACAGAGTTACATCTTTCCCTTCAAGAAGTCTTTCGCTAAGGCTGTTCTTGTGGAATTGGCAAAGGGATATTTGGAAGCCCATAGAGGGCTACGGTGAAAAAGGAAATATCTTCCGTTCAAAACTGGAAAGAAGCTTTCTGAGAAACTGCTCTGTGTTCTGTTAATTCATCTCACAGAGTTACATCTTTCTCTTCAAGAAGCCTTTCGCTAAGGCTGTTCTTGTGGAATTGGCAAAGGGATATTTGGAAGCCCATAGAGAGCTATGGTGAAAATGGAAATATCTTCCGTTCAACACTGGAAAGAAGCTTTCTGAGAAACTGCTCTGTGTTCTGTTAATTCATCTCACATAGTTACATCATTCCCTTCAAGAAGCCTTTCGCTAAGGCTGTTCTTGTGGAATTGGCAAAGGGATATTTGGAATCCCATAGAGTGCTATGATGAAAAAGGAAATATCTTCCTTTCCAAACTGGAAAGAAGCTTTGTGAGAAACTGCTCTGTGTTCTGTTAATTCATCTCACAGAGTTACGTCTTTCCCTTCAAGAAGCCTTTCGCTAAGGCTGTTCTTGTGGAATTGGCAAAGGGATATTTGGAAGCCCCTAGAGGGCTATGGTGAAAAAGGAAATATCTTCCGTTCAAAACTGAAAACAAGCTTTCTGAGAAACTGCTCCGTGTTCTGTTAATTCATCTCACAGAGTTACATCTTTCCCTTCAAGAAGCCTTTCGCTAAGGCTGTTCTTGTGGAATTGTCAAAGGGATATTTGGAAGCCCATAGAGGGCTATGGTGAAAAAGGAAATATCTTCCGTTCAACACTGGAAAGAAGCTTTCTGAGAAACTGCTCCGTGTTCTGTTAATTCATCTCACAGAGTTACATCTTTCCCTTCAAGAAGCCTTTCGCTAAGGCTGTTCTTGTGGAATTGGCAAAGGGATATTTGAAAGCCCATAGAGGGCTATGGTGAAAAAGGAAATATCTTCCGTTCAAAACTGGAAAGATGCTTTCTGAGAAACTGCTCCGTGTTCTGTTAATTCATCTCAAAGAGTTACATCTTTCCCTTCAGGAAGCCTTTCGCTAAGGCTGTTCTTGTGGAATTGGCAAAGGGATATTTGGAAGCCCATAGAGGGCTATGGAGGAAAAGGAAATATCTTCCGTTCAACACTGGAAAGAAGCTTTCTGAGAAACTGCTCCGTGTTCTGTTAATTCATCTCACAGAGTTACATCTTTCCCTTCAAGAAGCCTTTCGGTAAGGCTGTTCTTGTGGAATTGGCAAAGGGATATTTGGAAGCCTATAGAGGGCTATGATGAAAAAGGAAATATCTTCCGTTCCAAACGGGAAACAAGCTTTCTGAGAAACTGCTCCGTGTTGTGTTAATTCATCTCACAGAGTTACATCTTTCCCTTCAAGAAGCCTTTCGCTAAGGCTGTTCTTGTGGAATTGTCAAAGGGATATTTGGAAGCCCATAGAGGGCTATGGTGAAAAAGGAAATATCTTCCGTTCAAAACTGGAAAGAAGCTTTCTGAGAAACTGCTCTGTGTTCTGTTAATTCATCTCACAGAGTTACATGTTTCCCTTCAAGAAGCCTTTCGCTAAGGCTGTTCTTGTGGAATTGGCAAATGGATATTTGGAAGCCCATAGAGGGCTATGGTGAAAAAGGAAATATCTTCCGTTCAAAACTGGAAAGAAGCTTTCTGAGAAACTGCTCTGTGTTCTGTTAATTCATCTCACAGAGTTACATGTTTCCCTTCAAGAAGCCTTTCGCTAAGGCTGTTCTTGTGGAATTGGCAAAGGTATATTTGGAAGCCCATAGAGGGCTATGGTGAAAAAGGAAATATCTTCCGTTCAAAACTGGAAAGAAGCTTTCGGAGAAACTGCTCTGTGTTCTGTTAATTCATCTCACAGAGTTACATCTTTCCCTTCAAGAAGCCTTTCGCTAAGGCTGTTCTTGTGGAATTGGCAAAGGGATATTTGGAAGCCCATAGAGGGCTATGGTGAAAAAGGAAATATCTTCCGTTCAACACTGGAAAGAAGCTTTCTGAGAAACTGCTCTGTGTTCTGTTAATTCATCTCACAGAGTTACATCTTTCCCTTCAAGAAGTCTTTCGCTAAGGCTGTTCTTGTGGAATTGGCAAAGGGATATTTGGAATCCCATTGAGTGCTATGGTGAAAAAGGAAATATCTTCCGTTCCAAACTGGAAAGAAGCTTTGTGAGAAACTGCTCTGTGTTCTGTTAATTCATCTCACAGAGTTACATCTTTCCCTTCAAGAAGCCTTTCGCTAAGGCTGTTCTTGTGGAATTGGCAATGGGATACTTGGAAGCCCCTAGAGGGCAATGGTGAAGAAGGAAATATCTTCCGTTCAATACTGAAAACAAGCTTTCGGAGAAACTGCTCCGTGTTCTGTTAATTCATCTCACAGAGTTACATCTCTCCGTTCAAGAAGCCTTTCGCTACTGCTGTTCTTTTGGAATTGGCAAAGGGATATTTGGAAGCCGATAGAGGGCTATGGTGAAAAAGGAAATATCTTCCGTTCAAAACTGGAAAGAGGCTTTCTGAGAAACCTCTCTGTGTTCTTCTAATTCATCTCACACAGTTACATCTTTCCCTTAAGGAAGGCTTTCGGTAAGGCTGTTCTTGTGGAATTGGCAAAGTGATATTTGGAAGCCCATAGAGGGCTATGGTGAAAAAGGAAATATCTTCCGTTCAAAACTGGAAAAAAGCTTTCTGAGAAACTGCTCTGTGTTCTGTTAATTCATCTCACAGAGTTACATGTTTCCCTTCAAGAAGCCTTTCGCTAAGGCTGTTCTTGTGGAATTGGCAAATGGATATTTGGAAGCCCATAGAGGGCTTTTTGAAAAAGGAAATATCTTCCGTTCAAAACTGGAAAGAAGCTTTCTGAGAAACTGCTCTGTGTTCTGTTAATTCATCTCACAGAGTTACATGTTTCCCTGCAAGAAGCCTTTCGCTAAGCCTGTTCTTGTGCAATTGGCAAAGGGATATTTTGAAGCCCATAGAGGGCTATGGTGAAAAAGGAAATATCTTCCGTTCAAAACTGGAAAGAAGCTTTCTGAGAAACTGCTCTGTGTTCTGTTAATTCATCTCACAGAGTTACATCTTTCCCTTCAAGAAGCCTTTCGCTAAGGCTGTTCTTGTGGAATTGGCAAAGGGATATTTGGAAGCCCTTAGCGGGCTATGGTGAAAAAGGAAATATCTTTCGTTCAAAACTGGAAAGAAGCTTTCTGAGAAACTGCTCCGTGTACTGTTAATTCATCTCACAGAGTTACATCTTTCCCTTCAAGAAGCCTTTCGCTAAGGCTGTTCTTGTGGAATTGGCAAAGGGATATTTGGAAGCCTATAGAGGGCTATGGTGAAAAAGGAAATATCTTCCGTTCCAAACTGGAAACAAGCTTTCTGAGAATCTGCTCCGTGTTCTGTTAATTCATCTCACAGAGTTACATCTTTCCCTTAAAGAAGCCTTTCGCTAAGGCAGTTCTTGTGGAATTGGCAAAGGGATATTTGGAAGCCCATAGAGGGCTATGGTGAAAAAGGAAATATCTTCCGTTCAAAACTGGAAAGAAGCTTTCCGAGAAACTGCTCTGTGTTCTGTTAATTCATCTCACAGAGTTACATCTTTCCCTTCAAGAAGCCTTTCGCTAAGGCAGTTCTTGTGGAATTGGCAAAGGGATATTTGGAAGCCCATAGAGGGCTATGGTGAAAAAGGAAATATCTTCCGTTCAAAACTGGAAAGAAGCTTTCTGAGAAACTGCTCTGTGTTCTGTTAATTCATCTCACAGAGTTACATCTTTCCCTTCAAGAAGCCTTTCGCTAAGGCTGTTCTTGTGGAATTGGAAAAGGGATATTTAGAAGCCCATAGATGGCTATGGGGAAAAGGAAATATCTTCCGTTCAAAACTGGAAAGAAGCATTCTGAGAACCTGCTCTGTGTTCTGTTAATTCATCTCACAGAGTTACATCTTTCCCTTCAAGAAGCCTTTCGCTAAGTCTGTTCTTGTGGAATTGGCAAAGGGATATTTGGAAGCCCATAGAGGGCTATGGTGAAAAAGGAAATATCTTCCGTTCAAAACTGGAAAGAAGCTTTCTGAGAAACTGCTCTGTGTTCTGTTAATTCATCTCACAGAGTTACATCTTTCCCTTCAAGAAGCCTTTCGCTAAGTCTGTTCTTGTGGAATTGGCAAAGGGATATTTGGAAGCCCATAGAGGGCTATGGAGAAAAAGGAAATATCTTCCGTTCAACACTGGAAAAAAGCTTTCTGAGAAACTGCTCCGTGTTCTGTTAATTCATCTCACAGAGTTACATCTTTCCCTTCAAGAAGACTTTCGGTAAGGCTGTTCTTGTGGAATTGGCAAAGGGATATTTGGAAGCCTATAGAGGGCTATGATGAAAAAGGAAATATCTTCCGTTCCAAACTGGAAACAAGCTTTCTGAGAAACTGTTCCGTGTTCTGTTAATTCATCTCACAGAGTTACATCTTTCCCTTCAAGAAGCCTTTCGCTAAGGCTGTTCTTGTGGAATTTTTAAAGGGATATTTGGAAGCCCCTTGAGGGCTATGGTGAAAAAGGAAATATCTTCCGTTCAAAACTGGAAAGAAGCTTTCTGAGAAACTGCTCTGTTTTCTGTTATTTCCTCTCACAGAGTTACATCTTTCCCTTCAAGAAGCCTTTCGCTAAGGCTGTTCTTGTGGAATTGGCAAATGGATATTTGGAAGCCCATAGAGGGCTATGGTGAAAAAGGAAATATCTTCCGTTCAACACTGGAAAGAAGCTTTCTGAGAAACTGCTCTGTGTTCTGTTAATTCATCTCACAGAGTTACATCATTCCCTTCAAGAAGCCTTTCGCTAAGGCTGTTCTTGTGGAATTGGCAAAGGGATATTTGGAATCCCATAGAGTGCTATGGTGAAAAAGGAAATATCTTCCGTTCCAAACTGGAAAGAAGCTTTGTGAGAAACTGCTCTGTGTTCTGTTAATTCATCTCACAGAGTTACATCTTTCCCTTCAAGAAGCCTTTCGCTAAGGCTGTTCTTGTGGAATTGGCAAAGGGATATTTGGAAGCCCCTAGAGGTCTATGGTGAAAAAGGAAATATCTTCCATTCAAAACTGAAAACAAGCTTTCTGAGAAACTGCTCCGTGTTCTGTTAATTCATCTCACAGAGTTACATCTTTCCCTTCAAGAAGCCTTTCGCTAAGGCTGTTCTTGTGGAATTGGCAAAGGGATATTTGGAAGCCCATAGAGGGCTATGGTGAAGAAGGAAATATCTTCCGTTCAACACTGGAAAGAAGCTTTCTGAGAAACTGCTCCGTGTTCTGTTAATTCATCTCACAGAGTTACATCTTTCCCTTCAAGAAGCCTTTCGCTAAGGCTGTTCTTGTGGAATTGGCAAAGGGATATTTGGAAGCCTATAGAGGGCTATGGTGAAAAAGGAAATATCTTCCGTTCCAAACTGGAAAGAAGCTTTCTGAGAAACTGCTCCGTGTTCTGTTAATTCATCTCACAGAGTTACATCTTTCCCTTCAAGAAGCCTTTCGGTAAGGCTGTTCTTGTGGAATTGGCAAAGGGATATTTGGAAGCCTATAGAGGGCTATGATGAAAAAGGAAATATCTTCCGTTATATACTGGAAACAAGCTTTCTGAGAAACTGCTCCGTGTTTTGTTAATTCATCTCACAGAGTTACATCTTTCCCTTCAAGAAGCCTTTCGCTAAGGCTGTTCTTGTGGAATTGTCAAAGGGATATTTTGAAGCCCATAGAGGGCTATGGTGAAAAAGGAAATATCTTCCGTTCAAAACTGGAAAGAAGCTTTCTGAGAAACTGCTCTGTGTTCTGTTAATTCATATCACAGAGTTACATCTTTCCCTTCAAGAAGCCTTTCGCTAAGGCTGTTCTTGTGGAATTGGCAAAGGGATATTTGGAAGCCCATAGAGGGCTATGGTGAAAAAGGAAATATCTTCCGTTGAAAACTGGAAAGAAGCTTTCTGAGAAACTGCTCTGTGTTCTGTTAATTCATCCCACAGAGTTACATCTTTCCCTTCAAGAAGCCTTTCGCTAAGGCTGTTCTTGTGTAATTGGCAAAGTGATACTTGGAAGCCCATTGAGGGCTATGGTGAAAACAGAAATATATTCCGTTCAAAACTCGAAAGAAGGATTTTGAGAAACAGCTCTGTGTTCTCTTAATTCATCTCACGGAGTTACGTCTTTCCCTTCAAGAAGCCTTTCGCTAAGTCTGTTCTTGTGGAATTGGCAAAGGGATATTTGGAAGCCCGTAGAGGGCTATGGTGAAAAAGGAAATATCTTCCGTTCAAAACTGGAAGAAAGCTTTCTGAGAAACTGCTCTGTTTTCTGTTAATTCATCTAACAGAGTTACCTCTTTCCATTCAAGAAGCCTTTCGCTAAGGCTGTTCTTGTGGAATTGGCAAAGGGATATTTGGAAGCCCGTAGCGGGCTGTGATGAAAAAGGAAATATCTTCCGTTCAAAACTGTAAAGAAGCTTTCTGAGAAACTGCTCTGTGTTCTCTTAATTCATCTCACGGAGTTACGTCTTTCCCTTCAAGAAGCCTTTCGCTAAGTCTGTTCTTGTGGAATTGGCAAAGGGATATTTGGAAGCCCGTAGAGGGCTATGGTGAAAAAGGAAATATCTTCCGTTCAAAACTGGAAGAAAGCTTTCTGAGAAACTGCTCTGTTTTCTGTTAATTCATCTAACAGAGTTACCTCTTTCCATTCAAGAAGCCTTTCGCTAAGGCTGTTCTTGTGGAATTGGCAAAGGGATATTTGGAAGCCCGTAGAGGGCTGTGATGAAAAAGGAAATATCTTCCGTTCAAAACTGTAAAGAAGCTTTCTGAGAAACTGCTCTGTGTTCTCTTAATTCATCACACAGAGTTACATCTTTCCCTTCAAGAAGCCTTTCGCTACGGCTGTTCTTGTGGAATTGGCAAAGTGGTATTTGGAAGCCCATAGAGGGCTATGGTGAAAAAGGAAATATCTTCCGTTCAAAACTGGAAAGAAGCTTTCTGAGAAACTGCTCTGTGTTCTGTTAATTCATCTCACAGAGTTACATGTTTCCCTTCAAGAAGCCTTTCGCTAAGGCTGTTCTTGTGGAATTGGCAAAGGGATATTTGGAAGCCCATAGAGGGCTATGGTGAAAAAGGAAATATCTTCCGTTCAAAACTGGAAAGAAGCTTTCTGAGAAACTGCTCTGTGTTCTGTTAATTCATCTCACAGAGTTACATGTTTCCCTGCAAGAAGCCTTTCGCTAAGGCTGTTCTTGTGGAATTGGCAAAGGGATATTTGGAAGCCCATAGAGGGCTATGGTGAAAAAGGAAATATCTTCCGTTCAACACTGGAAAGAAGCTTTCTGAGTAACCGGTCTGTGTTCTGTTAATTCATCTCACAGAGTTACATGTTTCCCTTAAAGAAGCCTTTCACTACGGCTGTTCTTGTGGAATTGGCAAAGGGATATTTGGAAGCCCATAGAGGGCTATGGTGAAAAAGGAAATATCTTCCGTTCAACACTGGAAAGAAGCTTTCTGAGAAACTGCTCTGTGTTCTGTTAATTCATCTCACGGAGTTACATCTTTCCCTTCAAGAAGTCTTTCGCTAAGGCTGTTCTTGTGGAATTGGCAAAGGGATATTTGGAATTCCATAGAGTGCTATGGTGAAAAAGGAAATATCTTCCGTTCCAAACTGGAAAGAAGCTTTGTGAGAAACTGCTCTGTGTTCTGTTAATTCATCTCACAGAGTTACATCTTTCCCTTCAAGAAGCCTTTCGCTAAGGCTGTTCTTGTGGAATTGGCAAAGGGATACTTGGAAGCCCCTAGAGGGCTATGGTGAAAAAGGAAATATCTTCCGTTCAAAACTGAAAACAAGCTTTCGGAGAAACTGCTCCGTGTTCTGTTAATTCATCTCACAGAGTTACATCTTTCCCTTCAAGAAGCCTTTCTCTAAGGCTGTTCTTGTGGAATTGGCAAAGGGATATTTGGAAGCCCATAGAGGGCTATGGTGAAAAAGAAAATATCTTCCGTTCAAAACTGGAAAGAAGCTTTCTGAGAAACTGCTCCGTGTTCTGTTAATTCATCTCACAGAGTTACATCTTTCCCTTCAAGAAGCCTTTCGCTAAGTCTGTTCTTGTGGAATTGGCAAAGGGATATTTGGAAGCCCATAAAGGGCTATGGTGAAAAAGGAAATATCTTCCGTTCAAAACTGGAAAGAAGCTTTCTGAGAAACTGCTCTGTGTTCTGTTAATTCATCTCACAGAGTTACATCTTTCCCTTCAAGAAGCCTTTCGCTAAGTCTGTTCTTGTGGAATTGGCAAAGGGATATTTGGAAGCCCATAGAGGGCTATGGAGAAAAAGGAAATATCTTCCGTTCAACACTGGAAAAAAGCTTTCTGAGAAACTGCTCCGTGTTCTGTTAATTCATCTCACAGAGTTACATCTTTCCCTTCAAGAAGACTTTCGGTAAGGCTGTTCTTGTGGAATTGGCAAAGGGATATTTGGAAGCCTATAGAGGGCTACGATGAAAAAGGAAATATCTTCCGTTCCAAACTGCAAACAAGCTTTCTGAGAAACTGTTCCGTGTTCTGTTAATTCATCTCACAGAGTTACATCTTTCCCTTCAAGAAGCCTTTCGCTAAGGCTGTTCTTGTGGAATTTTTAAAGGGATATTTGGAAGCCCCTTGAGGGCTATGGTGAAAAAGGAAATATCTTCCGTTCAAAACTGGAAAGAAGCTTTCTGAGAAACTGCTCTGTTTTCTGTTATTTCCTCTCACAGAGTTACATCTTTCCCTTCAAGAAGCCTTTCGCTAAGGCTGTTCTTGTGGAATTGGCAAAGGGATATTTGGAAGCCCATAGAGGGCTATGGTGAAAAAGGAAATATCTTCCGTTCATCACTGGAAAGAAGCTTTCTGAGAAACTGCTCTGTGTTCTGTTAATTCATCTCACAGAGTTACATCATTCCCTTCAAGAAGCCTTTCGCTAAGGCTGTTCTTGTGGAATTGGCAAAGGGATATTTGGAATCCCATAGAGTGCTATGGTGAAAAAGGAAATATCTTCCGTTCCAAACTGGAAAGAAGCTTTGTGAGAAACTGCTCTGTGTTCTGTTAATTCATCTCACAGAGTTACATGTTTCCCTTCAAGAAGCCTTTCGCTAAGGCTGTTCTTGTGGAATTGGCAAAGGGATATTTGGAAGCCCCTAGAGGTCTATGGTGAAAAAGGAAATATCTTCCGTTCAAAACTGAAAACAAGCTTTCTGAGAAACTGCTCCGTGTTCTGTTAATTCATCTCACAGAGTTACATCTTTCCCTTCAAGAAGCCTTTCGCTAAGGCTGTTCTTGTGGAATTGGCAAAGGGATATTTGGAAGCCCATAGAGGGCTATGGTGAAAAAGGAAATATCTTCCGTTCAACACTGGAAAGAAGCTTTCTGAGAAACTGCTCCGTGTTCTGTTAATTCATCTCACAGAGTTACATCTTTCCCTTCAAGAAGCCTTTCGCTAAGGCTGTTCTTGTGGAATTGGCAAAGGGATATTTGGAAGCCTATAGAGGGCTATGGTGAAAAAGGAAATATCTTCCGTTCCAAACTGGAAACAAGCTTTCTGAGAAACTGCTCCGTGTTCTGTTAATTCATCTCACAGAGTTACATCTTTCCCTTCAAGAAGCCTTTCGCTAAGGCTGTTCTTGTGGAATTGGCAAAGGGATATTTGGAAGCCCATAGAGGGCTATGGTGAAAAAGGAAATATCTCCCGTTCAAAACTGGAAAGATGCTTTCTGAGAAATTGCTCCGTGTTCTGTTAATTCATCTCACAGAGTTACATCTTTCCCTTCAGGAAGCCTTTCGCTAAGGCTGTTCTTGTGGAATTGGCAAAGGGATATTTGGAAGCCCATAGAGGGCTATGGAGGAAAAGGAAATATCTTCCGTTCAACACTGGAAAGAGGCTTTCTGAGAAACTGCTCCGTGTTCTGTTAATTCATCTCACTGAGTTACATCTTTCCCTTCAAGAAGCCTTTCGGTAAGGCTGTTCTTGTGGAATTGGCAAAGGGATATTTGGAAGCCTATAGAGGGCTATGATGAAAAAGGAAATATCTTCCGTTCCATACTGGAAACAAGCTTTCTGAGAAACTGCTCCGTGTTTTGTTAATTCATCTCACAGAGTTACATCTTTCCCTTCAAGAAGCCTTTCGCTAAGGCTGTTCTTGTGGAATTGTCAAAGGGATATTTGGAAGCCCATAGAGGGCTATGGTGAAAAAGGAAATATCTTCCGTTCAAAACTGGAAAGAAGCTTTCTGAGAAACTGCTCTGTGTTCTGTTAATTCATATCACAGAGTTACATCTTTCCCTTCAAGAAGCCTTTCGCTAAGGCTGTTCTTGTGGAATTGGCAAAGGGATATTTGGAAGCCCATAGAGGGCTATGGTGAAAAAGGAAATATCTTCCGTTGAAAACTGGAAAGAAGCTTTCTGAGAAACTGCTCTGTGTTCTGTTAATTCATCCCACAGAGTTACATCTTTCCCTTCAAGAAGCCTTTCGCTAAGGCTGTTCTTGTGTAATTGGCAAAGTGATACTTGGAAGCCCATTGAGGGCTATGGTGAAAACAGAAATATATTCCGTTCAAAACTCGAAAGAAGTATTTTGAGAAACAGCTCTGTGTTCTCTTAATTCATCTCACGGAGTTACGTCTTTCCCTTCAAGAAGCCTTTCGCTAAGTCTGTTCTTGTGGAATTGGCAAAGGGATATTTGGAAGCCCGTAGAGGGCTATGGTGAAAAAGGAAATATCTTCCGTTCAAAACTGGAAGAAAGCTTTCTGAGAAACTGCTCTGTTTTCTGTTAATTCATCTAACAGAGATACCTCTTTCCATTCAAGAAGCCTTTCGCTAAGGCTGTTCTTGTGGAATTGGCAAAGGGATATTTGGAAGCCCGTAGAGGGCTGTGATGAAAAAGGAAATATCTTCCGTTCAAAACTGTAAAGAAGCTTTCTGAGAAACTGCTCTGTTTTCTCTTAATTCATCACACAGAGTTACATCTTTCCATTCAAGAAGCCTTTCGCTAAGGCTGTTCATGTGGAATTGGCAAAGGGATATGTGTAAGCCCGTAGAGGGCTATGGTGAAAAAGAAAATATATTCCGTTCAAAACTGGAAAGAAGCTTTCTGAGAAACTGCTCTGTGTTCTGTTAATTCATCTCACAGAGTTACATCTTTCCCTTCCAGAAGCCTTTCGCTAAGACTGTTCTTGTGGAATTGGCAAAGGGATATTTGGAAGCCCATAGAGGGCTATGGTGAAAAAGGAAATATCTTCCGTTCAACACTGGAAAGAAGCTTTCTGAGTAACCGGTCTGTGTTCTGTTAATTCATCTCACAGAGTTACATGTTTCCCTTAAAGAAGCCTTTCGCTACGGCTGTTCTTGTGGAATTGGCAAAGGGATATTTGGAAGCCCATAGAGGGCTATGGTGAAAAAGGAAATATCTTCCGTTCAAAACTGGAAAGAAGCTTTCTGAGAAACTGCTCCGTGTTCTGTTAATTCATCTCACAGAGTTACATCTTTCCCTTCAAGAAGCCTTTCGCTAAGGCTGTTCTTGTGGAATTGCAAAGGGATATTTGGAAGCCCATAGAGGGCTATGGTGAAAAAGGAAATATCTTCCGTTCAACACTGGAAAGAAGCTTTCTGAGAAACCTCTCTGTGTTCTGTTAACTCATCTCACAGAGTTACATCTTTCCCTTCAAGAAGCCTTTCGCTAAGGCTGTTCTTGTGGAATTGGCAAAGTGATATTTGGAAGCCCATAGAGGGCTATGGTGAAAAAGGAAATATCTTCCGTTGAAAACTGGAAAGAAGCTTTCTGAGAAACTGCTCTGTGTTCTGTTAATTCATCCCACAGAGTTACATCTTTCCCTTCAAAAAGCCTTTCGCTAAGGCTGTTCTTGTGTAATTGGCAAAGTGATACTTGGAAGCCCATTGAGGGCTATGGTGAAAAAGGAAATATATTCCGTTCAAAACTCGAAAGAAGCATTTTGAGAAACAGCTCTGTGTTCTCTTAATTCATCTCACGGAGTTACATCTTTCCCTTCAAGAAGCCTTTCGCTAAGTCTGTTCTTGTGGAATTGGCAAAGGGATATTTGGAAGCCCATAGAGGTCTATGGTGAAAAAGGTAATATCTTCCGTTCAAAACTGGAAGGAAGCTTTCTGAGAAACTGCTCTGTGTTCTGTTAATTCATCTAACAGAGTTACCTCTTTCCATTCAAGAAGCCTTTCGCTAAGGCTGTTCTTGTGGAATTGGCAAAGGGATATATGGAAGCCCGTAGAGGGCTGTGATGAAAAAGGAAATATCTTCCGTTCAAAACTGGAAAGAAGCTTTCTGAGAAACTGCTCTGTGTTCTCTTAATTCATCTCACAGAGTTACATCTTTCCCTTCAAGAATCCTTTCGCTAAGGCTGTTCTTGTGGAATTGGCAAAGGGATATTTGGAAGCCCGTAGAGGGCTATGGTGAAAAAGAAAATATCTTCCGTTCAAAACTGGAAAGAAGCTTTCTGAGAAAATGCTCTGTGTTCTGTTAATTCATCTCACAGAGTTACATCTTTCCCTTCCAGAAGCCTTTCGCTAAGACTGTTCTTGTGGAATTGGCAAAGGGATATTTGGAAGCCCATAGAGGGCTATGGTGAAAAAGGAAATATCTTCCGTTCAAAACTGGAAAGAAGCTTTCTGAGTAACCGGTCTGTGTTCTGTTAATTCATCTCACAGAGTTACATCTTTCCCTTCAAGAAGCCTTTCGCTACGGCTGTTCTTGTGGAATTGGCAAAGTGATATTTGGAAGCCCATAGAGGGCTATGCTGAAAAAGGAAATATCTTCCGTTCAAAACTGGAAAGAAGCTTTCTGAGAAACTGCTCTGTGTTCTGTTAATTCATCTCACAGAGTTACATGTTTCCCTTCAAGAAGCCTTTCGCTAAGGCTGTTCTTGTGGAATTGGCAAAGGGATATTTGGAAGCCCATAGAGGGCTATGGTGAAAAAGGAAATATCTTCCGTTCAACACTGGAAAGAAGCTTTCTGAGTAACCGGTCTGTGTTCTGTTAATTCATCTCACAGAGTTACATGTTTCCCTTAAAGAAGCCTTTCGCCACGGCTGTTCTTGTGGAATTGGCAAAGTGATATTTGGAAGCCCATAGAGGGCTATGGTGAAAAAGGAAATATCTTCCGTTCAACACTGGAAAGAAGCTTTCTGAGAAACTGCTCTGTGTTCTGTTAATTCATCTCACGGAGTTACATCTTTCCCTTCAAGAAGTCTTTCGCTAAGGCTGTTCTTGTGGAATTGGCAAAGGGATATTTGGAATTCCATAGAGTGCTATGGTGAAAAAGGAAATATCTTCCGTTCCAAACTGGAAAGAAGCTTTGTGAGAAACTGCTCTGTGTTCTGTTAATTCATCTCACAGAGTTACATCTTTCCCTTCAAGAAGCCTTTCGCTAAGGCTGTTCTTGTGGAATTGGCAAAGGGATACTTGGAAGCCCCTAGAGGGCTATGGTGAAAAAGGAAATATCTTCCGTTCAAAACTGAAAACAAGCTTTCGGAGAAACTGCTCCGTGTTCTGTTAATTCATCTCACAGAGTTACATCTTTCCCTTCAAGAAGCCTTTCTCTAAGGCTGTTCTTGTGGAATTGGCAAAGGGATATTTGGAAGCCCATAGAGGGCTATGGTGAAAAAGAAAATATCTTCCGTTCAAAACTGGAAAGAAGCTTTCTGAGAAACTGCTCCGTGTTCTGTTAATTCATCTCACAGAGTTACATCTTTCCCTTCAAGAAGCCTTTCGCTAAGGCTGTTCTTGTGGAATTGGCAAAGGGATATTTGGAAGCCTATAGAGGGCTATGGTGAAAAAGGAAATATCTTCCGTTCCAAACTGGAAACAAGCTTTGTGAGAAACTGCTCTGTGTTCTGTTAATTCATCTCACAGAGTTACATCTTCCCCTTCAAGAAGCCTTTCGCTAAGGCTGTTCTTGTGGAATTGGCAAAGGGATATTTGGAAGCCCCTAGAGGTCTATGGTGAAAAAGGAAATATCTTCCGTTCAAAACTGAAAACAAGCTTTCTGAGAAACTGCTCCGTGTTCTGTTAATTCATCTCACAGAGTTACATCTTTCCCTTCAAGAAGCCTTTCGCTAAGGCTGTTCTTGTGGAATTGGCAAAGGGATATTTGGAAGCCCATAGAGGGCTATGGTGAAAAAGGAAATATCTTCCGTTGAAAACTGGAAAGAAGCTTTCTGAGAAACTGCTCTGTGTTCTGTTAATTCATCCCACAGAGTTACATCTTTCCCTTCAAGAAGCCTTTCGCTAAGGCTGTTCTTGTGTAATTGGCAAAGTGATACTTGGAAGCCCATTGAGGGCTATGGTGAAAACAGAAATATATTCCGTTCAAAACTCGAAAGAAGTATTTTGAGAAACAGCTCTGTGTTCTCTTAATTCATGTCACGGAGTTACGTCTTTCCCTTCAAGAAGCCTTTCGCTAAGTCTATTCTTGTGGAATTGGCAAAGGGATATTTGGAAGCCCGTAGAGGGCTATGGTGAAAAAGGAAATATCTTCCGTTCAAAACTGGAAGAAAGCTTTCTGAGAAACTGCTCTGTTTTCTGTTAATTCATCTAACAGAGATACCTCTTTCCATTCAAGAAGCCTTTCGCTAAGGCTGTTCATGTGGAATTGGCAAAGGGATATGTGTAAGCCCGTAGAGGGCTATGGTGAAAAAGAAAATATATTCCGTTCAAAACTGGAAAGAAGCTTTCTGAGAAACTGCTCTGTGTTCTGTTAATTCATCTCACAGAGTTACATCTTTCCCTTCCAGAAGCCTTTCGCTAAGACTGTTCTTGTGGAATTGGCAAAGGGATATTTGGAAGCCCATAGAGGGCTATGGTGAAAAAGGAAATATCTTCCGTTCAACACTGGAAAGAAGCTTTCTGAGTAACCGGTCTGTGTTCTGTTAATTCATCTCACAGAGTTACATGTTTCCCTTAAAGAAGCCTTTCGCTACGGCTGTTCTTGTGGAATTGGCAAAGTGATATTTGGAAGCCCATAGAGGGCTATGGTGAAAAAGGAAATATCTTCCGTTCAACACTGGAAAGAAGCTTTCTGAGAAACTGCTCTGTGTTCTGTTAATTCATCTCACGGAGTTACATCTTTCCCTTCAAGAAGTCTTTCGCTAAGGCTGTTCTTGTGGAATTGGCAAAGGGATATTTGGAATTCCATAGAGTGCTATGGTGAAAAAGGAAATATCTTCCGTTCCAAACTGGAAAGAAGCTTTGTGAGAAACTGCTCTGTGTTCTGTTAATTCATCTCACAGAGTTACATCTTTCCCTTCAAGAAGCCTTTCGCTAAGGCTGTTCTTGTGGAATTGGCAAAGGGATTCTTGGAAGCCCCTAGAGGGCTATGGTGAAAAAGGAAATATCTTCCGTTCAAAACTGAAAACAAGCTTTCGGAGAAACTGCTCCGTGTTCTGTTAATTCATCTCACAGAGTTACATCTTTCCCTTCAAGAAGCCTTTCTCTAAGGCTGTTCTTGTGGAATTGGCAAAGGGATATTTGGAAGCCCATAGAGGGCTATGGTGAAAAAGGAAATATCTTCCGTTCAAAACTGGAAAGAAGCTTTCTGAGAAACTGCTCCGTGTTCTGTTAATTCATCTCACAGAGTTACATCTTTCCCTTCAAGAAGCCTTTCGCTAGGGCTGTTCTTGTGGAATTGGCAAAGGGATATTTGGAAGCCTATAGAGGGCTATGGTGAAAAAGGAAATATCTTCCGTTCCAAACTGGAAACAAGCTTTCTGAGAAACTGCTCTGTGTTCTGTTAATTCATCTCACAGAGTTATATCTTTCCCTTCAAGAAGCCTTTCGCTAAGGCTGTTCTTGTGGAATTGGCAAAGGGATATTTGGAAGCCCATAGAGGGCTATGGTGAAAAAGGAAATATCTTCCGTTCAAAACTGGAAAGAAGCTTTCTGAGAAACTGCTCTGTGTTCTGTTAATTCATCTCACAGAGTTACATCTTTCCCTTCAAGAAGCCTTTCGCTAAGGCTGTTCTTGTGGAATTGCAAAGGGATATTTGGAAGCCCATAGAGGGCTATGGTGAAAAAGGAAATATCTACCGTTCAACACTGGAAAGAAGCTTTCTGAGAAACCTCTCTGTGTTCTGTTAACTCATCTCACAGAGTTACATCTTTCCCTTCAAGAAGCCTTTCGCTAAGGCTGTTCTTGTGGAATTGGCAAAGTGATATTTGGAAGCCCATAGAGGGCTATGGTGAAAAAGGAAATATCTTCCGTTGAAAACTGGAAAGAAGCTTTCTGAGAAACTGCTCTGTGTTCTGTTAATTCATCCCACAGAGTTACATCTTTCCCTTCAAAAAGCCTTTCGCTAAGGCTGTTCTTGTGTAATTGGCAAAGTGATACTTGGAAGCCCATTGAGGGCTATGGTGAAAAAGGAAATATATTCCGTTCAAAACTCGAAAGAAGCATTTTGAGAAACAGCTCTGTGTTCTCTTAATTCATCTCACGGAGTTACATCTTTCCCTTCAAGAAGCCTTTCGCTAAGTCTGTTCTTGTGGAATTGGCAAAGGGATATTTGGAAGCCCATAGAGGTCTATGGTGAAAAAGGTAATATCTTCCGTTCAAAACTGGAAGGAAGCTTTCTGAGAAACTGCTCTGTGTTCTGTTAATTCATCTAACAGAGTTACCTCTTTCCATTCAAGAAGCCTTTCGCTAAGGCTGTTCTTGTGGAATTGGCAAAGGGATATATGGAAGCCCGTAGAGGGCTGTGATGAAAAAGGAAATATCTTCCGTTCAAAACTGGAAAGAAGCTTTCTGAGAAACTGCTCTGTGTTCTCTTAATTCATCTCACAGAGTTACATCTTTCCCTTCAAGAATCCTTTCGCTAAGGCTGTTCTTGTGGAATTGGCAAAGGGATATTTGGAAGCCCGTAGAGGGCTATGGTGAAAAAGAAAATATCTTCCGTTCAAAACTGGAAAGAAGCTTTCTGAGAAAATGCTCTGTGTTCTGTTAATTCATCTCACAGAGTTACATCTTTCCCTTCCAGAAGCCTTTCGCTAAGACTGTTCTTGTGGAATTGGCAAAGGGATATTTGGAAGCCCATAGAGGGCTATGGTGAAAAAGGAAATATCTTCCGTTCAAAACTGGAAAGAAGCTTTCTGAGTAACCGGTCTGTGTTCTGTTAATTCATCTCACAGAGTTACATCTTTCCCTTCAAGAAGCCTTTCGCTACGGCTGTTCTTGTGGAATTGGCAAAGTGATATTTGGAAGCCCATAGAGGGCTATGCTGAAAAAGGAAATATCTTCCGTTCAAAACTGGAAAGAAGCTTTCTGAGAAACTGCTCTGTGTTCTGTTAATTCATCTCACAGAGTTACATGTTTCCCTTCAAGAAGCCTTTCGCTAAGGCTGTTCTTGTGGAATTGGCAAAGGGATATTTGGAAGCCCATAGAGGGCTATGGTGAAAAAGGAAATATCTTCCGTTCAAAACTGGAAAGAAGCTTTCTGAGAAACTGCTCTGTGTTCTGTTAATTCATCTCACAGAGTTACATGTTTCCCTGCAAGAAGCCTTTCGCTAAGGCTGTTCTTGTGGAATTGGCAAAGGGATATTTGGAAGCCCATAGAGGGCTATGGTGAAAAAGGAAATATCTTCCGTTCAACACTGGAAAGAAGCTTTCTGAGTAACCGGTCTGTGTTCTGTTAATTCATCTCACAGAGTTACATGTTTCCCTTAAAGAAGCCTTTCGCCACGGCTGTTCTTGTGGAATTGGCAAAGTGATATTTGGAAGCCCATAGAGGGCTATGGTGAAAAAGGAAATATCTTCCGTTCAACACTGGAAAGAAGCTTTCTGAGAAACTGCTCTGTGTTCTGTTAATTCATCTCACGGAGTTACATCTTTCCCTTCAAGAAGTCTTTCGCTAAGGCTGTTCTTGTGGAATTGGCAAAGGGATATTTGGAATTCCATAGAGTGCTATGGTGAAAAAGGAAATATCTTCCGTTCCAAACTGGAAAGAAGCTTTGTGAGAAACTGCTCTGTGTTCTGTTAATTCATCTCACAGAGTTACATCTTTCCCTTCAAGAAGCTTTTCGCTAAGGCTGTTCTTGTGGAATTGGCAAAGGGATACTTGGAAGCCCCTAGAGGGCTATGGTGAAAAAGGAAATATCTTCCGTTCAAAACTGAAAACAAGCTTTCGGAGAAACTGCTCCGTGTTCTGTTAATTCATCTCACAGAGTTACATCTTTCCCTTCAAGAAGCCTTTCTCTAAGGCTGTTCTTGTGGAATTGGCAAAGGGATATTTGGAAGCCCATAGAGGGCTATGGTGAAAAAGAAAATATCTTCCGTTCAAAACTGGAAAGAAGCTTTCTGAGAAACTGCTCCGTGTTCTGTTAATTCATCTCACAGAGTTACATCTTTCCCTTCAAGAAGCCTTACGCTAAGGCTGTTCTTGTGGAATTGGCAAAGGGATATTTGGAAGCCTATAGAGGGCTATGGTGAAAAAGGAAATATCTTCCGTTCCAAACTGGAAACAAGCTTTGTGAGAAACTGCTCTGTGTTCTGTTAATTCATCTCACAGAGTTACATCTTCCCCTTCAAGAAGCCTTTCGCTAAGGCTGTTCTTGTGGAATTGGCAAAGGGATATTTGGAAGCCCCTAGAGGTCTATGGTGAAAAAGGAAATATCTTCCGTTCAAAACTGAAAACAAGCTTTCTGAGAAACTGCTCCGTGTTCTGTTAATTCATCTCACAGAGTTACATCTTTCCCTTCAAGAAGCCTTTCGCTAAGGCTGTTCTTGTGGAATTGGCAAAGGGATATTTGGAAGCCCATAGAGGGCTATGGTGAAAAAGGAAATATCTTCCGTTCAACACTGGAAAGAAGCTTTCTGAGAAACTGCTCCGTGTTCTGTTAATTCATCTCACAGAGTTACATCTTTCCCTTTAAGAAGCCTTTCGCTAAGGCTGTTCTTGTGGAATTGGCAAAGGGATATTTGGAAGCCTATAGAGGGCTATGGTGAAAAAGGAAATATCTTCCGTTCCAAACTGGAAACAAGCTTTCTGAGAAACTGCTCCGTGTTCTGTTAATTCATCTCACAGAGTTACATCTTTCCCTTCAAGAAGCCTTTCTCTAAGGCTGTTCTTGTGGAATTGGCAAAGGGATATTTGGAAGCCCATAGAGGGCTATGGTGAAAAAGGAAATATCTCCCGTTCAAAACTGGAAAGATGCTTTCTGAGAAATTGCTCCGTGTTCTGTTAATTCATCTCACAGAGTTACATCTTTCCCTTCAGGAAGCCTTTCGCTAAGGCTGTTCTTGTGGAATTGGCAAAGGGATATTTGGAAGCCCATAGAGGGCTATGGAGGAAAAGGAAATATCTTCCGTTCAACACTGGAAAGAGGCTTTCTGAGAAACTGCTCCGTGTTCTGTTAATTCATCTCACAGAGTTACATCTTTCCCTTCAAGAAGCCTTTCGGTAAGGCTGTTCTTGTGGAATTGGCAAAGGGATATTTGGAAGCCTATAGAGGGCTATGATGAAAAAGGAAATATCTTCCTTTCCATACTGGAAACAAGCTTTCTGAGAAACTGCTCCGTGTTTTGTTAATTCATCTCACAGAGTTACATCTTTCCCTTCAAGAAGCCTTTCGCTAAGGCTGTTCTTGTGGAATTGTCAAAGGGATATTTGGAAGCCCATAGAGGGCTATGGTGAAAAAGGAAATATCTTCCGTTCAAAACTGGAAAGAAGCTTTCTGAGAAACTGCTCTGTGTTCTGTTAATTCATATCACAGAGTTACATCTTTCCCTTCAAGAAGCCTTTCGCTAAGGCTGTTCTTGTGGAATTGGCAAAGGGATATTTGGAAGCCCATAGAGGGCTATGGTGAAAAAGGAAATATCTTCCGTTGAAAACTGGAAAGAAGCTTTCTGAGAAACTGCTCTGTGTTCTGTTAATTCATCCCACAGAGTTACATCTTTCCCTTCAAGAAGCCTTTCGCTAAGGCTGTTCTTGTGTAATTGGCAAAGTGATACTTGGAAGCCCATTGAGGGCTATGGTGAAAACAGAAATATATTCCGTTCAAAACTCGAAAGAAGTATTTTGAGAAACAGCTCTGTGTTCTCTTAATTCATCTCACGGAGTTACGTCTTTCCCTTCAAGAAGCCTTTCGCTAAGTCTGTTCTTGTGGAATTGGCAAAGGGATATTTGGAAGCCCGTAGAGGGCTATGGTGAAAAAGGAAATATCTTCCGTTCAAAACTGGAAGAAAGCTTTCTGAGAAACTGCTCTGTTTTCTGTTAATTCATCTAACAGAGTTACCTCTTTCCATTCAAGAAGCCTTTCGCTAAGGCTGTTCTTGTGGAATTGGCAAAGGGATATTTGGAAGCCCGTAGAGGGCTGTGATGAAAAAGGAAATATCTTCCGTTCAAAAGTGTAAAGAAGCTTTCTGAGAAACTGCTCTGTTTTCTCTTAATTCATCACACAGAGTTACATCTTTCCATTCAAGAAGCCTTTCGCTAAGGCTGTTCTTGTGGAATTGGCAAAGGGATATGTGGAAGCCCGTAGAGGGCTATGGTGAAAAAGAAAATATATTCCGTTCAAAACTGGAAAGAAGCTTTCTGAGAAACTGCTCTGTGTTCTGTTAATTCATCTCACAGAGTTACATCTTTCCCTTCCAGAAGCCTTTCGCTAAGACTGTTCTTGTGGAATTGGCAAAGGGATATTTGGAAGCCCCTAGAGGGCTATGGTGAAAAAGGAAATATCTTCCGTTCAACACTGGAAAGAAGCTTTCTGAGTAACCGGTCTGTGTTCTGTTAATTCATCTCACAGAGTTACATGTTTCCCTTAAAGAAGCCTTTCGCTACGGCTGTTCTTGTGGAATTGGCAAAGTGATATTTGGAAGCCCATAGAGGGCTATGGTGAAAAAGGAAATATCTTCCGTTCAACACTGGAAAGAAGCTTTCTGAGAAACTGCTCTGTGTTCTGTTAATTCATCTCACAGAGTTACATCTTTCCCTTCAAGAAGTCTTTCGCTAAGGCTGTTCTTGTGGAATTGGCAAAGGGATATTTGGAATTCCATAGAGTGCTATGGTGAAAAAGGAAATATCTTCCGTTCCAAACTGGAAAGAAGCTTTGTGAGAAACTGCTCTGTGTTCTGTTAATTCATCTCACAGAGTTACATCTTTCCCTTCAAGAAGCCTTTCGCTAAGGCTGTTCTTGTGGAATTGGCAAAGGGATACTTGGAAGCCCCTAGAGGGCTATGGTGAAAAAGGAAATATCTTCCGTTCAAAATTGAAAACAAGCTTTCGGAGAAACTGCTCCGTGTTCTGTTAATTCATCTCACAGAGTTACATCTTTCCCTTCAAGAAGCCTTTCTCTAAGGCTGTTCTTGTGGAATTGGCAAAGGGATAATTGGAAGCCCATAGAGGGCTATGGTGAAAAAGGAAATATCTTCCGTTCAAAACTGGAAAGAAGCTTTCTGAGAAACTGCTCCGTGTTCTGTTAATTCATCTCACAGAGTTACATCTTTCCCTTCAAGAAGCCTTTCGCTAGGGCTGTTCTTGTGGAATTGGCAAAGGGATATTTGGAAGCCTATAGAGGGCTATGGTGAAAAAGGAAATATCTTCCGTTCCAAACTGGAAACAAGCTTTCTGAGAAACTGCTCTGTGTTCTGTTAATTCATCTCACAGAGTTACATCTTTCCCTTCAAGAAGACTTTCGCTAAGGCTGTTCTTGTGGAATTGGCAAAGGGATATTTGGAAGCCCATAGAGTGCTATGGTGAAAAAGGAAATATCTTCCGTTCAAAACTGGAAAGAAGCTTTCTGAGAAACTGCTCTGTGTTCTGTTAATTCATCTCACAGAGTTACATCTTTCCCTTCAAGAAGCCTTTCGCTAAGGCTGTTCTTGTGGAATTGCAAAGGGATATTTGGAAGCCCATAGAGGGCTATGGTGAAAAAGGAAATATCTTCCGTTCAACACTGGAAAGAAGCTTTCTGAGAAACCTCTCTGTGTTCTGTTAATTCATCTCACAGAGTTACATCTTTCCCTTCAAGAAGCCTTTCGCTAAGGCTGTTCTTGTGGAATTGGCAAAGTGATATTTGGAAGCCCATAGAGGGCTATGGTGAAAAAGGAAATATCTTCCGTTGAAAACTGGAAAGAAGCTTTCTGAGAAACTGCTCTGTGTTCTGTTAATTCATCCCACAGAGTTACATCTTTCCCTTCAAAAAGCCTTTCGCTAAGGCTGTTCTTGTGTAATTGGCAAAGTGATACTTGGAAGCCCATTGAGGGCTATGGTGAAAAAGGAAATATATTCCGTTCAAAACTCGAAAGAAGCATTTTGAGAAACAGCTCTGTGTTCTCTTAATTCATCTCACGGAGTTACATCTTTCCCTTCAAGAAGCTTTTCGCTAAGTCTGTTCTTGTGGAATTGGCAAAGGGATATTTGGAAGCCCATAGAGGTCTATGGTGAAAAAGGTAATATCTTCCGTTCAAAACTGGAAGGAAGCTTTCTGAGAAACTGCTCTGTGTTCTGTTAATTCATCTAACAGAGTTACCTCTTTCCATTCAAGAAGCCTTTCGCTAAGGCTGTTCTTGTGGAATTGGCAAAGGGATATATGGAAGCCCGTAGAGGGCTGTGATGAAAAAGGAAATATCTTCCGTTCAAAACTGGAAAGAAGCTTTCTGAGAAACTGCTCTGTGTTCTCTTAGTTCATCTCACAGAGTTACATCTTTCCCTTCAAGAATCCTTTCGCTAAGGCTGTTCTTGTGGAATTGGCAAAGGGATATTTGGAAGCCCGTAGAGGGCTATGGTGAAAAAGAAAATATCTTCCGTTCAAAACTGGAAAGAAGCTTTCTGAGAAACTGCTCTGTGTTCTGTTAATTCATCTCACAGAGTTACATCTTTCCCTTCCAGAGGCCTTTCGCTAAGACTGTTCTTGTGGAATTGGCAAAGGGATATTTGGAAGCCCATAGAGGGCTATGGTGAAAAAGGAAATATCTTCCGTTCAAAACTGGAAAGAAGCTTTCTGAGTAACCGGTCTGTGTTCTGTTAATTCATCTCACAGAGTTACATCTTTCCATTCAAGAAGCCTTTCGCTACGGCTGTTCTTGTGGAATTGGCAAAGTGATATTTGGAAACCCATAGAGGGCTATGGTGAAAAAGGAAATATCTTCCGTTCAAAACTGGAAAGAAGCTTTCTGAGAAACTGCTCTGTGTTCTGTTAATTCATCTCACAGAGTTACATGTTTCCCTTCAAGAAGCCTTTCGCTAAGGCTGTTCTTGTGGAATTGGCAAAGGGATATTTGGAAGCCCATAGAGGGCTATGGTGAAAAAGGAAATATCTTCCGTTCAAAACTGGAAAGAAGCTTTCTGAGAAACTGCTCTGTGTTCTGTTAATTCATCTCACAGAGTTACATGTTTCCCTGCAAGAAGCCTTTCGCTAAGGCTGTTCTTGTGGAATTGGCAAAGTGATATTTGGAAGCCCATAGAGGGCTATGGTGAAAAAGGAAATATCTTCCGTTCAACACTGGAAAGAAGCTTTCTGAGAAACTGCTCTGTGTTCTGTTAATTCATCTCACGGAGTTACATCTTTCCCTTCAAGAAGTCTTTCGCTAAGGCTGTTCTTGTGGAATTGGCAAAGGGATATTTGGAATTCCATAGAGTGCTATGGTGAAAAAGGAAATATCTTCCGTTCCAAACTGGAAAGAAGCTTTGTGAGAAACTGCTCTGTGTTCTGTTAATTCATCTCACAGAGTTACATCTTTGCCTTCAAGAAGCCTTTCGCTAAGGCTGTTCTTGTGGAATTGTCAAAGGGATATTTGGAAGCCTATAGAGGGCTATGGTGAAAAAGGAAATATCTTCCGTTCCAAACTGGAAACAAGCTTTCTGAGAAACTGCTCTGTGTTCTGTTAATTCATCTCACAGAGTTACATCTTTCCCTTCAAGAAGCCTTTCGCTAAGGCTGTTCTTGTGGAATTGGCAAAGGGATATTTGGAAGCCCATAGAGGGCTATGGTGAAAAAGGAAATATCTTCCGTTCAAAACTGGAAAGAAGCTTTTTGAGAAACTGCTCTGTGTTCTGTTAATTCATCTCACAGAGTTACATCTTTCCCTTCAAGAAGCCTTTCACTAAGGCTGTTCTTGTGGAATTGGCAAAGGGATATTTGGAAGCCCATAGAGGGCTACGGTGAAAAAGGAAATATCTTCCGTTCAAAACTGGAAAGAAGCTTTCTGAGAAACTGCTCTGTGTTGTCTGAATTCATCTGACAGAGTTACATCTTTCCCTTCAAGAAGCCTTTCGCTAAGGCTGTTCTTGTGGAATTGGCAAAGGGATATTTGGAAGCGCATAGAAGGCTATGGCGAAAAAGGAAATATCTGCCGTTCAACACTGGAAAGAAGCTTTCTGAGAAACTGCTCTGTGTTCTGTTAATTCATCTCACAGAGTTACATCTTTCCCTTCAAGAACCCTTTCGCTAAGGCTGTTCTTGTGGAATTGGCAAAGGGATATTTGGAAGCCCATAGAGGGCTATGGTGAAAAAGGAAATATCTTCCGTTGAAAACTCTAAAGAAGCTTTCTGAGAAACTGTTCTGTGTTCTGTAAATTCATCCCACAGAGTTACATCTTTCCCTTCAAGAAGCCTTTCGCTAAGGCTGTTCTTGTGGAATTGGCAAAGGGATATTTGGAAGCCCGTAGAGGGCTATGGTGAAAAAGGAAATAACTTCCGTTCAAAACAGGAAAGAAGCTTTCTGAGAAACTGCTCTGTGTTCTGTTAATTCATCTCACAGAATTACATCTTTCCCTTCAAGAAGCCTTTCGCTAAGGCTGTTCTTGTGGAATTGGCAAAGGGATATTTGGAAGCCCATAGAGGGCTATGGTGAAAAAGGAAATATCTTCCGTTCAAAACTGGAAAGAAGCTTTCTGAGAAACTGCTCTGTGTTCTGTTAATTCATCTCACAGAGTTATATCTTTCCCTTCAAGAAGCCTTTCGCTAAGGCTGTTCTTGTGGAATTGGCAAAGGAATATTTGGAAGCCCATAGAGGGCTATGGTGAAAAAGGAAATATCTTCCGTTCAAAACTGGAAAGAAGCCTTCTGAGAAACTGCTCTGTGTTCTGTTAATTCATCTACAGAGTTACATGTTTCCCTTAAAGAAGCCTTTCGCTAAGGGTGTTCTTGTGGAATTGGCAAAGGGATATTTGGAAGCCCATAGAGGGCTATGGTGAAAAAGGAAATATCTTCCGTTCAAAAATGGAAAGAAGCTTTCTGAGAAACTGCTCTGTGTTCTGTTAATTCATCTCACAGAGTTACATGTTTCCCTTCAAGAAGCCTTTCGCTAAGGCTGTTCTTGTGGAATTGGCAAAGGGATATTTGGAAGCCCATTGAGGGCTATGGTGAAAAAGGAAATATCTTCCGTTCAAAAGTGGAAAGAAGCTTTCTGAGAAACTGCTCTGTGTTCTGTTAATTCATCTCACAGAGTTACATGTTTCCCTTCAAGAAGCCTTTTGCTAAGGCTGTTCTTGTGGAATTGGCAAAGGGATAATTGGAAGCCCATAGAGGGCTATGGTGAAAAAGGAAATATCTTCCGTTCAAAACTGGAAAGAAGCTTTCTGAGAAACTGCTCCGTGTTCTTTTAATTTATCTCACAGAGTTACATCTTTCCCTTCAAGAAGCCTTTCGCTAAGGCTGTTCCTGTGGAATTGGCAAAGGGATATTTGGAAGCCTATAGAGGGCTATGGTGAAAAAGGAAATATCTTCCGTTAAAAACTGGAAAGAAGCTTTCTGAGAAACTGCTCTGTGTTCTGTTAATTCATCTCACAGAGTTACATGTTTCCCTTCAAGAAGCCTTTCGCTAAGGCTGTTCTTGTGGAATTGGCAAAGGGATATTTGGAAGCCCATAGAGGGCTATGGTGAAAAAGGAAATATCTTCCGTTCAAAACTGGAAAGAAGCTTTCTGAGAAACCGCTCTGTGTTCTGTTAATTCATCTCACAGAGTTACATCTTTCCCTTCAAGAAGCCTTTCGCTAAGGCAGTTCTTGTGGAATTGGCAAAGGGATATTTGGAAGCCCATAGAGGGCTATGGTGAAAAAGGAAATATCTTCCGTTCAAAACTGGAAAGAAGCTTTCTGAGAAACTGCTCTGTGTTCTGTTAATTCATCTCACAGAGTTACATCTTTCCCTTCAAGAAGCCTTTCGCTAAGGCTGTTCTTGTGGAATTGGAAAAGGGATATTTAGAAGCCCATAGATGGCTATGGTGAAAAAGGAAATATCTTCCGTTCAAAACTGGAAAGAAGCTTTCTGAGAAACTGCTCTGTGTTCTGTTAATTCATCTCACAGAGTTACATCTTTCCCTTCAAGAAGCCTTTCGCTAAGTCTGTTCTTGTGGAATTGGCAAAGGGATATTTGGAAGCCCATAGAGGGCTATGGTGAAAAAGGAAATATCTTCCGTTCAAAACTGGAAAGAAGCTTTCTGAGAAACTGCTCTGTGTTCTGTTAATTCATCTCACAGAGTTACATCTTTCCCTTCAAGAAGCCTTTCGCTAAGTCTGTTCTTGTGGAATTGGCAAAGGGATATTTGGAAGCCCATAGAGGGCTATGGAGAAAAAGGAAATATCTTCCGTTCAACACTGGAAAGAAGCTTTCTGAGAAACTGCTCCGTGTTCTGTTAATTCATCTCACAGAGTTACATCTTTCCCTTCAAGAAGACTTTCGGTAAGGCTGTTCTTGTGGAATTGGCAAAGGGATATTTGGAAGCCTATAGAGGGCTATGATGAAAAAGGAAATATCTTCCGTTCCAAACTGGAAACAAGCTTTCTGAGAAACTGCTCCGTGTTCTGTTAATTCATCTCACAGAGTTACATCTTTCCCTTCAAGAAGCCTTTCGCTAAGGCTGTTCTTGTGGAATTGTCAAAGGGATATTTGGAAGCCCATTGAGGGCTATGGTGAAAAAGGAAATATCTTCCGTTCCAAAATGGAAAGAAGCTTTCTGAGAAACTGCTCTGTGTTCTGTTAATTCATCTCACAGAGTTACATCTTTCCCTTCAAGAAGCCTTTCGCTAAGGCTGTTCTTGTGGAATTGGCAAAGGGATATTTGGAAGCCCATAGAGGGCTATGGTGAAAAAGGAAATATCTTCCGTTCAAAACTGGAAAGAAGCTTTCTGAGAAACTGCTCTGTGTTCTGTTAATTCATCTCACAGAGTTACATCATTCCCTTCAAGAAGCCTTTCGCTAAGGCTGTTCTTGTGGAATTGGCATAGGGATATTTGGAATCCCATAGAGTGCTATGGTGAAAAAGGAAATATCTTCCGTTCCAAACTGGAAAGAAGCTTTCTGAGAAACTGCTCCGTGTTCTGTTAATTTATCTCACAGAGTTACATCTTTCCCTTCAAGAAACCTTTCGCTAAGGCTCTTCTTGTGGAATTAGCAAAGGGATATTTGGAAGCCTTAGAGGGCTACCTTAAAAAAGGAAATATCTTCCGTTAAAAACTGGAAAGAAGCTTTCTGAGAAACTGCTCTGTGTTCTGTTAATTCATCTCACAGAGTTACATCTTTCCCTTCAAGAAGTCTTTCGCTAAGGCTGTTCTTGTGGAATTGGTAAAGGGATATTTGGAAGCCCATAGAGTGCTATGGTGTAAAAGGAAATATCTTCCGTTCAAAACTGGAAAGAAGCTTTCTGAGAAACTGCTCTGTGTTCTGTTAATTCATCTCACAGAGTTACATGTTTCCCTTCAAGAAGCCTTTCGCTAAGGCTGTTCTTGTGGAATTGGCAAAGGGATATTTGGAAGCCCATAGAGGGCTATGGTGAAAAAGGAAATATCTTCCGTTCAAAACTGGAAAAAAGCTTTCTGAGAAACTGCTCTGTGTTCTGTTAATTCATCTCACAGAGTTACATCTTTCCCTTCAAGAAGCCTTTCGCTAAGGCTGTTCTTGTGGAATTGGCAAAGGGATATTTGGAAGCCCATAGAGGGCTATGGTGAAAAAGGAAATATCTTCCGTTCAAAACTGGAAAGAAGCTTTCTGAGAAACTGCTCTGTGTTCTGTTAATTCATCTCACAGAGTTACATCTTTCCCTTCAAGAAGACTTTCGCTAAGGCTGTTCTTGGGGAATTGGCAAAGGGATATTTCGAAGCCCATAGAGGGCTATGGTGAAAAAGGAAATATCTTCCGTTCAAAACTGGAAAGAAGCTTGCTGAGAAACTGCTCTGTGTTCTGTTAATTCATCTCAGAGAGTTACATCTTTCCCTTCAAGAAGCCTTTCGCTAAGGCTGTTCTTGTGGAATTGGCAAAGGGATATTTGGAAGCCCATAGAGGGCTATGGTGAAAAAGGAAATATCATCCGTTCAAAACTGGAAAGAAGCTTTCTGAGAAACTGCTCTGTGTTCTGTTAATTCATCTCACAGAGTTACATGTTTCCCTTCAAGAAGCCTTACGCTAAGGCTGTTCTTGTGGAATTAGCAAAGGGATATTTGGAAGCCCATAGAGGGCTACCTTAAAAAAGGAAATATCTTCCGTTAAAAACTGGAAAGAAGCTTTCTGAGAAACTGCTCTGTGTTCTGTTAATTGATCTCACAGAGTTACATCTTTCCCTTCAAGAAGTCTTTCGCTATGGTTGTTCTTGTGGAATTGGCAAAGGGATATTTGGAAGCCCATAGAGGGCTATGGTGAAAAAGGAAATATCTTCCGTTCAAAACTGGAAAGAAGCTTTCTGAGAAACTGCTCTGTGTTCTGTTAATTCATCTCACAGAGTTACATGTTTCCCTTCAAGAAGCCTTTCGCTAAGGCTGTTCTTGTGGAATTGGCAAAGAGATATTTGGAAGCCCATAGAGGGCTATGGTGAAAAAGGAAATATCTTACGTTCAAAACTTGAAAGAAACTTTCTGAGAAACTGCTCTGTGTTCTGTTAATTCATCTCACAGAGTTACATCTTTCCCTTCAAGAAGCCTTTCGCTAAGGCTGTTCTTGTGGAATTGGCAAAGGGATATTTGGAAGCCCATAGAGGGCTATGGTGAAGAAGGAAATATCTTCCGTTCAAAACTGGAAAGAAGCTTTCTGAGAAACTGCTCTGTGTTCTGTTAATTCATCTCACAGAGTTACATCTTTCCCTTCAAGAAGCCTTTCGCTAAGGCTGTTCTTGGGGAATTGGCAAAGGGATATTTGGAAGCCCATAGAGGGATATGGTGAAAAAGGAAATATCTTCCGTTCAAACCTGGAAAGAAGCTTTCTGAGAATCCGCTCTGTGTTCTGTTAATTCATCTCACAGAGTTACATCTTTCCCTTCAAGAAGCCTTTCGCTAAGGCTGTTCTTGTGGAATTGGCAAAGGGATATTTGGAAGCCCATAGAGGGCTATGGTGAAAAAGGAAATATCTTTCGTTCAAAACTGGAAAGAAGCTTTCTGAGAAACTGCTCTGTGTTCTCTTAATTCATCTCACAGAGTTACATCTTTCCCTTCAAGAAGCCTTTCGCTAAGGCTGTTCTTTTGGAATTGGCATAGGGATATTTGGAAGCCCATAGAGGGCTACGGTGAAAAAGGAAATATCTTCCGTTCAAAACTGGAAAGAAGCTTTCTGAGAAACTGCTCTGTGTTCTGTTAATTCATCTCACAGAGTTACATCTTTCCCTTCAAGAAGCCTTTCGCTAAGGTTGTTCTTGTTCTTGTGCAATTGGCAAAGGGATATTTGGAAGCCCATAGAGGGCTATGGTGAAAACGGAAATATCTTCCGTTCAAAACTGGAAAGAAGCTTTCTGAGAAACTGCTCTGTGTTCTGTTAATTCATCTCACAGAGTTACATCTTTCCCTTCAAGAAGCCTTTCGCTAAGGCTGTTCTTGTGGAATTGGCAAAGGGATATTTGGAAGCCCATAGAGGGCTATGGTGAAAAAGGAAATATCTTCCGTTCAACACTGGAAAGAAGCTTTCTGAGAAACTGCTCTGTGTTCTGTTAATTCATCTCACAGAGTTACATGTTTCCCTTCAAGAAGCCTTTCGCTAAGGCTGTTCTTGTGGAATTGGCAAAGGGATATTTGGAGGCCCATAGAGGGCTATGGTGAAGAAGGAAATATCTTCCGTTCAAAACTGGAAAGAAGCTTTCTGAGAAACTGCTCTGTGTTCTGTTAACTCATCTCACAGAGTTACATCTTTCCCTTCAAGAACCCTTTCGCTAAGGCTGTTCTTGGGGAATTGGCAAAGGGATATTTGGAAGCCCATAGAGGGCTATGGTGAAAAAGGAAATATCTTCCGTTCAAAACTGGAAAGAAGCTGTCTGAGAAACTGCTCTGTGTTCTGTTAATTCATCTCACAGAGTTACATGTTTCCCTTCAAGAAGTCTTTCGCTAAGGCTGTTCTTTTGGAATTGGCAAAAGGATATTTGGAAGCCCATAGAGGGCTATGGTGAAAAAGGAAATATCTTCCGTTCAAAACTGGAAAGAAGCTTTCTGAGAAACTGCTCTGTGTTCTGTTAATTCATCTCACAGAGTTACATCTTTCCCTTCAAGAAGTCTTTCGCTAAGGCTGTTCTTGTGGAATTGGCAAAGGGATATTTGGAAGCCCATAGAGGGCTATGGTGAAAAACGAAATATCTTCCGTTCAAAGCTGGAAAGAAGCTTTCTGAGAAACTGCTCTGTGTTCTGTTAACTCATCTAAAGTTACATCTTTCCCTTCAAGAACCCTTTCGCTAAGGCTGTTCTTGTGGAATTGGCAAAGGGATATTTGGAAGCCCATAGAGGGCTATGGTGAAAAAGGAAATATCTTCCGTTCAAAACTGGAAAGAAGCTTTCTGAGAAACTGCTCTGTGTTCTGTTAATTCATCTCACAGAATTATATGTTTCCCTTCAAGAAGTCTTTCGCTAAGGCTGTTCTTGTGGAATTGGCAAAGGGATATTTGGAAGCCCATAGAGGGCTATGGTGAAAAAGGAAATATCTTCCGTTCAAAACTGGAAAGAAGCTTTCTGAGAAACTGCTCTGTGTTCTGTTAATTCATCTCACAGAGTTACATCTTTCCCTTCAAGAAGCCTTTCGCTAAGGCTGTTCTTGTGGAATTGGCAAAGGGATATTTGGAAGCCCATAGAGGGCTATGGTGAAAAAGGAAATATCTTCCGTTCAAAACCGGAAAGAAGCTTTCTGAGAAACTGCTCTGTGTTCTGTTAATTCATCTCACAGAGTTACATCTTTCCCTTCAAGAAGCCTTTCGCTAAGGCTGTTCTTGTGGAATTGGCAAAGGGATATTTGGAAGCCCATAGAGGGCTATGGTGAAAAAGGAAATATCATCCGTTCAAAACTGGAAAGAAGCTTTCTGAGAAACTGCTCTGTGTTCTGTTAATTCATCTCACAGAGTTACATGTTTCCCTTCAAGAAGCCTTACGCTAAGGCTGTTCTTGTGGATTTAGCAAAGGGATATTTGGAAGCCCATAGAGGGCTACCTTAAAAAAGGAAATATCTTCCGTTAAAAACTGGAAAGAAGCTTTCTGAGAAACTGCTCTGTGTTCTGTTAATTCATCTCACAGAGTTACATCTTTCCCTTCAAGAAGTCTTTCGCTAAGGCTGTTCTTGTGGAATTGGCAAAGGGATATTTGGAAGACCATAGAGGGCTATGGTGAAAAAGGAAATATCTTCCGTTCAAAACTGGAAAGAAGCTTTCTGAGAAACTGCTCTGTGTTGTCTGAATTCATCTGACAGAGTGACATCTTTCCCTTCAAGAAGCCTTTCGCTAAGGCTGTTCTTGTGGAATTGGCAAAGGGATATTTGGAAGCCCATAGAGGGCTATGGTGAAAAAGGAAATATCTTCCGTTCAAAACTGGAAAGAAGCTTTCTGAGAAACTGCTCTGTGTTCTGTTAATTCATCTCAAAGAGTTACATCTTTCCCTTCAAGAAGCCTTTCGCTAAGGCTGTTCTTGTGGAATTGGCAAAGGGATATTTGGAAGCCCATAGAGGGCTATGGTGAAAAATGAAATATCTTCCGTTCAAAACTGGAAAGAGGCTTTCTGAGAAACTGCTCTGTGTTCTGTTAATTCATCTCACAGAGTTACATCTTTCCCTTCAAGAAGCCTTTCGCTAAGGTTGTTCTTGTGCAATTGGCAAAGGGATATTTGGAAGCCCATAGAGGGCTATGGTGAAAAAGGAAGTATCTTCCGTTCAAAACTGGAAAGAAGCTTTCTGAGAAACTGCTCTGTGTTCTGTTAATTCATCTCACAGAGTTACATCTTTCCCTTCAAGAAGCCTTTCGCTAAGGCTGTTCTTGTGGAATTGGCAAAGGGATATTTGGAAGCCCATAGAGGGCTATGGTGAAAAAGGAAATATCTTCCGTTCAAAACTGGAAAGAATCTTTCTGAGAAACTGCTCTGTGTTCTGTTAATACATCTCACAGAGTTACATCTTTCCCTTCAAGAAGCCTTTCACTAAGGATGTTCTTGTGGAATTGGCAAAGGGATATTTGGAAGCCCATAGAGGGCTATGGTGAAGAAGGAAATATCTTCCGTTAAAAACTGGAAAGAAGCTTTCTGAGAAACTGCTCTGTGTTCTGTTAACTCATCTCACAGAGTTACATCTTTCCCTTCAAGAAGCCTTTCGCTAAGGCTGTTCTTGTGGAATTGGCAAAGGGATATTTGGAAGCCCATAGAGGGCTATGGTGAAAAAGGAAATATCTTCCGTTCAAAACTGGAAAGAAGCTGTCTGAGAAACTGCTCTGTGTTCTGTTAATTCATCTCACAGAGTTACATGTTTCCCTTCAAGAAGTCTTTCGCTAAGGCTGTTCTTGTGTAATTGGCAAAGGGATATTTGGAAGTCCATAGAGGGCTATGGTGAAAAAGGAAATATCTTCCGTTCAAAACTGGAAAGAAGCTTTCTGAGAAACTGCTCTGTGTTCTGTTAATTCATCTCACAGAGTTACATCTTTCCCTTCAAGAAGCCTTTCGCTAAGGCTGTTCTTGTGGAGTTGGCAAAGGGATATTTGGATGCCCTTAGAGGGCTATGGTGAAAAAGGAAATATCTTCCGTTCAAAACTGGAAAGAAGCTTTCTGAGAAACTGCTCTGTGTTCTGTTAATTCATCTCACAGAGTTACATCTTTCCCTTCAAGAAGCCTTTCGCTAAGGCTGTTCTTGTGGAATTGGCAAAGGGGATATTTGGAAGCCCATAGGGGGCTATGGTGAAAAAGGAAATATCTTCCGTTCAAAACTGGAAAGAAGCTTTCTGAGAAACTGCTCTGTGTTCTGTTAATTCATCTCACAGAGTTACATCTTTCCCTTCAAGAAGCCTTTCGCTAAGGCTGTTCTTGTGGAATTGGCATAGGGATATTTGGAAGCCCTTAGAGGGCTATGGTGAAAAAGGAAATATCTTCCGTTCAAAACTGGAAAGAAGCTTTCTGAGAAACTGCTCTGTGTTCTGTTAATTCATCTCACAGAGTTACATCTTTCCCTTCAAGAAGCCTTTCGCTAAGGTTGTTCTTGTGCAATTGGCAAAGGGATATTTGGAAGCCCATAGAGGGCTATGGTGAAAAAGGAAGTATCTTCCGTTCAAAACTGGAAAGAAGCTTTCTGAGAAAGTGCTCTATGTTGTGTTAATTCATCTCAAAGAGTTACATCTTTCCCTTCAAGAAGCCTTTCGCTAAGGCTGTTCTTGTGCAATTGGCAAAGGGATATTTGGAAGCCCATAGAGGGCTATGGTGAAAAAGGAACTATCTTCCGTTCAAAACTGGAAAGAAGCTTTCTGAGAAACTGCTCTGTGTTCTGTTAATACATCTCACAGAGTTACATCTTTCCCTTCAAGAAGCCTTTCGCTAAGGATGTTCTTGTGGAATTGGCAAAGGGATATTTGGAAGCGCATAGAGGGCTATGGTGAAAAAGGAAATGTCATCCGTTCAAAACTGGAAAGAAGCTTTCTGAGAAACTGCTCTGTGTTCTGTTAATTCATCTCACAGAATTATATGTTTCCCTTCAAGAAGTCTTTCGCTAAGGCTGTTCTTGTGGAATTGGCAAAGGGATATTTGGAAGCCCATAGAGGACTATGGTGAAAAAGGAAATATCTTCCGTTCAAAACTGGAAAGAAGCTTTCTGAGAAACTGCTCTGTGTTCTGTTAATTCATCTCACAGAGTTACATCTTTCCCTTCAAGAAGCCTTTCGCTAAGGCTGTTCTTGTGGAATTGGCAAAGGGATATTTGGAAGCCCATAGAGGGCTATGGTGAAAAAGGAAATATCTTCCGTTCAAAACTGGAAAGAAGCTTTCTGAGAAACTGCTCTGTGTTCTGTTAATTCATCTCACAGAGTTACATCTTTCCCTTCAAGAAGCCTTTCGCTAAGGCTGTTCTTGTGGAATTGGCAAAGGGATATTTGGAAGCCCATAGAGGTCTATGGTGAAAAAGGAAATATCTTCCGTTCAAAACTGGAAAGAAGCTTTCTGAGAAACTGCTCTGTGTTCTGTTAATTCATCTCACAGAGTTACATCTTTCCCTACAAGAAGCCTTTCGCTAAGGCTGTTCTTGGGGAATTGGCAAAGGGATATTTGGAAGCCCATAGAGGGCTACGGTGAAAAAGGAAATATCTTCCGTTCAAAACTGGAAAGAAGCTTTCTGAGAAAACGCTCTGTGTTCTGTTAATTCATCTCACAGAGTTACATCTTTCCCTTCAAGAAGCCTTTCGCTAAGGCTGTTCTTGTGGAATTGGCAAAGGGATATTTGGAAGCCCATAGAGGGCTATGGTGAAAAAGGAAATATCTTCCGTTCAACACTGGAAAGAAGCTTTCTGAGAAACTGCTCTGTGTTCTGTTAATTCATCTCACAGAGTTACATGTTTCCCTTCAAGAAGCCTTTCGCTAAGGCTGTTCTTGTGGAATTGGCAAAGGGATATTTGGAAGCCCATAGAGGGCTATGGTGAAGAAGGAAATATCTTCCGTTCAAAACTGGAAAGAAGCTTTCTGAGAAACTGCTCTGTGTTCTGTTAACTCATCTCACAGAGTTACATCTTTCCCTTCAAGAACCCTTTCGCTAAGGCTGTTCTTGGGGAATTGGCAAAGGGATATTTGGAAGCCCATAGAGGGCTATGGTGAAAAAGGAAATATCTTCCGTTCAAAACTGGAAAGAAGCTGTCTGAGAAACTGCTCTGTGTTCTGTTAATTCATCTCACAGAGTTACATGTTTCCCTTCAAGAAGTCTTTCGCTAAGGCTGTTCTTTTGGAATTGGCAAAAGGATATTTGGAAGCCCATAGAGGGCTATGGTGAAAAAGGAAATATCTTCCGTTCAAAACTGGAAAGAAGCTTTCTGAGAAACTGCTCTGTGTTCTGTTAATTCATCTCACAGAGTTACATCTTTCCCTTCAAGAAGTCTTTCGCTAAGGCTGTTCTTGTGGAATTGGCAAAGGGATATTTGGAAGCCCATAGAGGGCTATGGTGAAAAACGAAATATCTTCCGTTCAAAGCTGGAAAGAAGCTTTCTGAGAAACTGCTCTGTGTTCTGTTAACTCATCTAAAGTTACATCTTTCCCTTCAAGAACCCTTTCGCTAAGGCTGTTCTTGTGGAATTGGCAAAGGGATATTTGGAAGCCCATAGAGGGCTATGGTGAAAAAGGAAATATCTTCCGTTCAAAACTGGAAAGAAGCTTTCTGAGAAACTGCTCTGTGTTCTGTTAATTCATCTCACAGAGTTACATCTTTCCCTTCAAGAAGCCTTTCGCTAAGGCTGTTCTTGTGGAATTGGCAAAGGGATATTTGGAAGCCCATAGAGGGCTATGGTGAAAAAGGAAATATCTTCCGTTCAAAACCGGAAAGAAGCTTTCTGAGAAACTGCTCTGTGTTCTGTTAATTCATCTCACAGAGTTACATCTTTCCCTTCAAGAAGCCTTTCGCTAAGGCTGTTCTTGTGGAATTGGCAAAGGGATATTTGGAAGCCCATAGAGGGCTATGGTGAAAAAGGAAATATCATCCGTTCAAAACTGGAAAGAAGCTTTCTGAGAAACTGCTCTGTGTTCTGTTAATTCATCTCACAGAGTTACATGTTTCCCTTCAAGAAGCCTTACGCTAAGGCTGTTCTTGTGGATTTAGCAAAGGGATATTTGGAAGCCCATAGAGGGCTACCTTAAAAAAGGAAATATCTTCCGTTAAAAACTGGAAAGAAGCTTTCTGAGAAACTGCTCTGTGTTCTGTTAATTCATCTCACAGAGTTACATCTTTCCCTTCAAGAAGTCTTTCGCTAAGGCTGTTCTTGTGGAATTGGCAAAGGGATATTTGGAAGCCCATAGAGGGCTATGGTGAAAAAGGAAATATCTTCCGTTCAAAACTGGAAAGAAGCTTTCTGAGAAACTGCTCTGTGTTGTCTGAATTCATCTGACAGAGTGACATCTTTCCCTTCAAGAAGACTTTCGCTAAGGCTGTTCTTGTGGAATTGGCAAAGGGATATTTGGAAGCCCATAGAGGGCTATGGTGAAAAAGGAAATATCTTCCGTTCAAAACTGGAAAGAAGCTTTCTGAGAAACTGCTCTGTGTTCTGCTAATTCATCTCAAAGAGTTACATCTTTCCCTTCAAGAAGCCTTTCGCTAAGGCTGTTCTTGTGGAATTGGCAAAGGGATATTTGGAAGCCCATAGAGGGCTATGGTGAAAAATGAAATATCTTCCGTTCAAAACTGGAAAGAAGCTTTCTGAGAAACTGCTCTGTGTTCTGTTAATTCATCTCACAGAGTTACATCTTTCCCTTCAAGAAGCCTTTCGCTAAGGCTGTTCTTGTGGAATTGGCATAGGGATATTTGGAAGCCCTTAGAGGGCTATGGTGAAAAAGGAAATATCTTCCGTTCAAAACTGGAAAGAAGCTTTCTGAGAAACTGCTCTGTGTTCTGTTAATTCATCTCACAGAGTTACATCTTTCCCTTCAAGAAGCCTTTCGCTAAGGTTGTTCTTGTGCAATTGGCAAAGGGATATTTGGAAGCCCATAGAGGGCTATGGTGAAAAAGGAAGTATCTTCCGTTCAAAACTGGAAAGAAGCTTTCTGAGAAAGTGCTCTATGTTGTGTTAATTCATCTCAAAGAGTTACATCTTTCCCTTCAAGAAGCCTTTCGCTAAGGCTGTTCTTGTGCAATTGGCAAAGGGATATTTGGAAGCCCATAGAGGGCTATGGTGAAAAAGGAAATATCTTCCGTTCAAAACTGGAAAGAAGCTTTCTGAGAAACTGCTCTGTGTTCTGTTAATACATCTCACAGAGTTACATCTTTCCCTTCAAGAAGCCTTTCGCTAAGGATGTTCTTGTGGAATTGGCAAAGGGATATTTGGAAGCGCATAGAGGGCTATGGTGAAAAAGGAAATGTCATCCGTTCAAAACTGGAAAGAAGCTTTCTGAGAAACTGCTCTGTGTTCTGTTAATTCATCTCACAGAATTATATGTTTCCCTTCAAGAAGTCTTTCGCTAAGGCTGTTCTTGTGGAATTGGCAAAGGGATATTTGGAAGCCCATAGAGGACTATGGTGAAAAAGGAAATATCTTCCGTTCAAAACTGGAAAGAAGCTTTCTGAGAAACTGCTCTGTGTTCTGTTAATTCATCTCACAGAGTTACATCTTTCCCTTCAAGAAGCCTTTCGCTAAGGCTGTTCTTGTGGAATTGGCAAAGGGATATTTGGAAGCCCATAGAGGGCTATGGTGAAAAAGGAAATATCTTCCGTTCAAAACTGGAAAGAAGCTTTCTGAGAAACTGCTCTGTGTTCTGTTAATTCATCTCACAGAGTTACATCTTTCCCTTCAAGAAGCCTTTCGCTAAGGCTGTTCTTGTGGAATTGGCAAAGGGATATTTGGAAGCCCATAGAGGGCTATGGTGAAAAAGGAAATATCTTCCGTTCAAAACCGGAAAGAAGCTTTCTGAGAAACTGCTCTGTGTTCTGTTAATTCATCTCACAGAGTTACATCTTTCCCTTCAAGAAGCCTTTCGCTAAGGCTGTTCTTGTGGAATTGGCAAAGGGATATTTGGAAGCCCATAGAGGTCTATGGTGAAAAAGGAAATATCTTCCGTTCAAAACTGGAAAGAAGCTTTCTGAGAAACTGCTCTGTGTTCTGTTAATTCATCTCACAGAGTTACATCTTTCCCTACAAGAAGCCTTTCGCTAAGGCTGTTCTTGGGGAATTGGCAAAGGGATATTTGGAAGCCCATAGAGGGCTACGGTGAAAAAGGAAATATCTTCCGTTCAAAACTGGAAAGAAGCTTTCTGAGAAAACGCTCTGTGTTCTGTTAATTCATCTCACAGAGTTACATCTTTCCCTTCAAGAAGCCTTTCGCTAAGGCTGTTCTTGTGGAATTGGCAAAGGGATATTTGGAAGCCCATAGAGGGCTATGGTGAAAAAGGAAATATCTTCCGTTCAAAACTGGAAAGAAGCTTTCTGAGAAACTGCTCTGTGTTGTCTGAATTCATCTGACAGAGTTACATCTTTCCCTTCAAGAAGTCTTTCGCTAAGGCTGTTCTTGTGCAATTGGCAAAGGGATATTTGGAAGCCCTTAGAGGGCTATGGTGAAAAAGGAAATATCTTTCGTTCAAAACTGGAAAGAAGCTTTCTGAGAAACTGCTCTGTGTTCTCTTAATTCATCTCACAGAGTTACATCTTTCCCTTCAAGAAGCCTTTCGCTAAGGCTGTTCTTTTGGAATTGGCATAGGGATATTTGGAAGCCCATAGAGGGCTACGGTGAAAAAGGAAATATCTTCCGTTCAAAACTGGAAAGAAGCTTTCTGAGAAACAGCTCTGTGTTCTGTTAATTCATCTCACAGAGTTACATCTTTCCCTTCAAGAAGCCTTTCGCTAAGGTTGTTCTTGTTCTTGTGCAATTGTCAAAGGGATATTTGGAAGCCCATAGAGGGCTATGGTAAAAAAGGAAGTATCTTCCGTTCAAAACTGGAAAGAAGCTTTCTGAGAAAGTGCTCTATGTTGTGTTAATTCATCTCACAGAGTTACATCTTTCCCTTCAAGAAGCCTTTCGCTAAGGCTGTTCTTGTGCAATTGGCAAAGGGATATTTGGAAGCCCATAGAGGGCTATGGTGAAAAAGGAAATTTCTTCCGTTCAAAACTGGAAAGAAGCTTTCTGAGAAACTGCTCAGTGTTCTGTTAATACATCTCACAGAGTTACATCTTTCCCTTCAAGAAGCCTTTCGCTAAGGATGTTCTTGTGGAATTGGCAAAGGGATATTTGGAAGCCCCTAGAGGGCTATGGTGAAAAAGGAAATATCTTTCGTTCAAAACTGGAAAGAAGCTTTCTGAGAAACTGCTCTGTGTTCTCTTAATTCATCTCACAGAGTTACATCTTTCCCTTCAAGAAGCCTTTCGCTAAGGCTGTTCTTTTGGAATTGGCATAGGGATATTTGGAAGCCCATAGAGGGCTACGGTGAAAAAGGAAATATCTTCCGTTCAAAACTGGAAAGAAGCTTTCTGAGAAACTGCTCTGTGTTCTGTTAATTCATCTCACAGAGTTACATCTTTCCCTTCAAGAAGCCTTTCGCTAAGGTTGTTCTTGTTCTTGTGCAATTGGCAAAGGGATATTTGGAAGCCCATAGAGGGCTATGGTGAAAACGGAAATATCTTCCGTTCAAAACTGGAAAGAAGCTTTCTGAGAAACTGCTCTGTGTTCTGTTAATTCATCTCACAGAGTTACATCTTTCCCTTCAAGAAGCCTTTCGCTAAGGCTGTTCTTGTGGAATTGGCAAAGGGATATTTGGAAGCCCATAGAGGGCTATGGTGAAAAAGGAAATATCTTCCGTTCAACACTGGAAAGAAGCTTTCTGAGAAACTGCTCTGTGTTCTGTTAATTCATCTCACAGAGTTACATGTTTCCCTTCAAGAAGCCTTTCGCTAAGGCTGTTCTTGTGGAATTGGCAAAGGGATATTTGGAAGCCCATAGAGGGCTATGGTGAAGAAGGAAATATCTTCCGTTCAAAACTGGAAAGAAGCTTTCTGAGAAACTGCTCTGTGTTCTGTTAACTCATCTCACAGAGTTACATCTTTCCCTTCAAGAACCCTTTCGCTAAGGCTGTTCTTGGGGAATTGGCAAAGGGATATTTGGAAGCCCATAGAGGGCTATGGTGAAAAAGGAAATATCTTCCGTTCAAAACTGGAAAGAAGCTGTCTGAGAAACTGCTCTGTGTTCTGTTAATTCATCTCACAGAGTTACATGTTTCCCTTCAAGAAGTCTTTCGCTAAGGCTGTTCTTTTGGAATTGGCAAAAGGATATTTGGAAGCCCATAGAGGGCTATGGTGAAAAAGGAAATATCTTCCGTTCAAAACTGGAAAGAAGCTTTCTGAGAAACTGCTCTGTGTTCTGTTAATTCATCTCACAGAGTTACATCTTTCCCTTCAAGAAGTCTTTCGCTAAGGCTGTTCTTGTGGAATTGGCAAAGGGATATTTGGAAGCCCATAGAGGGCTATGGTGAAAAACGAAATATCTTCCGTTCAAAGCTGGAAAGAAGCTTTCTGAGAAACTGCTCTGTGTTCTGTTAACTCATCTAAAGTTACATCTTTCCCTTCAAGAACCCTTTCGCTAAGGCTGTTCTTGTGGAATTGGCAAAGGGATATTTGGAAGCCCATAGAGGGCTATGGTGAAAAAGGAAATATCTTCCGTTCAAAACTGGAAAGAAGCTTTCTGAGAAACTGCTCTGTGTTCTGTTAATTCATCTCACAGAATTATATGTTTCCCTTCAAGAAGTCCTTCGCTAAGGCTGTTCTTGTGGAATTGGCAAAGGGATATTTGGAAGCCCATAGAGGGCTATGGTGAAAAAGGAAATATCTTCCGTTCAAAACTGGAAAGAAGCTTTCTGAGAAACTGCTCTGTGTTCTGTTAATTCATCTCACAGAGTTACATCTTTCCCTTCAAGAAGCCTTTCGCTAAGGCTGTTCTTGTGGAATTGGCAAAGGGATATTTGGAAGCCCATAGAGGGCTATGGTGAAAAAGGAAATATCTTCCGTTCAAAACCGGAAAGAAGCTTTCTGAGAAACTGCTCTGTGTTCTGTTAATTCATCTCACAGAGTTACATCTTTCCCTTCAAGAAGCCTTTCGCTAAGGCTGTTCTTGTGGAATTGGCAAAGGGATATTTGGAAGCCCATAGAGGGCTATGGTGAAAAAGGAAATATCATCCGTTCAAAACTGGAAAGAAGCTTTCTGAGAAACTGCTCTGTGTTCTGTTAATTCATCTCACAGAGTTACATGTTTCCCTTCAAGAAGCCTTACGCTAAGGCTGTTCTTGTGGATTTAGCAAAGGGATATTTGGAAGCCCATAGAGGGCTACCTTAAAAAAGGAAATATCTTCCGTTAAAAACTGGAAAGAAGCTTTCTGAGAAACTGCTCTGTGTTCTGTTAATTCATCTCACAGAGTTACATCTTTCCCTTCAAGAAGTCTTTCGCTAAGGCTGTTCTTGTGGAATTGGCAAAGGGATATTTGGAAGCCCATAGAGGGCTATGGTGAAAAAGGAAATATCTTCCGTTCAAAACTGGAAAGAAGCTTTCTGAGAAACTGCTCTGTGTTGTCTGAATTCATCTGACAGAGTGACATCTTTCCCTTCAAGAAGACTTTCGCTAAGGCTGTTCTTGTGGAATTGGCAAAGGGATATTTGGAAGCCCATAGAGGGCTATGGTGAAAAAGGAAATATCTTCCGTTCAAAACTGGAAAGAAGCTTTCTGAGAAACTGCTCTGTGTTCTGCTAATTCATCTCAAAGAGTTACATCTTTCCCTTCAAGAAGCCTTTCGCTAAGGCTGTTCTTGTGGAATTGGCAAAGGGATATTTGGAAGCCCATAGAGGGCTATGGTGAAAAATGAAATATCTTCCGTTCAAAACTGGAAAGAAGCTTTCTGAGAAACTGCTCTGTGTTCTGTTAATTCATCTCACAGAGTTACATCTTTCCCTTCAAGAAGCCTTTCGCTAAGGTTGTTCTTGTGCAATTGGCAAAGGGATATTTGGAAGCCCATAGAGGGCTATGGTGAAAAAGGAAGTATCTTCCGTTCAAAACTGGAAAGAAGCTTTCTGAGAAACTGCTCTGTGTTCTGTTAATTCATCTCACAGAGTTACATCTTTCCCTTCAAGAAGCCTTTCGCTAAGGCTGTTCTTGTGGAATTGGCAAAGGGATATTTGGAAGCCCATAGAGGGCTATGGTGAAAAAGGAAATATCTTCCGTTCAAAACTGGAAAGAATCTTTCTGAGAAACTGCTCTGTGTTCTGTTAATACATCTCACAGAGTTACATCTTTCCCTTCAAGAAGCCTTTCGCTAAGGATGTTCTTGTGGAATTGGCAAAGGGATATTTGGAAGCCCATAGAGGGCTATGGTGAAGAAGGAAATATCTTCCGTTCAAAACTGGAAAGAAGCTTTCTGAGAAACTGCTCTGTGTTCTGTTAACTCATCTCACAGAGTTACATCTTTCCCTTCAAGAACCCTTTCGCTAAGGCTGTTCTTGTGGAATTGGCAAAGGGATATTTGGAAGCCCATAGAGGGCTATGGTGAAAAAGGAAATATCTTCCGTTCAAAACTGGAAAGAAGCTGTCTGAGAAACTGCTCTGTGTTCTGTTAATTCATCTCACAGAGTTACATGTTTCCCTTAAGAAGTCTTTCGCTAAGGCTGTTCTTGTGTAATTGGCAAAGGGATATTTGGAAGCCCATAGAGGGCTATGGTGAAAAAGGAAATATCTTCCGTTCAAAACTGGAAAGAAGCTTTCTGAGAAACTGCTCTGTGTTCTGTTAATTCATCTCACAGAGTTACATCTTTCCCTTCAAGAAGCCTTTCGCTAAGGCTGTTCTTGTGGAGTTGGCAAAGGGATATTTGGATGCCCTTAGAGGGCTATGGTGAAAAAGGAAATATCTTCCGTTCAAAACTGGAAAGAAGCTTTCTGAGAAACTGCTCTGTGTTCTGTTAATTCATCTCACAGAGTTACATCTTTCCCTTCAAGAAGCCTTTCGCTAAGGCTGTTCTTGTGGAATTGGCAAAGGGGATATTTGGAAGCCCATAGGGGGCTATGGTGAAAAAGGAAATATCTTCCGTTCAAAACTGGAAAGAAGCTTTCTGAGAAACTGCTCTGTGTTCTGTTAATTCATCTCACAGAGTTACATCTTTCCCTTCAAGAAGCCTTTCGCTAAGGCTGTTCTTGTGGAATTGGCATAGGGATATTTGGAAGCCCTTAGAGGGCTATGGTGAAAAAGGAAATATCTTCCGTTCAAAACTGGAAAGAAGCTTTCTGAGAAACTGCTCTGTGTTCTGTTAATTCATCTCACAGAGTTACATCTTTCCCTTCAAGAAGCCTTTCGCTAAGGTTGTTCTTGTGCAATTGGCAAAGGGATATTTGGAAGCCCATAGAGGGCTATGGTGAAAAAGGAAGTATCTTCCGTTCAAAACTGGAAAGAAGCTTTCTGAGAAAGTGCTCTATGTTGTGTTAATTCATCTCAAAGAGTTACATCTTTCCCTTCAAGAAGCCTTTCGCTAAGGCTGTTCTTGTGCAATTGGCAAAGGGATATTTGGAAGCCCATAGAGGGCTATGGTGAAAAAGGAAATATCTTCCGTTCAAAACTGGAAAGAAGCTTTCTGAGAAACTGCTCTGTGTTCTGTTAATACATCTCACAGAGTTACATCTTTCCCTTCAAGAAGCCTTTCGCTAAGGATGTTCTTGTGGAATTGGCAAAGGGATATTTGGAAGCGCATAGAGGGCTATGGTGAAAAAGGAAATGTCATCCGTTCAAAACTGGAAAGAAGCTTTCTGAGAAACTGCTCTGTGTTCTGTTAATTCATCTCACAGAATTATATGTTTCCCTTCAAGAAGTCTTTCGCTAAGGCTGTTCTTGTGGAATTGGCAAAGGGATATTTGGAAGCCCATAGAGGACTATGGTGAAAAAGGAAATATCTTCCGTTCAAAACTGGAAAGAAGCTTTCTGAGAAACTGCTCTGTGTTCTGTTAATTCATCTCACAGAGTTACATCTTTCCCTTCAAGAAGCCTTTCGCTAAGGCTGTTCTTGTGGAATTGGCAAAGGGATATTTGGAAGCCCATAGAGGGCTATGGTGAAAAAGGAAATATCTTCCGTTCAAAACTGGAAAGAAGCTTTCTGAGAAACTGCTCTGTGTTCTGTTAATTCATCTCACAGAGTTACATCTTTCCCTTCAAGAAGCCTTTCGCTAAGGCTGTTCTTGTGGAATTGGCAAAGGGATATTTGGAAGCCCATAGAGGTCTATGGTGAAAAAGGAAATATCTTCCGTTCAAAACTGGAAAGAAGCTTTCTGAGAAACTGCTCTGTGTTCTGTTAATTCATCTCACAGAGTTACATCTTTCCCTTCAAGAAGCCTTTCGCTAAGGCTGTTCTTGTGGAATTGGCAAAGGGATATTTGGAAGCCCATAGAGGGCTATGGTGAAAAAGGAAATATCTTCCGTTCAACACTGGAAAGAAGCTTTCTGAGAAACTGCTCTGTGTTCTGTTAATTCATCTCACAGAGTTACATGTTTCCCTTCAAGAAGCCTTTCGCTAAGGCTGTTCTTGTGGAATTGGCAAAGGGATATTTGGAAGCCCATAGAGGGCTATGGTGAAGAAGGAAATATCTTCCGTTCAAAACTGGAAAGAAGCTTTCTGAGAAACTGCTCTGTGTTCTGTTAACTCATCTCACAGAGTTACATCTTTCCCTTCAAGAACCCTTTCGCTAAGGCTGTTCTTGGGGAATTGTCAAAGGGATATTTGGAAGCCCATAGAGGGCTATGGTGAAAAAGGAAATATCTTCCGTTCAAAACTGGAAAGAAGCTGTCTGAGAAACTGCTCTGTGTTCTGTTAATTCATCTCACAGAGTTACATGTTTCCCTTCAAGAAGTCTTTCGCTAAGGCTGTTCTTTTGGAATTGGCAAAAGGATATTTGGAAGCCCATAGAGGGCTATGGTGAAAAAGGAAATATCTTCCGTTCAAAACTGGAAAGAAGCTTTCTGAGAAACTGCTCTGTGTTCTGTTAATTCATCTCACAGAGTTACATCTTTCCCTTCAAGAAGTCTTTCGCTAAGGCTGTTCTTGTGGAATTGGCAAAGGGATATTTGGAAGCCCATAGAGGGCTATGGTGAAAAACGAAATATCTTCCGTTCAAAGCTGGAAAGAAGCTTTCTGAGAAACTGCTCTGTGTTCTGTTAACTCATCTAAAGTTACATCTTTCCCTTCAAGAACCCTTTCGCTAAGGCTGTTCTTGTGGAATTGGCAAAGGGATATTTGGAAGCCCATAGAGGGCTATGGTGAAAAAGGAAATATCTTCCGTTCAAAACTGGAAAGAAGCTTTCTGAGAAACTGCTCTGTGTTCTGTTAATTCATCTCACAGAGTTACATCTTTCCCTTCAAGAAGCCTTTCGCTAAGGCTGTTCTTGTGGAATTGGCAAAGGGATATTTGGAAGCCCATAGAGGGCTATGGTGGAAAAGGAAATATCTTCCGTTCAAAACCGGAAAGAAGCTTTCTGAGAAACTGCTCTGTGTTCTGTTAATTCATCTCACAGAGTTACATCTTTCCCTTCAAGAAGCCTTTCGCTAAGGCTGTTCTTGTGGAATTGGCAAAGGGATATTTGGAAGCCCATAGAGGGCTATGGTGAAAAAGGAAATATCATCCGTTCAAAACTGGAAAGAAGCTTTCTGAGAAACTGCTCTGTGTTCTGTTAATTCATCTCACAGAGTTACATGTTTCCCTTCAAGAAGCCTTACGCTAAGGCTGTTCTTGTGGATTTAGCAAAGGGATATTTGGAAGCCCATAGAGGGCTACCTTAAAAAAGGAAATATCTTCCGTTAAAAACTGGAAAGAAGCTTTCTGAGAAACTGCTCTGTGTTCTGTTAATTCATCTCACAGAGTTACATCTTTCCCTTCAAGAAGTCTTTCGCTAAGGCTGTTCTTGTGGAATTGGCAAAGGGATATTTGGAAGCCCATAGAGGGCTATGGTGAAAAAGGAAATATCTTCCGTTCAAAACTGGAAAGAAGCTTTCTGAGAAACTGCTCTGTGTTGTCTGAATTCATCTGACAGAGTGACATCTTTCCCTTCAAGAAGACTTTCGCTAAGGCTGTTCTTGTGGAATTGGCAAAGGGATATTTAGAAGCCCATAGAGGGCTATGGTGAAAAAGGAAATATCTTCCGTTCAAAACTGGAAAGAAGCTTTCTGAGAAACTGCTCTGTGTTCTGCTAATTCATCTCAAAGAGTTACATCTTTCCCTTCAAGAAGCCTTTCGCTAAGGCTGTTCTTGTGGAATTGGCAAAGGGATATTTGGAAGCCCATAGAGGGCTATGGTGAAAAATGAAATATCTTCCGTTCAAAACTGGAAAGAAGCTTTCTGAGAAACTGCTCTGTGTTCTGTTAATTCATCTCACAGAGTTACATCTTTCCCTTCAAGAAGCCTTTCGCTAAGGCTGTTCTTGTGGAATTGGCATAGGGATATTTGGAAGCCCTTAGAGGGCTATGGTGAAAAAGGAAATATCTTCCGTTCAAAACTGGAAAGAAGCTTTCTGAGAAACTGCTCTGTGTTCTGTTAATTCATCTCACAGAGTTACATCTTTCCCTTCAAGAAGCCTTTCGCTAAGGTTGTTCTTGTGCAATTGGCAAAGGGATATTTGGAAGCCCATAGAGGGCTATGGTGAAAAAGGAAGTATCTTCCGTTCAAAACTGGAAAGAAGCTTTCTGAGAAAGTGCTCTATGTTGTGTTAATTCATCTCAAAGAGTTACATCTTTCCCTTCAAGAAGCCTTTCGCTAAGGCTGTTCTTGTGCAATTGGCAAAGGGATATTTGGAAGCCCATAGAGGGCTATGGTGAAAAAGGAAATATCTTCCGTTCAAAACTGGAAAGAAGCTTTCTGAGAAACTGCTCTGTGTTCTGTTAATACATCTCACAGAGTTACATCTTTCCCTTCAAGAAGCCTTTCGCTAAGGATGTTCTTGTGGAATTGGCAAAGGGATATTTGGAAGCGCATAGAGGGCTATGGTGAAAAAGGAAATGTCATCCGTTCAAAACTGGAAAGAAGCTTTCTGAGAAACTGCTCTGTGTTCTGTTAATTCATCTCACAGAATTATATGTTTCCCTTCAAGAAGTCTTTCGCTAAGGCTGTTCTTGTGGAATTGGCAAAGGGATATTTGGAAGCCCATAGAGGACTATGGTGAAAAAGGAAATATCTTCCGTTCAAAACTGGAAAGAAGCTTTCTGAGAAACTGCTCTGTGTTCTGTTAATTCATCTCACAGAGTTACATCTTTCCCTTCAAGAAGCCTTTCGCTAAGGCTGTTCTTGTGGAATTGGCAAAGGGATATTTGGAAGCCCATAGAGGGCTATGGTGAAAAAGGAAATATCTTCCGTTCAAAACTGGAAAGAAGCTTTCTGAGAAACTGCTCTGTGTTCTGTTAATTCATCTCACAGAGTTACATCTTTCCCTTGAAGAAGCCTTTCGCTAAGGTTGTTCTTGTGCAATTGGCAAAGGGATATTTGGAAGCCCATAGAGGGCTATGGTGAAAAAGGAAGTATCTTCCGTTCAAAACTGGAAAGAAGCTTTCTGAGAAAGTGCTCTATGTTGTGTTAATTCATCTCAAAGAGTTACATCTTTCCCTTCAAGAAGCCTTTCGCTAAGGCTGTTCTTGTGCAATTGGCAAAGGGATATTTGGAAGCCCATAGAGGGCTATGGTGAAAAAGGAAATATCTTCCGTTCAAAACTGGAAAGAAGCTTTCTGAGAAACTGCTCTGTGTTCTGTTAATACATCTCACAGAGTTACATCTTTCCCTTCAAGAAGCCTTTCGCTAAGGATGTTCTTGTGGAATTGGCAAAGGGATATTTGGAAGCGCATAGAGGGCTATGGTGAAAAAGGAAATGTCATCCGTTCAAAACTGGAAAGAAGCTTTCTGAGAAACTGCTCTGTGTTCTGTTAATTCATCTCACAGAATTATATGTTTCCCTTCAAGAAGTCTTTCGCTAAGGCTGTTCTTGTGGAATTGGCAAAGGGATATTTGGAAGCCCATAGAGGACTATGGTGAAAAAGGAAATATCTTCCGTTCAAAACTGGAAAGAAGCTTTCTGAGAAACTGCTCTGTGTTCTGTTAATTCATCTCACAGAGTTACATCTTTCCCTTCAAGAAGCCTTTCGCTAAGGCTGTTCTTGTGGAATTGGCAAAGGGATATTTGGAAGCCCATAGAGGGCTATGGTGAAAAAGGAAATATCTTCCGTTCAAAACCGGAAAGAAGCTTTCTGAGAAACTGCTCTGTGTTCTGTTAATTCATCTCACAGAGTTACATCTTTCCCTTCAAGAAGCCTTTCGCTAAGGCTGTTCTTGTGGAATTGGCAAAGGGATATTTGGAAGCCCATAGAGGTCTATGGTGAAAAAGGAAATATCTTCCGTTCAAAACTGGAAAGAAGCTTTCTGAGAAACTGCTCTGTGTTCTGTTAATTCATCTCACAGAGTTACATCTTTCCCTACAAGAAGCCTTTCGCTAAGGCTGTTCTTGGGGAATTGGCAAAGGGATATTTGGAAGCCCATAGAGGGCTACGGTGAAAAAGGAAATATCTTCCGTTCAAAACTGGAAAGAAGCTTTCTGAGAAAACGCTCTGTGTTCTGTTAATTCATCTCACAGAGTTACATCTTTCCCTTCAAGAAGCCTTTCGCTAAGGCTGTTCTTGTGGAATTGGCAAAGGGATATTTGGAAGCCCATAGAGGGCTATGGTGAAAAAGGAAATATCTTCCGTTCAAAACTGGAAAGAAGCTTTCTGAGAAACTGCTCTGTGTTGTCTGAATTCATCTGACAGAGTTACATCTTTCCCTTCAAGAAGTCTTTCGCTAAGGCTGTTCTTGTGGAATTGGCAAAGGGATATTTGGAAGCCCTTAGAGGGCTATGGTGAAAAAGGAAATATCTTTCGTTCAAAACTGGAAAGAAGCTTTCTGAGAAACTGCTCTGTGTTCTCTTAATTCATCTCACAGAGTTACATCTTTCCCTTCAAGAAGCCTTTCGCTAAGGCTGTTCTTTTGGAATTGGCATAGGGATATTTGGAAGCCCATAGAGGGCTACGGTGAAAAAGGAAATATCTTCCGTTCAAAACTGGAAAGAAGCTTTCTGAGAAACTGCTCTGTGTTCTGTTAATTCATCTCACAGAGTTACATCTTTCCCTTCAAGAAGCCTTTCGCTAAGGCTGTTCTTGTGGAATTGGCAAAGGGATATTTGGAAGCCCATAGAGGGCTATGGTGAAAAAGGAAATATCTTCCGTTCAAAACCGGAAAGAAGCTTTCTGAGAAACTGCTCTGTGTTCTGTTAATTCATCTCACAGAGTTACATCTTTCCCTTCAAGAAGCCTTTCGCTAAGGCTGTTCTTGTGGAATTGGCAAAGGGATATTTGGAAGCCCATAGAGGGCTATGGTGAAAAAGGAAATATCATCCGTTCAAAACTGGAAAGAAGCTTTCTGAGAAACTGCTCTGTGTTCTGTTAATTCATCTCACAGAGTTACATGTTTCCCTTCAAGAAGCCTTACGCTAAGGCTGTTCTTGTGGATTTAGCAAAGGGATATTTGGAAGCCCATAGAGGGCTACCTTAAAAAAGGAAATATCTTCCGTTAAAAACTGGAAAGAAGCTTTCTGAGAAACTGCTCTGTGTTCTGTTAATTCATCTCACAGAGTTACATCTTTCCCTTCAAGAAGTCTTTCGCTAAGGCTGTTCTTGTGGAATTGGCAAAGGGATATTTGGAAGCCCATAGAGGGCTATGGTGAAAAAGGAAATATCTTCCGTTCAAAACTGGAAAGAAGCTTTCTGAGAAACTGCTCTGTGTTGTCTGAATTCATCTGACAGAGTGACATCTTTCCCTTCAAGAAGACTTTCGCTAAGGCTGTTCTTGTGGAATTGGCAAAGGGATATTTGGAAGCCCATAGAGGGCTATGGTGAAAAAGGAAATATCTTCCGTTCAAAACTGGAAAGAAGCTTTCTGAGAAACTGCTCTGTGTTCTGCTAATTCATCTCAAAGAGTTACATCTTTCCCTTCAAGAAGCCTTTCGCTAAGGCTGTTCTTGTGGAATTGGCAAAGGGATATTTGGAAGCCCATAGAGGGCTATGGTGAAAAATGAAATATCTTCCGTTCAAAACTGGAAAGAAGCTTTCTGAGAAACTGCTCTGTGTTCTGTTAATTCATCTCACAGAGTTACATCTTTCCCTTCAAGAAGCCTTTCGCTAAGGCTGTTCTTGTGGAATTGGCATAGGGATATTTGGAAGCCCTTAGAGGGCTATGGTGAAAAAGGAAATATCTTCCGTTCAAAACTGGAAAGAAGCTTTCTGAGAAACTGCTCTGTGTTCTGTTAATTCATCTCACAGAGTTACATCTTTCCCTTCAAGAAGCCTTTCGCTAAGGTTGTTCTTGTGCAATTGGCAAAGGGATATTTGGAAGCCCATAGAGGGCTATGGTGAAAAAGGAAGTATCTTCCGTTCAAAACTGGAAAGAAGCTTTCTGAGAAAGTGCTCTATGTTGTGTTAATTCATCTCAAAGAGTTACATCTTTCCCTTCAAGAAGCCTTTCGCTAAGGCTGTTCTTGTGCAATTGGCAAAGGGATATTTGGAAGCCCATAGAGGGCTATGGTGAAAAAGGAAATATCTTCCGTTCAAAACTGGAAAGAAGCTTTCTGAGAAACTGCTCTGTGTTCTGTTAATACATCTCACAGAGTTACATCTTTCCCTTCAAGAAGCCTTTCGCTAAGGATGTTCTTGTGGAATTGGCAAAGGGATATTTGGAAGCGCATAGAGGGCTATGGTGAAAAAGGAAATGTCATCCGTTCAAAACTGGAAAGAAGCTTTCTGAGAAACTGCTCTGTGTTCTGTTAATTCATCTCACAGAATTATATGTTTCCCTTCAAGAAGTCTTTCGCTAAGGCTGTTCTTGTGGAATTGGCAAAGGGATATTTGGAAGCCCATAGAGGACTATGGTGAAAAAGGAAATATCTTCCGTTCAAAACTGGAAAGAAGCTTTCTGAGAAACTGCTCTGTGTTCTGTTAATTCATCTCACAGAGTTACATCTTTCCCTTCAAGAAGCCTTTCGCTAAGGCTGTTCTTGTGGAATTGGCAAAGGGATATTTGGAAGCCCATAGAGGGCTATGGTGAAAAAGGAAATATCTTCCGTTCAAAACTGGAAAGAAGCTTTCTGAGAAACTGCTCTGTGTTCTGTTAATTCATCTCACAGAGTTACATCTTTCCCTTCAAGAAGCCTTTCGCTAAGGTTGTTCTTGTGCAATTGGCAAAGGGATATTTGGAAGCCCATAGAGGGCTATGGTGAAAAAGGAAGTATCTTCCGTTCAAAACTGGAAAGAAGCTTTCTGAGAAAGTGCTCTATGTTGTGTTAATTCATCTCAAAGAGTTACATCTTTCCCTTCAAGAAGCCTTTCGCTAAGGCTGTTCTTGTGCAATTGGCAAAGGGATATTTGGAAGCCCATAGAGGGCTATGGTGAAAAAGGAAATATCTTCCGTTCAAAACTGGAAAGAAGCTTTCTGAGAAACTGCTCTGTGTTCTGTTAATACATCTCACAGAGTTACATCTTTCCCTTCAAGAAGCCTTTCGCTAAGGATGTTCTTGTGGAATTGGCAAAGGGATATTTGGAAGCGCATAGAGGGCTATGGTGAAAAAGGAAATGTCATCCGTTCAAAACTGGAAAGAAGCTTTCTGAGAAACTGCTCTGTGTTCTGTTAATTCATCTCACAGAATTATATGTTTCCCTTCAAGAAGTCTTTCGCTAAGGCTGTTCTTGTGGAATTGGCAAAGGGATATTTGGAAGCCCATAGAGGACTATGGTGAAAAAGGAAATATCTTCCGTTCAAAACTGGAAAGAAGCTTTCTGAGAAACTGCTCTGTGTTCTGTTAATTCATCTCACAGAGTTACATCTTTCCCTTCAAGAAGCCTTTCGCTAAGGCTGTTCTTGTGGAATTGGCAAAGGGATATTTGGAAGCCCATAGAGGGCTATGGTGAAAAAGGAAATATCTTCCGTTCAAAACCGGAAAGAAGCTTTCTGAGAAACTGCTCTGTGTTCTGTTAATTCATCTCACAGAGTTACATCTTTCCCTTCAAGAAGCCTTTCGCTAAGGCTGTTCTTGTGGAATTGGCAAAGGGATATTTGGAAGCCCATAGAGGTCTATGGTGAAAAAGGAAATATCTTCCGTTCAAAACTGGAAAGAAGCTTTCTGAGAAACTGCTCTGTGTTCTGTTAATTCATCTCACAGAGTTACATCTTTCCCTACAAGAAGCCTTTCGCTAAGGCTGTTCTTGGGGAATTGGCAAAGGGATATTTGGAAGCCCATAGAGGGCTACGGTGAAAAAGGAAATATCTTCCGTTCAAAACTGGAAAGAAGCTTTCTGAGAAAACGCTCTGTGTTCTGTTAATTCATCTCACAGAGTTACATCTTTCCCTTCAAGAAGCCTTTCGCTAAGGCTGTTCTTGTGGAATTGGCAAAGGGATATTTGGAAGCCCATAGAGGGCTATGGTGAAAAAGGAAATATCTTCCGTTCAAAACTGGAAAGAAGCTTTCTGAGAAACTGCTCTGTGTTGTCTGAATTCATCTGACAGAGTTACATCTTTCCCTTCAAGAAGTCTTTCGCTAAGGCTGTTCTTGTGGAATTGGCAAAGGGATATTTGGAAGCCCTTAGAGGGCTATGGTGAAAAAGGAAATATCTTTCGTTCAAAACTGGAAAGAAGCTTTCTGAGAAACTGCTCTGTGTTCTCTTAATTCATCTCACAGAGTTACATCTTTCCCTTCAAGAAGCCTTTCGCTAAGGCTGTTCTTTTGGAATTGGCATAGGGATATTTGGAAGCCCATAGAGGGCTACGGTGAAAAAGGAAATATCTTCCGTTCAAAACTGGAAAGAAGCTTTCTGAGAAACAGCTCTGTGTTCTGTTAATTCATCTCACAGAGTTACATCTTTCCCTTCAAGAAGCCTTTCGCTAAGGTTGTTCTTGTTCTTGTGCAATTGTCAAAGGGATATTTGGAAGCCCATAGAGGGCTATGGTAAAAAAGGAAGTATCTTCCGTTCAAAACTGGAAAGAAGCTTTCTGAGAAAGTGCTCTATGTTGTGTTAATTCATCTCACAGAGTTACATCTTTCCCTTCAAGAAGCCTTTCGCTAAGGCTGTTCTTGTGCAATTGGCAAAGGGATATTTGGAAGCCCATAGAGGGCTATGGTGAAAAAGGAAATTTCTTCCGTTCAAAACTGGAAAGAAGCTTTCTGAGAAACTGCTCAGTGTTCTGTTAATACATCTCACAGAGTTACATCTTTCCCTTCAAGAAGCCTTTCGCTAAGGATGTTCTTGTGGAATTGGCAAAGGGATATTTGGAAGCCCCTAGAGGGCTATGGTGAAAAAGGAAATATCTTTCGTTCAAAACTGGAAAGAAGCTTTCTGAGAAACTGCTCTGTGTTCTCTTAATTCATCTCACAGAGTTACATCTTTCCCTTCAAGAAGCCTTTCGCTAAGGCTGTTCTTTTGGAATTGGCATAGGGATATTTGGAAGCCCATAGAGGGCTACGGTGAAAAAGGAAATATCTTCCGTTCAAAACTGGAAAGAAGCTTTCTGAGAAACTGCTCTGTGTTCTGTTAATTCATCTCACAGAGTTACATCTTTCCCTTCAAGAAGCCTTTCGCTAAGGTTGTTCTTGTTCTTGTGCAATTGGCAAAGGGATATTTGGAAGCCCATAGAGGGCTATGGTGAAAACGGAAATATCTTCCGTTCAAAACTGGAAAGAAGCTTTCTGAGAAACTGCTCTGTGTTCTGTTAATTCATCTCACAGAGTTACATCTTTCCCTTCAAGAAGCCTTTCGCTAAGGCTGTTCTTGTGGAATTGGCAAAGGGATATTTGGAAGCCCATAGAGGGCTATGGTGAAAAAGGAAATATCTTCCGTTCAACACTGGAAAGAAGCTTTCTGAGAAACTGCTCTGTGTTCTGTTAATTCATCTCACAGAGTTACATGTTTCCCTTCAAGAAGCCTTTCGCTAAGGCTGTTCTTGTGGAATTGGCAAAGGGATATTTGGAAGCCCATAGAGGGCTATGGTGAAGAAGGAAATATCTTCCGTTCAAAACTGGAAAGAAGCTTTCTGAGAAACTGCTCTGTGTTCTGTTAACTCATCTCACAGAGTTACATCTTTCCCTTCAAGAACCCTTTCGCTAAGGCTGTTCTTGGGGAATTGGCAAAGGGATATTTGGAAGCCCATAGAGGGCTATGGTGAAAAAGGAAATATCTTCCGTTCAAAACTGGAAAGAAGCTGTCTGAGAAACTGCTCTGTGTTCTGTTAATTCATCTCACAGAGTTACATGTTTCCCTTCAAGAAGTCTTTCGCTAAGGCTGTTCTTTTGGAATTGGCAAAAGGATATTTGGAAGCCCATAGAGGGCTATGGTGAAAAAGGAAATATCTTCCGTTCAAAACTGGAAAGAAGCTTTCTGAGAAACTGCTCTGTGTTCTGTTAATTCATCTCACAGAGTTACATCTTTCCCTTCAAGAAGTCTTTCGCTAAGGCTGTTCTTGTGGAATTGGCAAAGGGATATTTGGAAGCCCATAGAGGGCTATGGTGAAAAACGAAATATCTTCCGTTCAAAGCTGGAAAGAAGCTTTCTGAGAAACTGCTCTGTGTTCTGTTAACTCATCTAAAGTTACATCTTTCCCTTCAAGAACCCTTTCGCTAAGGCTGTTCTTGTGGAATTGGCAAAGGGATATTTGGAAGCCCATAGAGGGCTATGGTGAAAAAGGAAATATCTTCCGTTCAAAACTGGAAAGAAGCTTTCTGAGAAACTGCTCTGTGTTCTGTTAATTCATCTCACAGAATTATATGTTTCCCTTCAAGAAGTCCTTCGCTAAGGCTGTTCTTGTGGAATTGGCAAAGGGATATTTGGAAGCCCATAGAGGGCTATGGTGAAAAAGGAAATATCTTCCGTTCAAAACTGGAAAGAAGCTTTCTGAGAAACTGCTCTGTGTTCTGTTAATTCATCTCACAGAGTTACATCTTTCCCTTCAAGAAGCCTTTCGCTAAGGCTGTTCTTGTGGAATTGGCAAAGGGATATTTGGAAGCCCATAGAGGGCTATGGTGAAAAAGGAAATATCTTCCGTTCAAAACCGGAAAGAAGCTTTCTGAGAAACTGCTCTGTGTTCTGTTAATTCATCTCACAGAGTTACATCTTTCCCTTCAAGAAGCCTTTCGCTAAGGCTGTTCTTGTGGAATTGGCAAAGGGATATTTGGAAGCCCATAGAGGGCTATGGTGAAAAAGGAAATATCATCCGTTCAAAACTGGAAAGAAGCTTTCTGAGAAACTGCTCTGTGTTCTGTTAATTCATCTCACAGAGTTACATGTTTCCCTTCAAGAAGCCTTACGCTAAGGCTGTTCTTGTGGATTTAGCAAAGGGATATTTGGAAGCCCATAGAGGGCTACCTTAAAAAAGGAAATATCTTCCGTTAAAAACTGGAAAGAAGCTTTCTGAGAAACTGCTCTGTGTTCTGTTAATTCATCTCACAGAGTTACATCTTTCCCTTCAAGAAGTCTTTCGCTAAGGCTGTTCTTGTGGAATTGGCAAAGGGATATTTGGAAGCCCATAGAGGGCTATGGTGAAAAAGGAAATATCTTCCGTTCAAAACTGGAAAGAAGCTTTCTGAGAAACTGCTCTGTGTTGTCTGAATTCATCTGACAGAGTGACATCTTTCCCTTCAAGAAGACTTTCGCTAAGGCTGTTCTTGTGGAATTGGCAAAGGGATATTTGGAAGCCCATAGAGGGCTATGGTGAAAAAGGAAATATCTTCCGTTCAAAACTGGAAAGAAGCTTTCTGAGAAACTGCTCTGTGTTCTGCTAATTCATCTCAAAGAGTTACATCTTTCCCTTCAAGAAGCCTTTCGCTAAGGCTGTTCTTGTGGAATTGGCAAAGGGATATTTGGAAGCCCATAGAGGGCTATGGTGAAAAATGAAATATCTTCCGTTCAAAACTGGAAAGAAGCTTTCTGAGAAACTGCTCTGTGTTCTGTTAATTCATCTCACAGAGTTACATCTTTCCCTTCAAGAAGCCTTTCGCTAAGGTTGTTCTTGTGCAATTGGCAAAGGGATATTTGGAAGCCCATAGAGGGCTATGGTGAAAAAGGAAGTATCTTCCGTTCAAAACTGGAAAGAAGCTTTCTGAGAAACTGCTCTGTGTTCTGTTAATTCATCTCACAGAGTTACATCTTTCCCTTCAAGAAGCCTTTCGCTAAGGCTGTTCTTGTGGAATTGGCAAAGGGATATTTGGAAGCCCATAGAGGGCTATGGTGAAAAAGGAAATATCTTCCGTTCAAAACTGGAAAGAATCTTTCTGAGAAACTGCTCTGTGTTCTGTTAATACATCTCACAGAGTTACATCTTTCCCTTCAAGAAGCCTTTCGCTAAGGATGTTCTTGTGGAATTGGCAAAGGGATATTTGGAAGCCCATAGAGGGCTATGGTGAAGAAGGAAATATCTTCCGTTCAAAACTGGAAAGAAGCTTTCTGAGAAACTGCTCTGTGTTCTGTTAACTCATCTCACAGAGTTACATCTTTCCCTTCAAGAACCCTTTCGCTAAGGCTGTTCTTGTGGAATTGGCAAAGGGATATTTGGAAGCCCATAGAGGGCTATGGTGAAAAAGGAAATATCTTCCGTTCAAAACTGGAAAGAAGCTGTCTGAGAAACTGCTCTGTGTTCTGTTAATTCATCTCACAGAGTTACATGTTTCCCTTCAAGAAGTCTTTCGCTAAGGCTGTTCTTGTGTAATTGGCAAAGGGATATTTGGAAGCCCATAGAGGGCTATGGTGAAAAAGGAAATATCTTCCGTTCAAAACTGGAAAGAAGCCTTCTGAGAAACTGCTCTGTGTTCTGTTAATTCATCTCACAGAGTTACATCTTTCCCTTCAAGAAGCCTTTCGCTAAGGCTGTTCTTGTGGAGTTGGCAAAGGGATATTTGGATGCCCTTAGAGGGCTATGGTGAAAAAGGAAATATCTTCCGTTCAAAACTGGAAAGAAGCTTTCTGAGAAACTGCTCTGTGTTCTGTTAATTCATCTCACAGAGTTACATCTTTCCCTTCAAGAAGCCTTTCGCTAAGGCTGTTCTTGTGGAATTGGCAAAGGGGATATTTGGAAGCCCATAGGGGGCTATGGTGAAAAAGGAAATATCTTCCGTTCAAAACTGGAAAGAAGCTTTCTGAGAAACTGCTCTGTGTTCTGTTAATTCATCTCACAGAGTTACATCTTTCCCTTCAAGAAGCCTTTCGCTAAGGCTGTTCTTGTGGAATTGGCATAGGGATATTTGGAAGCCCTTAGAGGGCTATGGTGAAAAAGGAAATATCTTCCGTTCAAAACTGGAAAGAAGCTTTCTGAGAAACTGCTCTGTGTTCTGTTAATTCATCTCACAGAGTTACATCTTTCCCTTCAAGAAGCCTTTCGCTAAGGTTGTTCTTGTGCAATTGGCAAAGGGATATTTGGAAGCCCATAGAGGGCTATGGTGAAAAAGGAAGTATCTTCCGTTCAAAACTGGAAAGAAGCTTTCTGAGAAAGTGCTCTATGTTGTGTTAATTCATCTCAAAGAGTTACATCTTTCCCTTCAAGAAGCCTTTCGCTAAGGCTGTTCTTGTGCAATTGGCAAAGGGATATTTGGAAGCCCATAGAGGGCTATGGTGAAAAAGGAAATATCTTCCGTTCAAAACTGGAAAGAAGCTTTCTGAGAAACTGCTCTGTGTTCTGTTAATACATCTCACAGAGTTACATCTTTCCCTTCAAGAAGCCTTTCGCTAAGGATGTTCTTGTGGAATTGGCAAAGGGATATTTGGAAGCGCATAGAGGGCTATGGTGAAAAAGGAAATGTCATCCGTTCAAAACTGGAAAGAAGCTTTCTGAGAAACTGCTCTGTGTTCTGTTAATTCATCTCACAGAATTATATGTTTCCCTTCAAGAAGTCTTTCGCTAAGGCTGTTCTTGTGGAATTGGCAAAGGGATATTTGGAAGCCCATAGAGGACTATGGTGAAAAAGGAAATATCTTCCGTTCAAAACTGGAAAGAAGCTTTCTGAGAAACTGCTCTGTGTTCTGTTAATTCATCTCACAGAGTTACATCTTTCCCTTCAAGAAGCCTTTCGCTAAGGCTGTTCTTGTGGAATTGGCAAAGGGATATTTGGAAGCCCATAGAGGGCTATGGTGAAAAAGGAAATATCTTCCGTTCAAAACTGGAAAGAAGCTTTCTGAGAAACTGCTCTGTGTTCTGTTAATTCATCTCACAGAGTTACATCTTTCCCTTCAAGAAGCCTTTCGCTAAGGCTGTTCTTGTGGAATTGGCAAAGGGATATTTGGAAGCCCATAGAGGTCTATGGTGAAAAAGGAAATATCTTCCGTTCAAAACTGGAAAGAAGCTTTCTGAGAAACTGCTCTGTGTTCTGTTAATTCATCTCACAGAGTTACATCTTTCCCTTCAAGAAGCCTTTCGCTAAGGCTGTTCTTGGGGAATTGGCAAAGGGATATTTGGAAGCCCATAGAGGGCTACGGTGAAAAAGGAAATATCTTCCGTTCAAAACTGGAAAGAAGCTTTCTGAGAAAACGCTCTGTGTTCTGTTAATTCATCTCACAGAGTTACATCTTTCCCTTCAAGAAGCCTTTCGCTAAGGCTGTTCTTGTGGAATTGGCAAAGGGATATTTGGAAGCCCATAGAGGGCTATGGTGAAAAAGGAAATATCTTCCGTTCAAAACTGGAAAGAAGCTTTCTGAGAAACTGCTCTGTGTTGTCTGAATTCATCTGACAGAGTTACATCTTTCCCTTCAAGAAGTCTTTCGCTAAGGCTGTTCTTGTGGAATTGGCAAAGGGATATTTGGAAGCCCTTAGAGGGCTATGGTGAAAAAGGAAATATCTTTCGTTCAAAACTGGAAAGAAGCTTTCTGAGAAACTGCTCTGTGTTCTCTTAATTCATCTCACAGAGTTACATCTTTCCCTTCAAGAAGCCTTTCGCTAAGGCTGTTCTTTTGGAATTGGCATAGGGATATTTGGAAGCCCATAGAGGGCTACGGTGAAAAAGGAAATATCTTCCGTTCAAAACTGGAAAGAAGCTTTCTGAGAAACAGCTCTGTGTTCTGTTAATTCATCTCACAGAGTTACATCTTTCCCTTCAAGAAGCCTTTCGCTAAGGTTGTTCTTGTTCTTGTGCAATTGTCAAAGGGATATTTGGAAGCCCATAGAGGGCTATGGTAAAAAAGGAAGTATCTTCCGTTCAAAACTGGAAAGAAGCTTTCTGAGAAAGTGCTCTATGTTGTGTTAATTCATCTCACAGAGTTACATCTTTCCCTTCAAGAAGCCTTTCGCTAAGGCTGTTCTTGTGCAATTGGCAAAGGGATATTTGGAAGCCCATAGAGGGCTATGGTGAAAAAGGAAATTTCTTCCGTTCAAAACTGGAAAGAAGCTTTCTGAGAAACTGCTCAGTGTTCTGTTAATACATCTCACAGAGTTACATCTTTCCCTTCAAGAAGCCTTTCGCTAAGGATGTTCTTGTGGAATTGGCAAAGGGATATTTGGAAGCCCCTAGAGGGCTATGGTGAAAAAGGAAATATCTTCCGTTCAAAACTGGAAAGAAGCTGTCTGAGAAACTGCTCTGTGTTCTGTTAATTCATCTCACAGAGTTACATGTTTCCCTTCAAGAAGTCTTTCGCTAAGGCTGTTCTTGTGGAATTGGCAAAGGGATATTTGGAAGCCCATAGAGGGCTATGGTGAAAAAGGAAATATCTTCCGTTCAAAACTGGAAAAAAGCTTTCTGAGAAACTGCTCTGTGTTCTGTTAATTCATCTCACAGAGTTACATCTTTCCTTTCAAGAAGCCTTTCGCTAAGGCTGTTCTTGTGTAATTGGCAAAGGGATATTTGGAAGCCCATAGAGGGCTATGGTGAAAAAGGAAATATCTTCCGTTCAAAACTGGAAAGAAGCCTTCTGAGAAACTGCTCTGTGTTCTGTTAATTCATCTCACAGAGTTACATCTTTCCCTTCAAGAAGCCTTTCGCTAAGGCTGTTCTTGTGGAAATGGCAAAGGGATATTTGGAAGCCCATAGAGGGCTATGGTGAAAAAGGAAGTATCTTCCGTTCAAAACTGGAAAGAAGCTGTCTGAGAAACTGCTCTGTGTTCTGTTAATTCATCTCACAGAGTTACATGTTTCCCATCAAGAAGTCTTTCGCTAAGGCTGTTCTTGTGGAATTGGCAAAGGGATATTTGGAAGCCCATAGAGGGCTATGGTGAAAAAGGAAATATCTTCCGTTCAAAACTGGAAAGAAGATTTCTGAGTAACTGCTCTGTGTTCTGTTAATTCATCTCACAGAGTTACATCTTTCCCTTCAAGAAGCCTTTCGCTAAGGCTGTTCTTGTGGAGTTGGCAAAGGGATATTTGGATGCCCATAGAGGGCTATGGTGAAAAAGGAAATATCTTCCGTTCAAAACTGGAAAGAAGCTTTCTGAGAAACTGCTCTGTGTTCTGTTAATTCATCTCACAGAGTTACATCTTTCCCTTCAAGAAGCCTTTCGCTAAGGCTGTTCTTGTAGAATTGGCAAAGGGGATATTTGGAAGCCCATAGGGGGCTATGGTGAAAAAGGAAATATCTTCCGTTCAAAACTGGAAAGAAGCTTTCTGAGAAACTGCTCTGTGTTCTGTTAATTCATCTCACAGAGTTACATCTTTCCCTTCAAGAAGCCTTTCGCTAAGGTTGTTCTTGTGCAATTGGCAAAGGGATATTTGGAAGCCCATAGAGGGCTATGGTGAAAAAGGAAGTATCTTCCGTTCAAAACTGGAAAGAACCTTTCTGAGAAAGTGCTCTATGTTGTGTTAATTCATCTCAAAGAGTTACATCTTTCCCTTCAAGAAGCCTTTCGCTAAGGCTGTTCTTGTGCAATTGGCAAAGGGATATTTGGAAGCCCATAGAAGGCTATGGTGAAAAAGGAAATATCTTCCGTTCAAAACTGGAAAGAAGCTTTCTGAGAAACTGCTCTGTGTTCTGTTAATACATCTCACAGAGTTACATCTTTCCCTTCAAGAAGCCTTTCGCTAAGGATGTTCTTGTGGAGTGGCAAAGGGATATTTGGAAGCGCATAGAGGGCTATGGTGAAAAAGGAAATGTCTTCCGTTCAAAACTGGAAAGAAGCTTTCTGAGAAACTGCTCTGTGTTCTGTTAATTCATCTCACAGAATTATATGTTTCCCTTCAAGAAGTCTTTCGCTAAGGCTGTTCTTGTGGAATTGGCAAAGGGATATTTGGAAGCCCATAGAGGGCTATGGTGAAAAAGGAAATATCTTCCGTTCAAAACTGGAAAGAAGCTTTCTGAGAAACTGCTCTGTGTTCTGTTAATTCATCTCACAGAGTTACATCTTTCCCTTCAAGAAGCCTTTCGCTAAGGCTGTTCTTGTGGAATTGGCAAAGGGATATTTGGAAGCCCATAGAGGGCTATGGTGAAAAAGGAAATATCTTCCGTTCAAAACTGGAAAGAAGCTTTCTGAGAAACTGCTCTGTGTTCTGTTAATTCATCTCACAGAGTTACATCTTTCCCTTCAAGAAGCCTTTCGCTAAGGTTGTTCTTGTGCAATTGGCAAAGGGATATTTGGAAGCCCACAGAGGGCTATGGTGAAAAAGGAAGTATCTTCCGTTCAAAACTGGAAAGAAGCTTTCTGAGAAAGTGCTCTATGTTGTGTTAATTCATCTCACAGAGTTACATATTTCCCTTCAAGAAGCCTTTCGCTAATGCTGTTCTTGTGCAATTTCAAAGGGATATTTGGAAGCCCATAGAGGGCTATGGTGAAAAAGGAAATATCTTCCGTTCAAAACTGGAAAGAAGCTTTCTGAGAAACTGCTCTGTGTTCTGTTAATACATCTCACAGAGTTACATCTTTCCCTTCAAGAAGCCTTTCGCTAAGGATGTTCTTGTGGAATTGGCAAAGGGATATTTGGAAGCCCATAGAGGGCTATGGTGAAAAACGAAATATCTTCCGTTCAAAACTGGAAAGAAGCTTTCTGAGAAACTGCTCTGTGTTCTGTTAACTCATCTAAGAGAGTTACATCTTTCCCTTCAAGAACCCTTTCGCTAAGGCTGTTCTTGTGGAATTGGCAAAGGGATATTTGGAAGCCCATAGAGGGCTATGGTGAAAAAGGAAATATCTTCCGTTCAAAACTGGAAAGAAGCTTTCTGAGAAACTGCTCTGTGTTCTGTTAATTCATCTCACAGAATTATATGTTTCCCTTCAAGAAGTCTTTTGCTAAGGCTGTTCTTGTGGAATTGGCAAAGGGATATTTCGAAGCCCATAGAGGGCTATGGTGAAAAAGGAAATATCTTCCGTTCAAAACTGGAAAGAAGCTTTCTGAGAAACTGCTCTGTGTTCTGTTAATTCATCTCACAGAGTTACATCTTTCCCTTTAAGAAGCCTTTCGCTAAGGCTGTTCTTGTGGAATTGGCAAAGGGATATTTGGAAGCCCATAGAGGGCTATGGTGAAAAAGGAAATATCTTCCGTTCAAAACTGGAAAGAAGCTTTCTGAGAAACTGCTCTGTGTTCTGTTAATTCATCTCACAGAGTTACATCTTTCCCTTCAAGAAGACTTTCGCTAAGGCTGTTCTTGGGGAATTGGCAAAGGGATATTTCGAAGCCCATAGAGGGCTATGGTGAAAAAGGAAATATCTTCCGTTCAAAACTGGAAAGAAGCTTGCTGAGAAACTGCTCTGTGTTCTGTTAATTCATCTCAGAGAGTTACATCTTTCCCTTCAAGAAGCCTTTCGCTAAGGCTGTTCTTGTGGAATTGGCAAAGGGATATTTGGAAGCCCATAGAGGGCTATGGTGAAAAAGGAAATATCCGTTCAAAACTGGAAAGAAGCTTTCTGAGAAACTGCTCTGTGTTCTGTTAATTCATCTCACAGAGTTACATGTTTCCCTTCAAGAAGCCTTACGCTAAGGCTGTTCTTGTGGAATTAGCAAAGGGATATTTGGAAGCCCATAGAGGGCTACCTTAAAAAAGGAAATATCTTCCGTTAAAAACTGGAAAGAAGCTTTCTGAGAAACTGCTCTGTGTTCTGTTAATTGATCTCACAGAGTTACATCTTTCCCTTCAAGAAGTCTTTCGCTATGGTTGTTCTTGTGGAATTGGCAAAGGGATATTTGGAAGCCCATAGAGGGCTATGGTGAAAAAGGAAATATCTTCCGTTCAAAACTGGAAAGAAGCTTTCTGAGAAACTGCTCTGTGTTCTGTTAATTCATCTCACAGAGTTACATGTTTCCCTTCAAGAAGCCTTTCGCTAAGGCTGTTCTTGTGGAATTGGCAAAGAGATATTTGGAAGCCCATAGAGGGCTATGGTGAAAAAGGAAATATCTTACGTTCAAAACTTGAAAGAAACTTTCTGAGAAACTGCTCTGTGTTCTGTTAATTCATCTCACAGAGTTACATCTTTCCCTTCAAGAAGCCTTTCGCTAAGGCTGTTCTTGTGGAATTGGCAAAGGGATATTTGGAAGCCCATAGAGGGCTATGGTGAAGAAGGAAATATCTTCCGTTCAAAACTGGAAAGAAGCTTTCTGAGAAACTGCTCTGTGTTCTGTTAATTCATCTCACAGAGTTACATCTTTCCCTTCAAGAAGCCTTTCGCTAAGGCTGTTCTTGGGGAATTGGCAAAGGGATATTTGGAAGCCCATAGAGGGCTATGGTGAAAAAGGAAATATCTTCCGTTCAAAACTGGAAAGAAGCTTTCTGAGAATCCGCTCTGTGTTCTGTTAATTCATCTCACAGAGTTACATCTTTCCCTTCAAGAAGCCTTTCGCTAAGGCTGTTCTTGTGGAATTGGCAAAGGGATATTTGGAAGCCCATAGAGGGCTATGGTGAAAAAGGAAATATCTTTCGTTCAAAACTGGAAAGAAGCTTTCTGAGAAACTGCTCTGTGTTCTCTTAATTCATCTCACAGAGTTACATCTTTACCTTCAAGAAGCCTTTCGCTAACGCTGTTCTTTTGGAATTGGCATAGGGATATTTGGAAGCCCATAGAGGGCTACGGTGAAAAAGGAAATATCTTCCGTTCAAAACTGGAAAGAAGCTTTCTGAGAAACTGCTCTGTGTTCTGTTAATTCATCTCACAGAGTTACATCTTTCCCTTCAAGAAGCCTTTCGCTAAGGTTGTTCTTGTTCTTGTGCAATTGGCAAAGGGATATTTGGAAGCCCATAGAGGGCTATGGTGAAAAAGGAAGTATCTTCCGTTCAACATTGGAAAGAAGCTTTCTGAGAAACTGCTCTGTGTTCTGTTAACTCATCTCACAGAGTTACATCTTTCCCTTCAAGAACCCTTTCGCTAAGGCTGTTCTTGGGGAATTGGCAAATGGATATTTGGAAGCCCATAGAGGGCTATGGTGAAAAAGGAAATATCTTCCGTTCAAAACTGGAAAGAAGCTGTCTGAGAAACTGCTCTGTGTTCTGTTAATTCATCTCACAGAGTTACATGTTTCCCTTCAAGAAGTCTTTCGCTAAGGCTGTTCTTTTGGAATTGGCAAAAGGATATTTGGAAGCCCATAGAGGGCTATGGTGAAAAAGGAAATATCTTCCGTTCAAAACTGGAAAGAAGCTTTCTGAGAAACTGCTCTGTGTTCTGTTAATTCATCTCACAGAGTTACATCATTCCCTTCAAGAAGCCTTTCGCTAAGGCTGTTCTTGTGGAATTGGCAAAGGGATATTTGGAAGCCCATAGAGGGCTATGGTGAAAAAGGAAATATCTTCCGTTCAAAACTGGAAAGAAGCTTTCTGAGAAACTGCTCTGTGTTCTGTTAATTCATCTCACAGAGTTACATCTTTCCCTTCAAGAAGCCTTTCGCTAAGGCTGTTCTTGTGGAATTGGCAAAGGGATATTTGGAAGCCCATAGAGGGCTATGGTGAAAAAGGAAATATCTTCCGTTCAAAACCGGAAAGAAGCTTTCTGAGAAACTGCTCTGTGTTCTGTTAATTCATCTCACAGAGTTACATCTTTCCCTTCAAGAAGCCTTACGCTAAGGCTGTTCTTGTGGAATTAGCAAAGGGATATTTGGAAGCCCATAGAGGGCTACCTTAAAAAAGGAAATATCTTCCGTTAAAAACTGGAAAGAAGCTTTCTGAGAAACTGCTCTGTGTTCTGTTAATTCATCTCACAGAGTTACATCTTTCCCTTCAAGAAGTCTTTCGCTAAGGCTGTTCTTGTGGAATTGGCAAAGGGATATTTGGAAGCCCATAGAGGGCTATGGTGAAAAAGGAAATATCTTCCGTTCAAAACTGGAAAGAAGCTTTCTGAGAAACTGCTCTGTGTTGTCTGAATTCATCTGACAGAGTGACATCTTTCCCTTCAAGAAGCCTTTCGCTAAGGCTGTTCTTGTGGAATTGGCAAAGGGATATTTGGAAGCCCATAGAGGGCTATGGTGAAAAAGGAAATATCTTCCGTTCAAAACTGGAAAGAAGCTTTCTGAGAAACTGCTCTGTGTTCTGTTAATTCATCTCAAAGAGTTACATCTTTCCCTTCAAGAAGCCTTTCGCTAAGGCTGTTCTTGTGGAATTGGCAAAGGGATATTTGGAAGCCCATAGAGGGCTATGGTGAAAAATGAAATATCTTCCGTTCAAAACTGGAAAGAAGCTTTCTGAGAAACTGCTCTGTGTTCTGTTAATTCATCTCACAGAGTTACATCTTTCCCTTCAAGAAGCCTTTCGCTAAGGTTGTTCTTGTGCAATTGGCAAAGGGATATTTGGAAGCCCATAGAGGGCTATGGTGAAAAAGGAAGTATCTTCCGTTCAAAACTGGAAAGAAGCTTTCTGAGAAACTGCTCTGTGTTCTGTTAATTCATCTCACAGAGTTACATCTTTCCCTTCAAGAAGCCTTTCGCTAAGGCTGTTCTTGTGGAATTGGCAAAGGGATATTTGGAAGCCCATAGAGGGCTATGGTGAAAAAGGAAATATCTTCCGTTCAAAACTGGAAAGAATCTTTCTGAGAAACTGCTCTGTGTTCTGTTAATACATCTCACAGAGTTACATCTTTCCCTTCAAGAAGCCTTTCGCTAAGGATGTTCTTGTGGAATTGGCAAAGGGATATTTGGAAGCCCATAGAGGGCTATGGTGAAGAAGGAAATATCTTCCGTTCAAAACTGGAAAGAAGCTTTCTGAGAAACTGCTCTGTGTTCTGTTAACTCATCTCACAGAGTTACATCTTTCCCTTCAAGAAGCCTTTCGCTAAGGCTGTTCTTGTGGAATTGGCAAAGGGATATTTGGAAGCCCATAGAGGGCTATGGTGAAAAAGGAAATATCTTCCGTTCAAAACTGGAAAGAAGCTGTCTGAGAAACTGCTCTGTGTTCTGTTAATTCATCTCACAGAGTTACATGTTTCCCTTCAAGAAGTCTTTCGCTAAGGCTGTTCTTGTGTAATTGGCAAAGGGATATTTGGAAGCCCATAGAGGGCTACGGTGAAAAAGGAAATATCTTCCGTTCAAAACTGGAAAGAAGCTTTCTGAGAAACAGCTCTGTGTTCTGTTAATTCATCTCACAGAGTTACATCTTTCCCTTCAAGAAGCCTTTCGCTAAGGTTGTTCTTGTTCTTGTGCAATTGTCAAAGGGATATTTGGAAGCCCATAGAGGGCTATGGTAAAAAAGGAAGTATCTTCCGTTCAAAACTGGAAAGAAGCTTTCTGAGAAAGTGCTCTATGTTGTGTTAATTCATCTCACAGAGTTACATCTTTCCCTTCAAGAAGCCTTTCGCTAAGGCTGTTCTCGTGCAATTGGCAAAGGGATATTTGGAAGCCCATAGAGGGCTATGGTGAAAAAGGAAATATCTTCCGTTCAAAACTGGAAAGAAGCTTTCTGAGAAACTGCTCAGTGTTCTGTTAATACATCTCACAGAGTTACATCTTTCCCTTCAAGAAGCCTTTCGCTAAGGATGTTCTTGTGGAATTGGCAAAGGGATATTTGGAAGCCCCTAGAGGGCTATGGTGAAAAAGGAAATATCTTCCGTTCAAAACTGGAAAGAAGCTGTCTGAGAAACTGCTCTGTGTTCTGTTAATTCATCTCACAGAGTTACATGTTTCCCTTCAAGAAGTCTTTCGCTAAGGCTGTTCTTGTGGAATTGGCAAAGGGATATTTGGAAGCCCATAGAGGGCTATGGTGAAAAAGGAAATATCTTCCGTTCAAAACTGGAAAAAAGCTTTCTGAGAAACTGCTCTGTGTTCTGTTAATTCATATCACAGAGTTACATCTTTCCTTTCAAGAAGCCTTTCGCTAAGGCTGTTCTTGTGTAATTGGCAAAGGGATATTTGGAAGCCCATAGAGGGCTATGGTGAAAAAGGAAATATCTTCCGTTCAAAACTGGAAAGAAGCCTTCTGAGAAACTGCTCTGTGTTCTGTTAATTCATCTCACAGAGTTACATCTTTCCCTTCAAGAAGCCTTTCGCTAAGGCTGTTCTTGTGGAAATGGCAAAGGGATATTTGGAAGCCCATAGAGGGCTATGGTGAAAAAGGAAGTATCTTCCGTTCAAAACTGGAAAGAAGCTGTCTGAGAAACTGCTCTGTGTTCTGTTAATTCATCTCACAGAGTTACATGTTTCCCATCAAGAAGTCTTTCGCTAAGGCTGTTCTTGTGGAATTGGCAAAGGGATATTTGGAAGCCCATAGAGGGCTATGGTGAAAAAGGAAATATCTTCCGTTCAAAACTGGAAAGAAGATTTCTGAGAAACTGCTCTGTGTTCTGTTAATTCATCTCACAGAGTTACATCTTTCCCTTCAAGAAGCCTTTCGCTAAGGCTGTTCTTGTGGAGTTGGCAAAGGGATATTTGGATGCCCATAGAGGGCTATGGTGAAAAAGGAAATATCTTCCGTTCAAAACTGGAAAGAAGCTTTCTGAGAAACTGCTCTGTGTTCTGTTAATTCATCTCACAGAGTTACATCTTTCCCTTCAAGAAGCCTTTCGCTAAGGCTGTTCTTGTGGAATTGGCAAAGGGGATATTTGGAAGCCCATAGGTGGCTATGGTGAAAAAGGAAATATCTTCCGTTCAAAACTGGAAAGAAGCTTTCTCAGAAACTGCTCTGTGTTCTGTTAATTCATCTCACAGAGTTACATCTTTCCCTTCAAGAAGCCTTTCGCTAAGGCTGTTCTTGAGGAATTGGCAAAGGGATATTTGGAAGCCCATAGAGGGCTATGGTGAAAAAGGAAATATCTTCCGTTCCAAACTGGAAAGAAGCTTTCTGAGAAACTGCTCTGTGTTCTGTTAATTCATCTCACAGAGTTACATCTTTCCCTTCAAGAAGCCTTTCGCTAAGGCTGTTCTTGTGGAATTGGCAAAGCGATATTTGGAAGCCCATAGAGAGCTATGGTGAAAAAGGAAATATCTTCCGTTCAAAACTGGAAAGAATCTTTCTGAGAAACTGCTCTGTGTTCTGTTAATTCATCTCACAGAGTTACATCTTTCCCTTCGAGAAGCCTTTCGCTAAGGCTGTTCTTGTGGAATTGGCAAAGGGATATTTGGAAGCCCATAGAGGGCTATGGTGAAAAAGGAAATATCTTCCGTTCAACACTGGAAAGAAGCTTTCTGAGAAACTGCTCTGTGTTCTCTTAATTCATCTCACAGAGTTACATCTTTCCCTTCAAGAAGCCTTTCGCTAAGGCTGTTCTTGTGGAATTGGCATAGGGATATTTGGAAGCCCTTAGAGGGCAATGGTGAAAAAGGAAATATCTTCCGTTCAAAACTGGAAAGAAGCTTTCTGAGAAACTGCTCTGTGTTCTGTTAATTCATCTCACAGAGTTACATCTTTCCCTTCAAGAAGCCTTTCGCTAAGGTTGTTCTTGTGCAATTGGCAAAGGGATATTTGGAAGCCCATAGAGGGCTATGGTGAAAAAGGAAGTATCTTCCGTTCAAAACTGGAAAGAACCTTTCTGAGAAAGTGCTCTATGTTGTGTTAATTCATCTCAAAGAGTTACATCTTTCCTTTCAAGAAGCCTTTCGCTAAGGCTGTTCTTGTGCAATTGGCAAAGGGATATTTGGAAGCCCATAGAAGGCTATGGTGAAAAAGGAAATATCTTCCGTTCAAAACTGGAAAGAAGCTTTCTGAGAAACTGCTCTGTGTTCTGTTAATACATCTCACAGAGTTACATCTTTCCCTTCAAGAAGCCTTTCGCTAAGGATGTTCTTGTGGAATTGGCAAAGGGATATTTGGAAGCGCATAGAGGGCTATGGTGAAAAAGGAAATGTCTTCCGTTCAAAACTGGAAAGAAGCTTTCTGAGAAACTGCTCTGTGTTCTGTTAATTCACCTCACAGAATTATATGTTTCCCTTCAAGAAGTCTTTCGCTAAGGCTGTTCTTGTGGAATTGGCAAAGGGATATTTGGAAGCCCATAGAGGGCTATGGTGAAAAAGGAAATATCTTCCGTTCAAAACTGGAAAGAAGCTTTCTGAGAAACTGCTCTGTGTTCTGTTAATTCATCTCACAGAGTTACATCTTTCCCTTCAAGAAGCCTTTCGCTAAGGCTGTTCTTGTGGAATTGGCAAAGGGATATTTGGAAGCCCATAGAGGGCTATGGTGAAAAAGGAAATATCTTCCGTTCAAAACTGGAAAGAAGCTTTCTGAGAAACTGCTCTGTGTTCTGTTAATTCATCTCACAGAGTTACATCTTTCCCTTCAAAAAGCCTTTCGCTAAGGCTGTTCTTGTGGAATTGGCAAAGGGATATTTCGAAGCCCATAGAGTGCTATGGTGAAAAAGGAAATATCTTCCGTTCAAAACTGGAAAGAAGCTTTCTGAGAAACTGCTCTGTGTTCTGTTAATTCATCTCACAGAGTTACATCTTTCCCTTCAAGAAGGCTTTCGCTAAGGCTGTTCTTGGGGAATTGGCAAAGGGATATTTGGAAGCCCATAGAGGGCTATGGTGAAAAAGGAAATATCTTCCGTTCAAAACTGGAAAGAAGCTTTCTGAGAAACCGCTCTGTGTTCTGTTAATTCATCTCACAGAGTTACATCTTTCCCTTCAAGAAGCCTTTCGCTAAGGCTGTTCTTGTGGAATTGGCAAAGGGATATTTGGAAGCCCATAGAGGGCTATGGTGAAAAAGGAAATATCTTCCGTTCAAAACTGGAAAGAAGCTTTCTGAGAAAGTGCTCTGTGTTGTCTGAATTCATCTGACAGAGTTACATCTTTCCCTTCAAGAAGTCTTTCGCTAAGGCTGTTCTTGTGGAATTGGCAAAGGGATACTTGGAAGCGCATAGAGGGCTATGGTGAAAAAGGAAATATCTTTCGTTCAAAACTGGAAAGAAGCTTTCTGAGAAACTGCTCTGTGTTCTCTTAATTCATCTCACAGAGTTACATCTTTCCCTTCAAGAAGCCTTTCGCTAAGGCTGTTCTTTTGGAATTGGCATAGGGATATTTGGAAGCCCATAGAGGGCTACGGTGAAAAAGGAAATATCTTCCGTTCAAAACTGGAAAGAAGCTTTCTGAGAAACTGCTCTGTGTTCTGTTAATTCATCTCACAGAGTTACATCTTTCCCTTCAAGAAGCCTTTCGCTAAGGTTGTTCTTGTTCTTGTGCAATTGGCAAAGGGATATTTGGAAGCCCATAGAGGGCTATGGTGAAAAAGGAAGTATCTTCCGTTCAACATTGGAAAGAAGCTTTCTGAGAAACTGCTCTGTGTTCTGTTAATTCATTTCACAGAGTTACATCTTTCACTTCAAGAAGCCTTTCGCTAAGGCTGTTCTTGTGGAATTGGCAAAGGGATATTTGGAAGCCCATAGAGGGCTATGGTGAAAAAGGAAATATCTTCCGTTCAAAACTGGAAAGAAGCTTTCTGAGAAACTGCTCTGTGTTCTGTTAATTCATCTCACAGAGTTACATCTTTCCCTTCAAGAAGCCTTTCGCTAAGGCTGTTCTTGTGGAATTGGCAAAGGGATATTTGGAAGCCCATAGAGGGCTATGGTGAAAAAGGAAATATCTTCCGTTCAAAACTGGAAAGAAGCATTCTGAGAAACAGCTCTGTGTTCTGTTAATTCATCTCACAGAGTTACATCTTTCCCTTCAAGAAGCCTTTCGCTAAGGCTGTTCTTGTGGAATTGGCAAAGGGATATTTGGAAGCCCATAGAGGGCTATGGTGAAAAAGGAAATATCTTCCGTTCAAAACTGGAAAGAAGCATTCTGAGAAACAGCTCTGTGTTCTGTAAATTCATCCCACAGAGTTACATGTTTCCCTTCAAGAAGCCTTTTTCTAAGGCTGTTCTTGTGGAATTGGGAAAGGGATATTTGGAAGCCCATAGAGGGCTATGGTGAAAAAGGAAATATCTTCCGTTCAAAACTGGAAAGAAGCTGTCCGAGAAACTGCTCTGTGTTCTGTTAATTCATCTCACAGAGTTACATCTTTCCCTTCAAGAAGCCTTTCGCTAAGGCTGTTCTTGTGGAATTGGCAAAGGGATATTTGGAAGCCCATAGAGGGCTATGGTGAAAAAGGAAATATCTTCCGTTCAAAACTGGAAAGAAGCCTTCTGAGAAACTGCTCTGTGTTCTGTTAATTCATCTCACAGAGTTACATCTTTCCCTTCAAGAAGCCTTTCGCTAAGGCTGTTCTTGTGGAAATGGCAAAGGGATATTTGGAAGCCCATAGAGGGCTATGGTGAAAAAGGAAATATCTTCCGTTCAAAACTGGAAAGAAGCTTTCTGAGAAACTGCTCTGTGTTGTTAATTCATCTCACAGAGTTACATCTTTCCCTTCAAGAGGCCTTTCGCTAAGGCTGTTCTTGTGGAATTGGCAAAGGGATATTTGGAAGCCCATAGAGGGCTATGGTGAAAAAGGAAATATCTTCCGTTCAAAACTGGAAAGAAGCATTCTGAGAAACAGCTCTGTGTTCTGTAAATTCATCCCACAGAGTTACATCTTACCCTTCAAGAAGCCTTTCGCTAAGGCTGTCCTTGTGGAATTGGCAAAGGGATATTTGGAAGCCCATAGAGGGCTATGGTGAAAAAGGAAATATCTTCCGTTCAAAACTGGAAAGAAGCTTTCTGAGAAACTGCTCTGTGTTCTGTTAATTCATCTCACAGAGTTACATCTTTCCCTTCAAGAAGCCTTTCGCTAAGGCTGTTCTTGTGGAATTGGCAAAGGGATATTTGGAAGCCCATAGAGAGCTATGGTGAAAAAGGAAATATCTTCCGTTCAAAACTGGAAAGAAACTCTCTGAGAAACTGCTCTGTGTTCTGTAATTCATCTCACAGAGTTACATGTTTCCCTTCAAGAAGCCTTTCGCTAAGGCTGTTCTTGTGGAATTGGCAAAGGGATATTTGGAAGCCCATAGAGGGCTATGGTGAAAAAGGAAATATCTTCCGTTCAAAACTGGAAAGAAGCTTTCTGAGAAACTGCTCTGTGTTCTGTTAATTCATCTCACACAGTTACATCTTTCCCTTCAAGAAGCCTTTCGCTAAGGCTGTTCTTGTGGAATTGGCAAAGGGATATTTGGAAGCCCATAGAGGGCTATGGTGAAAAAGGAAATATCTTCCGTTCAAAACTGGAAAGAAGCTTTCTGAGAAACAGCTCTGTGTTCTGTTAATTCATCTCACAGAGTTACATCTTTCCCTTCAAGAAGCCTTTCGCTAAGGCTGTTCTTGTGGAATTGGCAGAGGATATTTCGAAGTCTATAGAGCTCTATGGTGAAAAAGGAAATATCTTCCGTACCAAACTGGAAACAAGCTTTCTGAGAAACTGCGCCGTGTTCTGTTAATTCATCTCACAGAGTTACATCTTTCCCTTCAAGAAGCCTTTCGCTAAGGCTGTTCTTGTGGAATTGGCAAAGGGATATTTGGAAGCCCATGGAGGGCTACGGTGAAAAAGGAGATATCTTCCGTTCAAAACTGGAAAGAAGCTTTCTGAGAAACTGCTCTGTGTTCTGTTAATTCATCTCACAGAGTTACATCTTTCCCTTCAAGAAGCCTTTCGCTAAGGCTGTTCTTGTGGAATTGGCAAAGGGATATTTGGAAGCCCATAGAGGGCTATGGTGAAAAAGGAAATATCTTCCGTTCAAAACTGGAAAGAAGCTTTCTGAGAAACTGCTCCGTGTTCTGTTAATTCATCTCACAGAGTTACATCTTTCCCTTCAAGAAGCCTTTCGCTAAGGCTGTTCTTGTGGAATTGGCAAAGGGATATTTGGAAGCCCATAGAGGGCTATGGTGAAAAAGGAAATATCTTCCGTTCAAAACTGGAAAGAAGCTTTCTGAGAAACTGCTCTGTGTTCTGTTAATTCATCTCACAGAGTTACATCTTTCCCTTCAAGAAGCCTTTCGCTAAGGCTGTTCTTGTGGAATTGGCAAAGGGATATTTGGAAGCCCATAGAGGGCTATGGTGAAAAAGGAAATATCTTCCGTTCAAAAATGGAAAGAAGCTTTCTGAGAAACTGCTCTGTGTTCTGTGAATTCATCTCACAGAGTTACATGTTTCCCTTCAAGAAACCTTTCGCTAAGGCTGTTCTTGTGGAATTGGCAAAGGGATATTTGGAAGCCCATAGAGGGCTATGGTGAAAAAGGAAATATCTTCCGTTCAAAACTGGAAAGAAGCTTTCTGAGAAACTGCTCTGTGTTCTGTTAATTCATCTCACAGAGTTACATCTTTCCCTTCAATAAGTCTTTCGCTAAGGCTGTTCTTGTGGAATTGGCAAAGGGATATTTGGAAGCCCATAGAGGGCTCTGGTGAAAAAGGAAATATCTTCCGTTCAAAACTGGAAAGAAGCTTTCTGAGAAACTGCTCGGTGTTCTGTTAATTCATCTCACAGAGTTACATCTTTCCCTTCAAGAAGCCTTTCGCTAAGGCTGTTCTTGTGGAATTGGCAAAGGGATATTTGGAAGCCCATAGAGGGCTATTGTGAAAAAGGAAATATCTTCCGTTAAAAACTGGAAAGAAGCTTTCTGAGAAACTGCTCTGTGTTCTGTTAATTCATCTCACAGAGTTACATGTTTCCCTTCAAGAAGCCTTTCGCTAAGGCTGTTCTTGTGGAATTGGCAAAGGGATATTTGGAAGCCCATAGAGGGCTATGGTGAAAAAGGAAATATCTTCCGTTCAAAACTGGAAAGAAGCTTTCTGAGAAACTGCTCTGTGTTCTGTTAATTCATCTCACAGAGTTACATCTTTCCCTTCAAGAAGCCTTTCGCTAAGGCTGTTCTTGTGGAATTGGCAAAGGGATATTTGGAAGCCCTTAGAGGGCTATGGTGAAAAAGGAAATATCTTCCGTTCCAAACTGGAAAGAAGCTGTCCGAGAAACTGCTCTGTGTTCTGTTAATTCATCTCACAGAGTTACATCTTTCCTTTCAAGAAGCCTTTCGCTAAGGCTGTTCTTGTGGAATTGGCAAAGGGATATTTGGAAGCCCATAGAGAGCTATGGTGAAAAAGGAAATATCTTCCGTTCAACACTGGAAAGAAGCTTTCTGAGAAACTGCTCTGTGTTCTGTTAATTCATCTCACAGAGTTACATCTTTCCCTTCAAGAAGCCTTTCGCTAAGGCTGTTCATGTGGAATTGGCAAAGGGATATTTGGAAGCCCATAGAGGGCTATGGTGAAAAAGGAAATATCTTCCGTTCAAAACTGGAAAGAAGCATTCTGAGAAACAGCTCTGTGTTCTGTAAATTCATCCCACAGAGTTACATCTTTCCCTTCAAGAAGCCTTTCGCTAAGGCTGTTCTTGTGGAATTGGCAAAGGGATATTTGGAAGCCCATAGAGGGCTATGGTGAAAAAGGAAATATCTTCCGTTCAAAACTGGAAAGAAGCTTTCTGAGAAACTGCTCTGTGTTCTGTTAATTCATCTCACAGAGTTACATCTTTCCCTTCAAGAAGCCTTTCGCTAAGGCTGTTCTTGTGGAATTGGCAAAGGGATATTTGGAAGCCCATAGAGGGCTATGGTGAAAAAGGAAATATCTTCCGTTCAAAACTGGAAAGAAGCTTTCTGAGAAACTGCTCTGTGTTCTGTTAATTCATCTCACAGAGTTACATCTTTCCCTTCAAGAAGCCTTTCGCTAAGGCTGTTCTTGTGGAATTGGCAAAGGGATATTTGGAAGCCCATAGAGGGCTATGGTGAAAAAGGAAATATCTTCCGTTCAAAACTGGAAAGAAGCTTTCTGAGAAACTGCTCTGTGTTCTGTTAATTCATCTCACAGAGTTACATCTTTCCCTTCAAGAAGCCTTTCGCTAAGGCTGTTCTTGTGGAATTGGCAAAGGGATATTTGGAAGCCCTTAGAGGGCTATGGTGAAAAAGGAAATATCTTCCATTCAAAACTGGAAAGAAGCTTTCTGAGAAACTGCTCTGTGTTCTGTTAATTCATCTCACAGAGTTACATCTTTCCCTTCAAGAAGCCTTTCGCTAAGGCTGTTCTTGTGGAATTGGCAAAGGGATATTTGGAAGCCCATAGAGGGCTATGGTGAAAAAGGAAATATCTTTCGTTCAAAACTGGAAAGAAGCTTTCTGAGAAACTGCTCTGTGTTCTGTTAATTCATCTCACAGAGTTACATCTTTCTCTTCAAGAAGCCTTTCGCTAAGGCTGTTCTTGTGGAATTGGCAAAGGGATATTTGGAAGCCCATAGAGAGCTATGGTGAAAAAGGAAATATCTTCCGTTCAACATTGGAAAGAAGCTTTCTGAGAAACTGCTCTGTGTTCTGTTAATTCATCTCACAGAGTTACATCTTTCCCTTCAAGAAGCCTTTCGCTAAGGCTGTTCTTGTGGAATTGGCAAAGGGATATTTGGAAGCCCATAGAGGGCTATGGTGAAAAAGGAAATATCTTCCGTGGAAAACTGGAAAGAAGCTTTCTGAGAAACTGCTCTGTGTTCTGTAAATTCATCCCACAGAGTTACATCTTTCCCTTCAAGAAGCCTTTCGCTAAGGCTGTTCTTGTGGAATTGGCAAAGGGATATTTTGAAGCCCATAGAGGGCTATGGTGAAAAAGGAAATATCTTCCGTTCAAAACTTTCTGAGAAACTGCTCTGTGTTCTGTTAATTCATCTCACAGAGTTACATCTTTCCCTTCAAGAAGCCTTTCGCTAACGCTGTTCTTGTGGAATTGGCAAAGGGATATTTGGAAGCCCATAGAGGGCTATGGTGAAAAAGGAAATATCTTCCGTTCAAAACTGGAAAGAAGCTTTCTGAGAAACTGCTCTGTGTTCTGTTAATTCATCTCACAGAGTTACATCTTTCCCTTCAAGAAGCCTTTCGCTAAGGCTGTTCTTGTGGAATTGGCAAAGGGATATTTGGAAGCCCATAGAGGGCTATGGTGAAAAAGGAAATATCTTCCGTTCAAAACTGGAAAGAAGCTTTCTGAGAAACTGCTCTGTGTTCTGTTAATTCATCTCACAGAGTTACATGTTTCCCTTCAAGAAGCCTTTCGCTAAGGCTGTTCTTGTGGAATTGGCAAAGGGATATTTGGAAGCCCATAGAGGGCTATGGTGAAAAAGGAAATATCTTCCGTTCAAAACTGGAAAGAAGCTTTCTGAGATACTGCTCTGTGTTCTGTTAATTCATCTCACAGAGTTACATCTTTCACTTAAAGAAGCCTTTCGCTAAGGCTGTTCTTGTGGAATTGGCAAAGGGATATTTGGAAGCCCATAGAGGGCTATGGTGAAAAAGGAAATATCTTCCGTTCAAAACTGGAAAGAAGCTTTCTGAGAAACTGCTCTGTGTTCTGTTAATTCATCTCACAGAGTTACAACTTTCCCTTCAAGAAGCCTTTCGCTAAGGCTTTTCTTGTGGAATTGGCAAAGGGATATTTGGAAACCCATAGAGGGCTATGGTGAAAAAGGAAATATCTTCCGTTCAAAACTGGAAAGAAGCTTTCTGAGAAACTGCTCTGTGTTCTGTTAATTCATCTCACAGAGTTACATCTTTCCCTTCAAGAAGCCTTTCGCTAAGGCTGTTGTTGTGGAATTGGCAAAGGGATATTTGGAAGCCCATAGAGGGCTATGGTGAAAAAGGAAATATCTTCCGTTCAAAACTGGAAAGAAGCTTTCTGAGAAACAGCTCTGTGTTCTGTTAATTCATCTCACAGAGTTACATCTTTCCCTTCAAGAAGCCTTTCGCTAAGGCTGTTCTTGTGGAATTGGCAAAGGGATATTTGGAAGCCCATAGAGGGCTATGGTGAAAAAGGAAATATCTTCCGTTCAAAACTGGAAAGAAGCTTTCTGAGAAACAGCTCTGTGTTCTGTTAATTCATCTCACAGAGTTACATCTTTCCCTTCAAGAAGCCTTTCGCTAAGGCTGTTCTTGTGGAATTGGCAGAGGATATTTCGAAGTCTATAGAGCTCTATGGTGAAAAAGGAAATATCTTCCGTTCCAAACTGGAAACAAGCTTTCTGAGAAACTGCGCCGTGTTCTGTTAATTCATCTCACAGAGTTACATCTTTCCCTTCAAGAAGCCTTTCGCTAAGGCTGTTCTTGTGGAATTGGCAAAGGGATATTTGGAAGCCCATGGAGGGCTACGGTGAAAAAGGAAATATCTTCCGTTCAAAACTGGAAAGAAGCTTTCTGAGAAACTGCTCTGTGTTCTGTTAATTCATCTCACAGAGTTACATCTTTCCCTTCAAGAAGCCTTTCGCTAAGGCTGTTCTTGTGGAGTTGGCAAAGGGATATTTGGAAGCCCATAGAGGGCTATGGTGAAAAAGGAAATATCTTCCGTTCAAAACTGGAAAGAAGCTTTCTGAGAAACTGCTCCGTGTTCTGTTAATTCATCTCACAGAGTTACATCTTTCCCTTCAAGAAGCCTTTCGCTAAGGCTGTTCTTGTGGAATTGGCAAAGGGATATTTGGAAGCCCATAGAGGGCTATGGTGAAAAAGGAAATATCTTCCGTTCAAAACTGGAAAGAAGCTTTCTGAGAAACTGCTCTGTGTTCTGTTAATTCATCTCACAGAGTTACATCTTTCCCTTCAAGAAGCCTTTCGCTAAGGCTGTTCTTGTGGAATTGGCAAAGGGATATTTGGAAGCCCATAGAGGGCTATGGTGAAAAAG